>NC_077230.1:130385656-130708990 GCF_027887165.1 Monodelphis domestica | reverse complement strand
CTATCTAAGCAACAGTTCTATTCATTCTACCAAAAAAAGTGTGACTCTGTTATAGAATATAAGTTTATTAAGGAGAGGGATTGATTTTATGGTTTTATATCTTTTTCCTCAGAGATAAGCATAGTGCCTTATACATAGGAGGTAGTTAATTAATATTTGCCTAAATAAATAATTAATAAATAATAGGAGGGTGATGAACTAACTAATCTCCAAGGCCCCTTTCTCTTCCACATCATAGGATCCTATGTCATACATCTAGCCTCAGATAGCTATAGATACATGCTCAAAATATGGAAAATAAAATAAATGAGATTTTTATATGGTTAATTGATGCATCTTGTATTTAATATGTTCTTCATTTCCCATATGCCATTCTCACTCCCCTCCATTTAATCATGTCTTGTGAATAAGTAAAACAGTTAAGCAACAAAGATAGTATCTGAGAGTGTGCCACATCCCATCTCTTCAATGAAGTACTAAAGTGTTTTCTTTTGCTTTTTGTTATTCTAGTCATTGTACATTGTTTAATTCTGTTTTCTTTATGCTGTTTCAGTTAGTACAATTCTCTTCTGCAGATCACTTATATTTCATTATTTTCATATACTATAATTTGTTCAGCTCTTCTATAATCTATGTATACCTATTTTTGTTTCCATAAACTACAGATTTTATTAGAGAAAAGTAGATTTGAACTCATCGGAACACAGAGATGTGTGGTTGTAATGTTGTAATAGAAGAATACATTTTGCTCAAAAGGTATTGGTTAGATGGAAAGGGTAGCAGAAAGGCTTTAAACATAACAAAGAAGGCCAATTATATATGGGAATTCATGAATCTGAGTTAGGAAACATGGTGCAGAGTATGTTAAATAAAAAAGATAATATGGCCAGAGTATTATCAGACCATGAGATGATGGTAAGTTCCTAATATAGATCACAAATGTGGCATGAATCTAGAAAGCATATAGTTTTATTAGGGGACTTCCAGCTGTATGAATATCTGCTTGAGGTCTCACTGACAAAAAATAAGGGATCTAGGCCTTTTTTAAACTTATTTTTTTTATAAATTTATAAATTTATTTTATTATAAATTTATTTATAAATTATAAAATGTATAAATAAAAACTTATTTATCTTCTCAACTTTTAGAAGGCAGAAGCCATGATAAATGGAACCAGATACTGAAAAATTAGGAAGAAGTGACTGGCAAAATGACAATGATAGGACTTTTGAAATAAAATGAACGTCATTCTAAGAATTTTGACTACAAAGGAGGGGAACACTGAACATGATCTTCCACGTCCATAAGACTTTGGGACAGTAGATTTCAAGAGATTTATAGAAGAAATGTCATGACCTGAGTCTCTAAATGGGCTGCTGAATTAAAAGGGAGCTCTGAAACAAAATCCTAAGCAAGGGGTTCCGAACAATTTAAATGGAGGGGAGGCAGGAAGGGGTTGGGGTGGTGGAGATATTTAAAGAAACAGTTTTATTTCACTGTTCATTGATGAGCCCCAGTTTTAAAAGGATTTGCTTGAGAGTTAGAAGTGTTGGAAGGTAACTGAAAATAAGTATCAAAAAATATGAGTCCTTTAAAATTGGAATCAAGAAGAAAGAACTGAGGTGTATCAGGAGAGCAGAAGAGCCATTCTTGTTTTTTTCTTTGCTTGATTACTATCTTTGGGGGATGAGGAGAGAATTCATTTTCAAAGAAATGCCAGAACATGCCCTTTGCCTTGCCATAACCTAGGCAGAGAATGAATGAGGCAATGAGGCAGTAGCAGTGAGAAAGAGGCGAGGTTGATGTGGTTATGATTTTACAGTTGTATAGATTCAGAAATGATTTCACTATGAGATCCAAAAAAGAAAATGCTATTAATTGGGAGGGAATCACTAATGGAGTACTAATGGCTTTCTCCTTGCTTTTGATCAGTTTTTTTTAACTTTATCAGTGACTTAAATGAAAATAAATTTGGCATAATTATCAAATTTGTGGAAGACCTGAAGCTTGGAGGGATATCTAGCTAACATATTAGATGAAAGCCTCAGGAAGAGATTGACTGGCTACAACAAAGATGTCTTGATAAAACTCAATAGGGATTAATACAAAGTCTTGATATTTAGTTAAAAATAAACTACACTAATACAATAATAGCATGGGTATGGATTTCGTTAGTAAGCAGTTCATGCTTGGAAAAAACAGGAAAGGCAACAGTATGGATCAATGTTGTAAGGCAGAACCAAAAGAAAAATTGGTATGACTTTATCATAGGGTCATATATCTAAAGATGAAAGAGCTCTTAAAAGCAATTTAATTTAGAGCTCTCATTTTATAAATAACAAAATTGAGGTCCAAGTTCACACAATGAGTAAATGTCAAGGGTGAGATTTGAATTCAGTCCTCTGACACCAGAGCTAGTGTTCTTTCCAAAGGAGCATTCAGCTGCCTTCATAGAAATATGAAGTTTTGAATGAAAGAGAAATTAGGATTAATGAAGAAATTTATGAATGAAGGAAGAATGGAGGAAGTTGGTTATATTAACAATATAGCCTGGTTTGGAATTTAATAACAGGAATTTAGCTAACAGTGTTGATAAGAGAAGACCTCTATGTCCTGGTGGTCCAAACTAATAATGGAAACATTAATGGCAGTGAGAACTTGGAGCAAGGAAGAGCTGAGTTCAAATCCTCCCCCAGACACTTACTAGCTGTGTGACCCTAGGCAAAGTCAGTTTATACCCTCTCAGTCTCTCCTCATCTCTAAAAATGGAGATAATAGCATCTACTGCATTGGGTTGTTGTGAAGATCAAATGAGAACATATATATATATATATATATATATATATGTGTGTGTTTGTGTGTGTGTGTGTGTGTGTGTGTGTGTGTGTGTGTGTGTATATCATCCTCATTTATATATAGTGCTCTGTAAATCTTAAAATGCTCTGTAAGTGGAGCTATGATTATAAATGGAAATGGTAACTTCACAATTAGTTTAATGATGTATAATATTCTTTGACTTAAAAAACTTATTGTTCACTAATTTTAGAATCACACCTAGAAGCAGAATCATGTCATCTGCAGTGAACTTCACTGATAAAATTATGATGGCTCTATTCCAGGAGGGAGTGGATTCTTTTGTGACTTCCATTCATAATCTTAGCTATGTGACCTCCATCATGAAACATCAAGGTTTGTGAAGTAGTCATGTCAAACTTCCAGGTCTAAAATTGCTTACCATGGGCTATCTTTTGTTTTTCATTTGTCTTTCTACAACCTGGCTCCTTTCTTCTTTTCTAGTCTTCTTATATATTATTCACCTCCATGCACTCTGCAGTCCAGCCATAGCAACAGATTCCTTGTTTGGAATAGCCAACAATCCCATTTTCTCCCTCCATATTTTTGTACTATAAATCCTTCCATAACTGGAATACACCTCTAACTCTTGCAAACTCTGCTTGTTTGTTTTTCAGTTCACAGCTCAAGCACCATCTTCTATGTAAAGCCTATCTTGATCCCTTACTCCACTTCCCTGGACCCAGCAATTAATGCACTCCATGCCATAATTACTTTTGTTTTAATTTTATATTGTGTATATATTTTTAAAAAAGTGATTTCTGATTATATATCCTGATCTCACTTAGGCATGACCCAATTTTATTACTGATTGCTGGGTATTTTACCTGTTCTGTTTCCAGTTTGACTGGTATGCCTCTCCTTAGGTAACTTGGTGGTTACCTGTGCTTCATGATGGTTCACTAGACTGATGCCAGACTAGTGAAATCATCTGATTGGCTTCTGCCCTGTTGTAGCTCCGAGCTCCTAGCAGAAGGTTCCTTCATAGCCAAGATTATAAATGGGTGCCACTATCTCTGAATATAGAAGCTTATCTGTGTTCATTTTGTCTCCTCTTCTAGAGTGTAAACTCTACCTGGCAGAGATTGTTTCACTTTTTTTTCTATCCCCAATATTTAGCACAGTGCCTGGCACATAGGAGGCAATTAGATGCTTGTTGACTTGACATAATAAAGCTTAATAATTTCCTTTACACTTCCTCTACCGTAGCTGACATAGTCTCAATGGAGATGACTTCTTTTTATCCCTCCAAAAGGAAGTCCTAGTTATTGAACTCAAGTGACTCCTCTTTCATAGGATTTTTCCTGCTCTTTTGCCCATTTGTCCTCCCAAAACTCCTCATATACATATTTTCCCCATCCCTGTGCTTGGAATAAATAATCTCTTTCCTCATCTCTGCTTCTTATAAATCCCTAACTTTACTCTGTGCTCAATTCAAGTGCCACCTTCTTTATAGGCCTTTCTTTATCCACTCAATTGTTAGTGTTTTCCCTTAAAATTACTTAATATTTACTTTGACTATACTTTATATTGAATTACTTGTGTATATGTTTATTCTTCTCCTTTTCCAAGCATATATAAGCTCCTTGGGCGAAAGAGCTTTTAAAAAAATGGCATTCTATCCCCAAGACCTAGCATAGTGCTTAGAACAGAATATGCACTTAATAAAAACTTGTTAATTGAATTACATCAAACTTAACTGAATGCATAAAAATGGATAGCAGTGTAGCACAGTGAGAGGATAGAGTGCCAGCCTGGAGTCAGAAAGACCTGAATTCAAATGTGACCTGAGACACTATCTAGTATGTATAAAATGAGCTGGAGAAGGACATGGCAAACCACTCCCCAAATGGAGTCACAAACAAGAGTAGGGCATGATTAAACTGAACAGCAATATAAATGTGTTAAAAGTAGTAGATTTGTTAGTCAGAAGCATTAAAAGGGGTCACCTGTTGTCTGTGGAGCCTTATCTGAGGAACTGATCTGCAGCAGTTCTCCAATGTGTGCTGGGAACTGATTCAATATTCCATAGACACTAAAGCACAGATATTAAGATCCCTTTTTAATTAGTTCCCTTTTAGTCCTTCTCTCTCTCCTCCTGAAATTTCTTTTGAATTTCCTTTGTATTTTTAATGGATGTATCATCTATCTGTGCAAATGCTGCTTCCTTGCACTATCATCTAAATTCCTCCAGGGCAGGCAATATTTTATTTTTTCTTTCTGTACTAGCACAATAACTGTCTTACTAATTGTTCATTGATTGCTTGATTTGTTAGATGAGTAGACGATGGCTTCAGTGTCTCTTTAGTTATTATTTTCTGCTCTGAAAAATCCCAGGTTGATCAAACTGGCACAAAATTACCAAGGCTCAAAATTCCTACAATTCAGCATTTTATAGCTTGAAGGGTCCTTTAGAAGTCAAAATAGATATTAAATATAAACACGTCTCTTGGAGTCAATGTTTACCTCTTTTTTCAATGTTTAGGATAGTGATACCTGCATTTCTTTCTATCCTGCTGAGGATTTACAGATGAAACTCCTTTTCTGGTATTTGCCAGAGACAAGGGCCTGCCTCTGAGTTCTCTCAGCTCTGCTTTGAACTTCTTGTTTTCCTTCTTTCTATTCAGTCACAGTCATACATAAAATTTGGGATCTCTGAAAGTGCTTGGAGGGAAGTGGGAGGGGGAGATCTTTTTTAGCTCTAAACATATTTCCATGTGGTTCTGAGCACACAACACAGTAACTGCGGGCACAGATATGCTGTTTGAAGCTGTCCTTGTTTATTTAGAAAAAAGTATACTAAATGACATGGTAAATTAGGAGAAGCCAGAGAAGAAGGGCCCAGGGACATGAAATGATCCCAGGCTGCTGCGAGCTCTTTTCGCCTTGCAGTAATTGCTGCCTAGCTTGGTGTTTGTGGTCAGTGCTTCCTGGGTGAAACCTTATTTGTGTGTAGGCTGATTTCAGCACCATTCATGACTTGCTTTTGACCGAAATTTGGCACACTGAAATCTCAGACTTGATGCCATAGCAACCGGGCTTATTACCAGTGTTCAAAATAATCCTGTTGTAATTAGAGGAGTATTAAGAAAATTGAGCTCTGCTATCGGTTTGGCCACAGCTCAAAAATGGCTAGATTGTGTGGTCTCTGCGTGTGTATTTTTCTTAATGAAAATGCTGACAATCTTTTATTCTTCAATGTAAATGGAGCACTTTTGATATTTGGAAAATAAATTTAGACATGTTGTTAATGCTAATCTTTTGAAATTGTCTATTGCCTTTGTTCCAATATATCCTCTATAAACCAATCAAACTGGATAGCACTCCAGTTACCATGGGAATATGTGTTACACATTCATTCAGCACTGAATATGAATTAATCTAGCAATTTGCAGTTACTGTGATAGTCAATATTAGCTGCCTCTTTTGGTAATTAAAAGTATACTCTGAATTGTCCAGAACAATGCTTTCCTACTATTTTTTCAAATGTCTAATCTCATTTTGCCTATTTCTTGCAAGGAATCTTTATTTCTAGAAAATTATAAGAAAAATAAGTAAAAAATTAGCCCCAGTCTACCAGGAGATACTGCTTATGAGTATCACCTTTGTTAGGCTTTTCTTTGTATACATTAGGATTTTGAGAATATGACCCAGAATAGATTCCTCAACAAAAATGCTAATCTTTACTTCATATTTGGAACAGGAAGTCCTAGGATGTCCTGGGAAGCCAAGTGATCAAGTATAATTGAATTATCTTCCATGTGTCTAGTAATGTGCTAGGACCTATTGTATAAAATATAGCTTCTTTCCTTGAGAGATTTATAGTCTAGTTGGAGAGATGTGGTACATAAACATGAAAAGTTATGATATGTATGATAATGGGATATTTCACATCTAATGGATATGTGATATAATATCTAGAAAACATCCTAGGATTATTGTGAGGATAAAATAAGTTTATATTGATAAAGCATCTTGCAAACCTTAAAATTATATATAAATGTGAGTTGTAGATATTGTTCTTATTTTAGGAATTATATATAAAGGTAAATATGTGTGTATAGGCACACATATATATGCATGCAAAGACACATACCATATTATATATAAAGGCAAATGTGTGTGTGTGTGTGTGTGTAAAACAGGAATCACTGAGGTAGAGTCAGATGTAAAGGTATAGTCCAAACCTTTCACTTATTAAGTTTTAATTAGTATTTTTCTTCATAACTTTTTCATGTCAGTCATTTCAGGATATTCCTGGGGGATGTGATCAAACAAAACTAACTCATAGTCCACATGTCCAAAACAACTCGTTATCTTTCCCCCTACACCCTCACTTCTTCCTAACTTCTCTATTACTATCAAGGTTCTTCTAGTCACCCAGACTCACAACCTAGATGTCATCATTTTCTGTATCTCACCCTCTTATTCAGTCAATTGTCAAATGTCTTTTTTTTTTTTAATCCTTACATTCTGTCTTAGAATGGATACTAACTTTTTGTTCTAAGGTAGAAGGGTGGTAATGGCTAGGCAACTGGACTTAAGTGACTTGCCCAAAGTCTTATAGCTAGGAAGTGTCTGAAGTCAGATTTGAATCTAGGCCCTCTGGATTTGTGACCTGGTGTTCCAATGACTGTGCTACCTAGCTGCCCCAGTTGTCAAATATTGTCATATTTACCATTATAACATATTTCACATATGCCCACTTTTTCCCTCTATCACTGCTGCCATTTTCCTTCACAAGAACAAAAACATCACCTTATGTTGGACTATTTCACCAGCCCTCAATTCCCCCCTCCCACATCAAATCTCTGCCCACTGTAGGTTGTCCTCCACTCAGCAGTTGTATCAATTTGTAAATTAATCAAATTATCAAGCTCAGATCTAATGCACCCCCCAGTTCAACCAAAAATTACCTTCAGCATCAAATACAAAATGATTTTTGGTTGTTAAAACCCTTTATAGCCTGGTTCCTTCCTATTTTACCCTTCTTCTTATACTTTAAAATCTTCCACATAGCTTTGGCCTCTATTGATACCAGCTTTCATGCTATTCTTTGCACAAGACACCCTCTTCCTGAACTCCCAACATTTTCATTGATTGCCCCTCCTATCCCCATTTCTGGAACTACCTCTCTCCTTTTTTCCACCTCTTATTTCCTTGGTTTCCTTCATGTCTTGGCTAGACTCATCTTCTGCAAGATGTCTTTCATTGCCTTCCCTCTGCAATTATTCCCAATTGATCCTCTACATATCTTTTTTTTTTTACATTGCTGTTTGCCTGTTATTTCAGCTATTAGAATATAAACTCCTTGAGAGCAGAGACTATCTCTTAAACTCTCTTTTGATCCCCATTGCTTAGGACACTGCCTGGTACATAACAGGTGCTTAATAAATATTTGTTGACTATTAGACATAGCAGCCATGCTTGACCTAGTCAATGTGCAACCTTCATCTTTCCAGTGACAAGTAGGTATGTTTACTTCACTAGTTTTCAGGATCAAGATTGTCATCACACTTACCCAATGGTTGTTTCTATTTTTTTTATTTACATTACTGTAATACCTGTAGTTTTCCCCCCAAGGTATCTACCTACATCACTTTGCATTATTTTTACACTGCTGATAATTTTGATATATTTATTTTCTTTCCTTAATACTTAAAAGATTTAAGTGTCCTGGGGTATTGGGATAGGTTTTCTATTTATTTTTTCTTGAAATTTCCTAAACTAATTCCTCACAAGAAACAGGCAAAATGAGATTAAACATTAAAAAAAAATAGAAAACCCAATGTAGGAATGCATTGTTCTAACAAGATCATCCAGAGTATGCTAGTAATTACTGAGAGACAACTTTTCTGAAGCTTTCATTCCAATCAGTTCATTTCTTTGACATATCTTTGAACTTGTCTAACACACCATTATCTTGTCTACAAATATAGATGATTTTGTTTCCTTTTTGCTAATCCAAACCTCTCAGTTTGTCTATGAAGAAAAAGAGGCCCACAGATTTGAAAATGTTTGCCCCAATTCACCCAATCACTAAGGATTTGAAACCAGATAATTTATTCTGAATCTAGCGCTCTTTCTGCTCCATCAGACTGACCCTAAGGAGTCCAGAGAAAGAAATAATTAAGAGGTGAGTAAAATGGTCAAGGAAATGCTGGGCCTTGAAAGATGGAATATAAAACATGATTTGCATCGAGGACAAACAATTTTTTAGGATTCTCTGAGATTGCAACAGTTTGGAGTTTTGGCACTTGCTTTATTTATGACCCCATATAATCATCATTTCCCACTTGTGGCCATGTCCTCTGTTCCACAAAACATGTCATTGCCTTGATGGATGGATTTAATGATGGATAAATGATGTCTACTTGATTATATAAAATGTCAGACACTTCACCTTGTTTCCTGATATTGCCATTCTGAGAAAGCACTTTGATGGCATTATGTGGTCAAGATATTGGGAAAAATCATTTGTGTAGTTTTTGATGTTGTCAGATCTAGAGTGTGTTCCTTGCTTTTATGAACTCCAAAAAATCCCATGATCTGTCAGAGTAAACATGTTATTTAGCCTGATTCAATTCCTGAAATGTCACAAAACCATGATATAAGGCAGGCTTAAAACTTTGGTTACAGCCTGTAAGAAATGAGATTAGAGTGTGTATTATTGAGATGCAGCTATCAAACTGGCTTAGCTGTGGTGTGAACAGTAAGGTGCAGGATCTGATATTTGAGGGTATGAGTTCAAGTCCTAACCCTATATTTATTGCCTATATAACCTTGGGCAAGTCTCTTCATATCTCTGAACCTCAATTGTCTCATTGATAAATGAGAGCATTTGTCCTCTGTGGTCTCCTCCACCTTGAAATTTGTGATTCGATGACCCACATTTCTTCTAGTCCCCAAATTGAAAGAGGGTTTATCCTTTCCTTTTAACTAAATTATATTGGTTTCCTTTCTGTTTTTTTTTCCTTCTGAAAGTATTCACAGTTGTAGTATCAGATCTCCTGAGCTTAGCCTTCAATATTATTACCTATTATTATAATATGACCTTAATATATACTATGTTCTATACACAAGTCATTCTAATCTTCAAATGACTCACTCAGCTGTCAAAATTAACAAAGAAAATCAGCAGTTGCTCCCAAAGGGGTAGCATAATGACTGTTTTTTCAAATTCAAACCTTGGTCAAATATTTAAGATTAATATGTTATTGGCTTGGTGTAGCAGGAAAAATGTTCCAATGGTTCCGATCTAATCATGTGTGCAATCCTACATAGGAAGCTATTTTCTCAATATTAATATAACTCTTATTAAATACTAGTTTGTTTTTTGTTTACATGCATTTTAGTCATTGGATCAAAGCAATTAGAACTGAAAGGGACTTTGGAGATTGCCCAATCTAAACCCATTCTTTTAGAGGAGCCATGGGAGCAGAGCAGAAAGGACTATTTGTATTCAGGAAGACCTGAGTTCTGATCCTTGCTTTCATATTTACTTTTTATGTGAATCTAGGGGCAATCACTTCATTTCTCTACTTTAGTTTTATCTGTAAAATGGGAATAATAAGAGGAACCACCCCACAAATTTCTAAAGACCACACACACACACACACACACACACACACACACACACACACACACACACAAACTTCCTGCTGTTCTTTGCCCTGATCATTTCACATATGGAGTTGGTATTATCCTTTAACATGGTAAAGACAAACAATATTGGAAGCTATAAGAACTTTGATCGATGAAATGACCATCCAAAATTCCACTGGCCCAGTGATAAAACATGCTACCTATCTCCTGTCTCAGAAGTAATGTTTTCAGGCTTCAGAATGCATCAAATATTTTTGAATCTGACCAATGGGAGAATTCATTTTGCTGATTATGAGTATTTATTACAAGGAAGTTTTTTTTTTCCTCACTACTAGGAAAGAAGATGAAAATAGATACATGTATGTAAATATGTACATATATATTATATAAAACATAGACAACCATTACATAAATTTCCACTATTATTATTATTATTATTATTATTATTATTACTACTTCTTTAGTTGAGGAACACAAAACCTAGGAAGTTAAAGGGTCTTGTTCAGCCATACAAGTGGCATATGGTAGAGTCAGTTTTCTAAATCACATACACTGATTCTGAATCCTTTCACTGCATTCTGGTACTTCCATCTGAGACTCCTGAAAGACAGTCTAATACACTGGCAGAACTGACTGCTCAGTCTTGTATTATTAAGCATTCATTCTAAATGTAATAAGCAGGCTTTCCCCCTGATAGTCGCCATTCCCCCTTGAGCCCCATTTCCCTTCCTCTCCTCTTACACAGGCATATTGGTAGTGTGATGAGTCTGATAATATTAGCAAAACTTTACAGAATCATACACTCACAGACTTTCTAAAGAGCCCTAAGAAACACTCTAATCCAACCCCTTCATTTTGCAGATAACGTAACTGAGGCATAAGCTAAATGACTTATGTTCATTCAAGTGAATTTGTAATTCCTCTTTTTCAAAATGACCCTGATTTCAAAATGTGCAAGCAGTATATTTAAGTAGTTGATGTTTCATACATGCAAGATGGGCAGCAATAAGCAGAGAAGACAAAGAAATAACTTGAAACCCTCAAATATGTGCACAACAAAAACTATGACCCAGCCCACTGGAGGAGAAAAGAGGCAACAAATTGGTTTCCAGACAGCAATGGAAATGGGTCCTAGTTGTTTCTAAATCAAAACCTGAAAGTGAAGATGATGCAAGGAGGTGCAAATAGCCAAATCTAAACTTTACATATGTCCAATGAGGAAAAAGTTCCTCAATCTGTCTAGTCAACTATACTCCAAAGAAGAGAGATCAATCACTGTCAGGATCATCATTGCCAAACAGGAAGCCAGTGATTGAATATTCATGCAAGCCAAGTCAAAGTACAGTAATGGTTTCCTTTGATTTGAAAGGGACACAACCAGATGTTGCAGCTTTTTTTTTTTTTTTGAACAAGCAGATAGGAAGCCAAACCTGATGTCTTTTATTTAATGTTTCCCAGAAAATGAGCAACACACCCGCAGGGATTATAGCAGCATATTAAAGTCACAAAGACTCTCACTTTCTGATGAGTGTGATGTAATGCAAGCCTACTGACCTTGGAATTAGAAGACCTGTGTTTGAATCTTCCCCTTTGCTAGTTACTCCCTGTGTGAGGAGTCAAGTCACTTAAATTTCCTGGGTTTAAGCTTCCTGAGCCATAAATATGACATGACTGAATTAAATCATCTCCAAGTTCCTTTCTATGACTAGACCTCTGAGATCTAGATCCCATGGCTTTGTCTATCTCTCCATTATTACTATGTAAGCTCCTTGAAGGATATAATTATTTCACTTTTTTTCCTTTGAATCACAACACATACAATACTTGGCACATATAATGTGCTTAATTAATGTATATTAGCTGGTTGAATCGGTTTTCCTTATATTCCTTAGTATAAAGCATAAGAAAAAGTATACTTCTTTACATTTTTTTTTCAATCTCTGAGAGTACATGAGTTGGGGAGATGGCTAAGGATGGTTCTTGTTAGCAAAAAATGCCTCGAATAAAATTAAATACTAGGACTGGAAATTATGTATTATACTCTTAAAGGCTATTCTTTAGTCCACTGTAATCCCCCTGGGTACAGAGTCAAATACTTAGAGCTAGATGACTAGACCTTAAATTATGGGTGCCATGTTTTTCTTGTAAGACCTTGAGTGGACCTCCTTTCTTTTCTGGGTCCTAAATTATTCGTCTGTAAAATAAGGAATTTGGAGGAGATGATCTCTAAAAATGAATTTAGCTTTAAATTCTATGATTTCTTGGCTCTAGTTTGTCTTCCTGCTCTTTGGGTCCAGATTATCAGTCTCTCTGACCCAGAAACTCAGTGCCGCTTCTGTGTTTATTTTTCTTATCTTGTAAGTTCCTGTTTATATTCTCTGCCTTTCCATTTTCCAACACTCCAATTCACCTTCTCCTTTGTCAAGTTTTTCTCCCTGGTATGGCATGTCCCTAGATAGGCCCCACTCCTATTTCATCAGTTAACACTATTCAAGGTATTTCATAGTCAAATGACTGAATGCTCTTCATAGCTTTACCTATCTTTGTAGTGAAGGGAGATAAAAAGACTTGGTACTTGATGTGAACACACTGGATACATGTTCAATTCTGTACTATATGGCTCCATAAATACAAGGAGTGAGTAAAGCCAAATTGGGAGGATTACCTTCAAAGAAAATTATTATTTTTATCTTTTTCTTTTGCATTACCTAAATATCTCCTTCCTCTCCAAGATAAGGCATCCCTTAGAGCAAATAATTTTTAAAAGAGGAAGAAAAATTTTAAATAAGCAAAAGTGACCAACATCTAGAAAAATCTGATATTATAAAGTCTTCCACACACATGGACTCCCACCTCTACAAGGGAGTGAGGTCCATATTTCTTTTTGGGGGGCCAAGCTTATTTGCTTAGCCTGTTTCATTTTGCCTCAATTCACATAGCTCTTTTCATGCTTCTCTGTATTCATCATGTTTGCCTTGTATTATAGTATAATATAATAACATTCTTCTACATAAATTCATGTATTGATCAAATTTAGAAGCCTTCAGGAAATTCATGAACAGCAGGCTGATTTGTTTTTAGGCTTGCAAATTATAGACTTTTGAGCATTACATAATTTTCACTTGCTCTTCTCAATTTTTTTTATCATCATAATGAAATTGCACTCGATAATAGTGGGCAGGGATGATTTGAAAATGGATTTTAACTGAAGTTTTAATTCCACGTGTTATTTGTCTGTAACTTTTTTTTTATGAATGAAGTAGTGGAGAGGATACTGGGCTTGGGATTTGAGCCCTGCTTTTGAAATGTATTTAACTATGTGACCTTGGATGAGTCACCTAAGCTCTCTGAGACAGTGTGCTCATCTTTTATCTAGAAACAATAATGGTTTTTTACCTCCTTCAGAGGGTTGTTGTGAGGCTCATAAAAACACTATATTTGAGATGAAAAAAAACAACCTTTCACAGATAAGTGGTGGCACGACTTTTCATAAATAAGCATGAAAGAAAGGACACAATGGTTTCAGTAGACACTATATTCAATGTGAGTAAACAATGTCATCTTTAAGACAAGAAATCTAAAGCTATTTTAGGTGGTAATAAGAGAGTGATAACTTCCAGGAATAAGGCGTTGATGGTCCCTTTCAATTATGAGCCATTTCATTTGTTGAATTTGTATCCTTAATGCTTATCGGCATTTAATAAGCACTCTGCAGATTGATTGATTGATCTGGTTAGACCCCACGTGAAGTTTTATGTCTTCTGCAAGGTACCTCATTTTGGTAAGGTCTTTGATAAGCTGGAAACCATTTGACAAGTGAGGAGATCAAGCTTCTGGGAGGTTAAAGATTGCTCACAGGCCATCCGTGGGTGACATGTGATTCAAATACAGGTTTCCAAAGTACAAGTCCCCTACTCTAACTCATGATGCCCTTTCATTACCTTGAAAAATAAGTTGTTTGGTTGGAGTGAAGTGCAAAAGAAGAAGAATACCCTTTCCTGCCTAACACAATCAATGGAGTGAATACATGAAAAAATTCGTGAAGACTTATGAAAGAAGCATAAACCAATGTCACACAGGCGATATTCATCACATAAATCCTAAGGGCAGAGAGGATGACCTTCCACTCATCAAACCCAGAAGAAAGTTTGAACTGTAGATAATAGGAGAAAAAGAATTTGCCTTGGGGAGAAAAAGAACTTCCCCTAGTCTCTAATTCTCTCCAAAGTCAAGTCCTTTCCCACATCCAAAGTCTTGCATTTCCCCAGAGCTTTTCTGCAGCACTGAGTTTTTGAGAATTTGTGCTGAAAATCATGACTTTACTTGAAAAAGAAGCAGACCCAATTTAGAACACCCCCAGAGGAAAACATTTGGGTCTTAACAGGAACCATAAAACCCAAATTATGAATCCAGAGAATATAAAGCAAGCAACTAGAGCTTTGGCCCACAAAGGAGTCTTTGATGAAATGGAAAGCTCCTCTGGAATGCCAGTACCAGAGAGTCAAGTGACTCAGTTCTGTTTTCCCAGGGCTGACAGCCTAGTTGTGCCTGGTGGTGTCTGGTTGCATTAGTGATGTTGGCATCTCCTGGATGATGGCACACAATGGCGCTTCTCTCCCACCGAATTCATGACCTTTAAACTGAACCAAATTGGAATTTCCCATATTCACTCTATGGCATGATTGTGTTGATGATCTACCCCTGGTGGTGACTTTTATAGAATGTTAACTTTTTCATGTGACCCATTTCCTAAGTTCTATCTCTGCTGTCTGTGGAGTATATGGTATGAAATGATGCTCTTCAGCCTGAGGCAGTGCTCTGTATTTTATTTATTTTTATTTATTTTTGCATTACATGTTGTTTTATTTTTTATTTGAAAATTTTTATTTAATTAATTGTTTTAGAATATTTTTACATGGTTACAAGATTCATGTTCTTTCCTTCCCCTCCTCTGACCTCCCTCTCATAGCCAAAGAACATTTGTTCCTTTAGATTATCTAGGTATGAGAATACCACCAAAATATATTTTGATTCATATTCTATTTTAATATTCTTTTATTCTCATTAGAATAAAAATTTGAATATTTCTTGTTCAATGCCAGGTCCCTTGGTTATTTCAGTATTAGCAGCCAAATGAGACAGGGCATCTATAACTATTTAATTTCTTAAAACTATGTTTTTTATATTTACCCTAGTGGGGGAAAGATTTTTTTTCCATTTAGTTTTTCTCTAATTTATCCATCAAACTCACAGTTTTAAAGGGGGTTGAAACACTTTTATTTTTTTAAAAATCAAATAAATGAATTTCTGAGTGTCTTCTCATCTTTCTCCCTTTCTCTTTTTTCTACCTTCCTAGAAGGTTTATAGTATGGAAGAATAGAAAGAAAACCTGATGTGAAATCAGAACACATGAGTTTGAATTGTGACCCTGCTACTTTTTACATCTATATATTTGGACATGACACTTCAGATGTAAAGGCTTTTAATCCTCCATTTATGTATGAGGAAGTTTGGCTAAATGGTCTC
Organism: Monodelphis domestica; assembly: GCF_027887165.1. Lineage (NCBI taxonomy): Eukaryota > Metazoa > Chordata > Mammalia > Didelphimorphia > Didelphidae > Monodelphis > Monodelphis domestica. The sequence continues at coordinate 130,693,006 of NC_077230.1, read as the reverse complement.
TTTCTAGCTCTCAAAATAAAGAGATCTGGTGCATATAGGAATTAGACAAAGAATCTATCCTGCCTACTTCTCAAGTTGCCCTAACCATGCTTTCAGTGAATCTAAAGAAAGCTTACATCTGAATATTTTCACTTATAATAATAAAAATAATAAGAATTTTATACAGAGAAATATTGATTAATATTTGCCAACTTGCTTTCCCCAAAGTACATTATATGTTTATAAGTTAAATCCAGATTGTTAACATTTTCTCCATCACTTTCTTCTCTAAACAGTGAATGAAAGAATAAAATAAGCCATGATATGTAGGTTGCTAATTTCTGATGTATAAATAAATGCTTACACGGAAAATTTAACAATCAGTTTTCTCAAGTTATTACAAACTGGTTCCAGCACTCTTGCTCAAGCTACTGACTATTTATTTACCTTTTTTGGCATGTTAACAATTCCTAAACAGGACATATCAGCTTTTGACTAAAAGTTATTCTATAAGTTAGATGTTTTATGGGAAAAATAATACAAAGGTATAGTTCAGTCTCTTTTACTACCTCTCCCATGAAAACTCATAGTGTATTTGAAAGACTTCACATTTCCAAAGAAAAATAAAATAAAACTAATGTTTCAATGCATGTAGTTAAACAGAACAGAAAGGAAGAAAAATTAAATAGCACCTATTTATAACTGGTCTTGAATGCTCCCAAACATTTAACATCAACAAAAGCAGAATAGCAACTTATTGTATGAATGCTTCCATCTGGACTGCAATAAAGAAAAGATGAGAATGAGAAAAATAATAGAGAATTGTCTAGGGTTTTAAAATTTGCATAATGGTTTATATACATTATCTCAATGGATACTCATAATAATCCTATGTTGTAAATACTGAAAGTACTATTCTTTCCTAAATTGCAGTTCATTGATATCTCCTAGTATCTATACCAGAGCAATTTATAAAGACTTCTCAAATAATAACAGATCAAGAATGTATTAAGCACCTACTATGTGCTACATGGTAACACCCAATAAACTAAGAAATTAGCAATAAAAAATCCATTTGCACAATGCCTCTTTCTCTTACCCTTTATTGTATGACTATTTTGGCTCTGGAGGACAAAACTAGGAACAATGAATAGGCAATGCAAAGAAACAAAATTGGCCAGAAGTAAGGAAGAATATCAATTGAGTTAGAAGAAACTGACAAAAGTTACACTTTAGAGCTTGATTTATTGTTTTTTTGATTATCTAAACTTAAGAAACTGATGGACAAAGTGTCAATAATAAAGCAGATTTAATTTAAAAGAGTGTTGTGGGTACATTTTCTTTTCCAGAGAGGTTGTTAAACATTTACACGTATATCCTGGAATTTAGAGCCACCCCCCAAATGAAAATAATATGATGCATTGGCAGATGGTAGATTCTCCTTCAATGTAGATTTTCAAAGACTTTGAGTGAGCTTGTGGGGTAGATATACAAGTTTGCTTAATGATTGCTATTGTTTCTTACAAACCTGAACGTATATGGGTCTGTGCTATTTCAGTGGACAACATAGCTGCCCTCTCTGATGCTATCTTTAAACTTCCCAACTCAAAATCATTTTTCTAACACTTCCTTTCTTTTCCCTTAATTTTAAAATACATACAGTGGATCTTCTCTCTATCTCCTGAATCTATCCCCCCCCCCAAAAAAAAACTCCACTGATTCCATCTCAGACAAGATTCTCTTAATTGTGTGCAAGCATCCTCATTCCTCCTTCTCTTCTCTTTCAATTCTTGTTCATTTACCTCAGGGAATCACCCTTTTCCCTCTATATAGTCTATTTCAATTGTCACTCCTATTTAGTTTCTCTTCTGAGCCTCTCTTTTTATTTCTATCTACTCACTTTCTCTTTTCCTTTCTCACTGCAATTTCTAATGCTAAGATTAAAAGAAAAACTCTAATCATGACTGATAGTAAGAGCAGTGCTGGTGAAACACCTGTTTTGAGGAAAATGATAAATTTTGAAGTGAAATTAAACATAATAATCATTGTAATCAGCCTCAAAAGCCCTTGAAAGTGTTCAGAAATCCCCTTTAGAATTTCTAGAGAAGTCTCTTATTTATCATTACAGCCTTCCTTGATTAAGTCTGATTTTATTTAAGCTCATGCATGCAAGAAAAATTAAAAGTAAATCTTGTTTAATTTTGTTTTTCTGTCTTGTCTAATTACTAGCATTGCAACAGTACTGTTTTCTGATTTTTTTTCTTTGTAAATATAGAATATTTCACATACTTGGTGGACTTTCTTGGGAAGAGGGTGGGATCGGTGGGATATGAACTGTATTTTTTCTTATAATGAAATATGTTTCAAGTTTCAAACAACTAATTTCTAAACCAACTTCTGATTCAGAACCCATTTGTTCTCCTAAGGAATTGTTAGCAGATCAAACAATTGTGAAAATCATGCAATGGTAAGTTTCAAAGACATGGTGCAGTCTATCAATCTTCCTTATTCAATAAATACCCTGATTTTGCTAATACACCCTAATGAAGACAGCAGACAAAATTTGTATCACAAATAGGACTATTTGTATAGTCCTAAACTATAGGACAAGAATGAAAGTCACTATAAGTCTGTCTCATTTCTATATATGAATTTGTTATTTATTCTTGGATAACTAGTTTGACTTTTTCTCCCTTCTCTTTAGCATTCAACTATGTCTCTCTGTTAATTAACCTTAAGACCACTCTCTGAGCTCCCTTCAAGTACTGGTTTGATAATCTTCTAATCCTCATCTTCTGTTACAAAAACTGTGATCAACCAGAAAGCATACATCTTAATTTTCTGTCAAACTCCTCTTGATGTTCCCTTCATTTATTTTTTCCTGCTTTTTTATTTTGTGACTTCTTACTCTTTTTTCCAACCTTTTTTGAGTTTCTCCTAGCCTAGATCTTTATCTTTCATTTTCTCTAAAATCCTATTTCTTTCATGAAGCCACTAATGACTCATTAGAAGGTGATGTAATGGATTTTCTTCTCACTTTTTTATTCATCTACATGTAGCACATAAACCCTGAGTACTCAGTGTATATGTCATATTTGTTTTCCACTGGAATTTTTTTAAATTACTTCTACATGTTTCTTATCTCTCTTATTTAAATTGGACTCTGTGTTCAACTATGCTGGTGTTGTCAATTTTAGATTTGAAGCCCTCAAAGACCAGAGACTATTTAAATACCTTTGTATGATGGTATCCATCATCTATTTCCTTAGACAAAGAGGTGATAAGCTCAGGCTACAGAATGAACATAGGTATTTAGGATATGACCATTGCAGTAGTATATTTTGTCTATTCATGTATTACAAGGATGTTTTATTTTCCCCCAGACATAATAAAAGATGGATGAAACAATAGGAGGGATATAAGGTAGATTTTTTGTTAATTAAAAATAAACAATTTAATTAAAAATAAAACCTTTAATGTTCCTGTGTGTGCTCAGCACATCTGTCACAAAAAAAACAGCCCAAGATAATGAAAATTGTTTCAATCTATGACATGGAAGATCCAAGTTCCAGACTCATTCCTGTCACTAACAAACTGAATATTCTGGGAAATGTTACTTAGGTTCTCTAGGTTTCTACATTCATAAAATGAAGGGATTAACTAGATAATGTTTAATTCTTCTTCTCATGTTAAGAACGAATACTTAAAAAAAGAATAAATACTTTTATGTGGTTCTTAGAAAAAGATTATTTGATTCCCCATCACCTCCCAAATCTTTACTTTTTGTCCTAGAATCAATACTAAGTATCAATTCCAAGGCAGAAGAGCATAAAAGGGCTTGGCAATGTGGCTAAGTGACTTGCCCAGGGTAGTACAGCTAGGAAGTATATGAGGTCAAATTTGAATCCAATATCTCCTGTCTTTAGGCCTGGCTCTCTATTCACTGAACCACCTAGCCATTCCAAGATTATTTGATTTTGAGATTAAAGGTCAAGAGTTGAAGATTACCTTCAGAGATTGTTAAAACTCATGGCTGCCTTCAGATGGGTCATTATCTAAATCACTGAGAACAAATGGCCAATTCTACTCCAAAATCTACAGTGACTAAGGTACCACAACTTCTTTTAATAATTTATTCTAGAATTTTAGCCCCCAAAGACCAATAAATTTCTCATTCTCTACAGATGCAATTTAAGCTGATTTCTTCTTGATCTGTCCTCCACAGATAATTTAACATCATCATGAGCTGCTGAAATTTTTTCAGGCCCCTGGCTACAGGATAACAGATGATTCAAATGTTTCTGTTGTTGACTTTCCAATTGGATACATTGCTAATTTCTCAATGGTGTTCATCCATGGTAGAACCAAAGGGAAAAAATCAGTGGGGTCTTTATTAAAAAAATATATATATTTATATATTTATATATATATATAAATATTTAAAAAAACAAACTCATATCTTTCAGAGGAAAGGTTATCTGGTTTGATATTATTTATATATGCATACATATACATTCACATATATTTTCATTATTCTTGAGGTTGATTAAGGTATATGTGTAACTCTCAACACAAACATCAATGAATGGAAATATTCCTTTTGTTAGGTTGTTTAAGTAACTTTCATTTTTATCCTACACACAAAACTATTCAATTCATTCACTTTGCCCTAGGGAATGATGCCTGTCCATTTGTGTTTTTTCTAATGGAAAATTATGGCTTTTGGAAGGTTTTGACTTTCTAACCATGTGGTCCATGTCTTTATTCCATGAGGGAATTATAATATATCAGAGATGGATACAAAGAAGTAGATTATTTTACATTCTAATCCCTTTATTTTCTACATGAGGAAACTGAGGCCTAGGGGTGAAAGTACTTTTTTCCAAGTTCAAATAGAAAAAGGTCTGAAACTGAAATTGGCTGCCTTTCTATCCTGTTTTCTTTCCAGTAAAGACTATTCTCTCAATTCATGGACACTTACTTTACAAATTTCTAATGTGGTTAATCATTTCATTATTTTTAGTTTTGGTTTATCAAGAAAAAATTCAATATTATAAAGAAATATCTTCATTGGTGGGTGATTATTTCATATGCTTCTATGTAAAGCACGTAAGTCAATATCCTTTAAAAAGTATCTGAAGACTACATTATAAAAGCAATAAACTAATCAAATTAGATTTTCCCTAGATTATTTCTGTGATTTTGAGGAATGAATTATTATTGCTGGATAACAATAAATTGCTATTTAAAATTCTGAGACTGTTTAGTTATATTATGTTTTATTCTTTCACATAATTGCAGAATAGGAAAAAAAATCGTTCCCCATACTTATCTTTAATATCAAGGGAAAAAAATCTCTGGTGGCCCATTTTTGTCATTTCAGCTCATGTGACAGAGGTTCCTCCAATGGAAATTGCTTCTCTACATACCCTGATTCTTTCAACATGTGGCTTCATTGGCTTTCTTCAATTAAATTCAAGGAGCATTTATTATTATTTACTTGCTAACTACAAGAAGAGATTAAGTGTGCAGAGGTTGGCTTTGGAGTAACAAAGACCTGAATTCCAGGTCTTCCTAACAAATGCTAGCCATGTGATCCCAGGCATATAATTTCATTCAACCAAACAACTATTTTAACTAGTGTTTGTCTCTGTCTCTTTCTCCAGAAAAAAAAGTGAGCATTTCTATTTAAAAGTCAAATAAAAAAGAATGATTTTAGATTAAACCACAAATTCATTATATCTATTTGTTTTAAATATGTATTTCAATACATTCCTTTTAAAAAAACCAACCTTTTAAACCTTTACCTACTCTCTTAGAATATGGGTTCCAAGGAAGAAGAATGATAAAGGTTAGGCAACTGGGGTTAAGTGACATGCACAGGGTCACACAACTAGGAAGTGCCTGAAACCATATTTTAACCCAGCACCTCCCATCTCTAGACCTGACTATCTATCCATTGAGCGAAATACTTGCTTCCCTAATACAACATTTTCAGAATTGTCTTGCTTGTTATAAAATAGTTCTCAAAGATTATACTCTGAGTTTTCTTAGGTGTTCTATGAAGTTTTTGACCTTATGATTTTATGGTTTAAAATAAATAAATAATTTTATTTTATATAAATTTACTTACCTAGAATTATATTCTATCCAGAGTATGGTAAGTTTAGTATTTATAATGTTTTCAGAAGAGTCAATTAATTTTTGGGGGGGTTGAAGTATTTATAATGGGAATAATAATAACCCAATACTATATCCTTACAAAGTGATTTGGAAAGATCAAGGAAAGTCATAGCTTAGAAACGTGTCTTGAAAAGTTGAGTGCTATGGAAATATACAGTTTTCTTTTATCCCCAAATAGACAAGTAATTTTAATTAAAGTCAATAAGCATTTATTAAATGATTAATATGTTTCAGATAGTGTGTTAAGTATCATGGATTCAAAGAAAGGCAGAAATTGTTCCCTCAAGAAGATCATATTTTAAGCAGAGAGATATACACACAGTGTAGGAAGGGAAGGCACTATCATTAGCAGGAGGGGTGAAACAGGAAAGGTCTTCTGGGGAAGATGAGATTTGAGCTGTCTCAAAAGCAAGATAGGAACTGGAAGTACAGAAAGAAAATATTCAAGACATGGGAGAAAACATGGACTATAACATGTGGAAGAGCCAAAAGGTCAGTATGGAGGGGAACAAAATATAAGAAGAATGGAAAATTTGGAAGGGCCAAGTTATTAACAGCTTTAAGTGCCAAGTGGAGAGCTTTATATTTGATCCTGGAGGCAACAGGGACTTATTCAGGTTGATTGCAAAATGGGGTGACTTATATGGTCAGACTCGTACTGTAGAAAAAAAATTACTTAGGCAGCTGAGTAAAGAATGGACTGGATTGGGGAGAGACTTGAGTTAGGGTGTCCTGTTGACAGACTGTTGCAGTAATTCAGGTAAGAAGTGATGAGTGCCTGAACTAGAATGATGGCTACATGAGTATCAAGAAGGTATTATATTCAAGAGATATTGGGGAAGGGGCAACTGGGTTGTTCAGTGGATTGAGAGCCAGTCCTAGAGATTGGAAGTCCTAGGTTCAAATTTGTCCTCAGCCACTTCCCAGCTGTGTGACCCTGGGCAAGTCACTTAACCCCCATTGCCTAGCCCTTACCACTCTTCTGCCTTGGAGCCAATATAAAGTAATGATTCTAAGATGGCAGGTAAACTTTTACAAAGAGAGAGAGATTGGGGAGAAAGAAACAATGATATGACTTCCAAAGTATTTTCCCACTGATGGTTGTAGATTTAACTTGATTTTTCCATATTCTGACTATATACACAGTTGTACTGTGACCTATGGCTATTTAACAGTATTTGTCTATTTGAAATTAGTAAGTATAGAGACTTAGTACCTATGACTTTGATTGCTCTAAGCATTAGATTTCGGGCAACTGAGCAGATGTGATGGCAATATTAATATTTGAGCTTCTTCCCTAGTTAATCTGAAGGTTTTCTTGGGAATTATTAACACATAGATATCTGAACGTTCTTTGTATAAAAATATTCACCTGAAAACAGTCTGTGTCTAATAAGATTTGTTGCAGTTATATACTAATGAGGAGATTATTTAGGCAGTTCTTGAAATAATTGAAAAACTTGATCATGCGCCTTTCATTGTTATACTGAGTTGAAAATGACAAGTTGTGCTATAGTGGAATAGGAAAGACACTACACCAAATGACATAAATATTTCTGCCTTTCTGTGTTAATCTATGATGATTCATCATTGATTTGCTAACTCAGTGTTTTAAAACATGTGTACAAGGTTAGAGGTTTGCTGCTAAATGTGATATTGTCTTTTTAAACTAACACAAATGGCATTTTTCATTACTCTTGCTAAAATAGATATAGTTAAATAAATTGGTGTTCTCCCCTTCCCATTCTGGAATTGACTATTATTCATTTAATAAATGATTCACAACTTGCTAAACAAGCATATCATTCAAAAGTCCAAATGAAAGAGTGGTAACTTTTTATAATAATGATATGAAAGGACAAGAATCAAGTCTGTGCTTCTACCTAAGTGGCATATATCAAGCTTCTAGTCTTAGTATTTGATATATTTTAGGATGACTTATAATCTGGAGTATTTTCTATCTCATGTAATGATGGGTATTATTTTTTTTCATGTAATGTTTTATTTTATCAATGAAGAAATTGCCAATGCCTTGAAATCAGTCATGTAAACTAGATAATCTTTAAGGTCCTTCTAACCATTAAGATTCTATAATCCTCTCATTATTTAGGAAATATCTCTGACAAATAATGTGTTTTATAGGTAGGTGCACTTCAAAATAGTGATAATGAGCAGGAAGAATTAGCAGAGTAAAATGATATGATTTAGAGTTAGAATGGAACTTAGAGGCCACCTGGTCCAACACTTTTGTTTTATAGATGAAGAAAAAGAGAATTTAAAGAGGTTAAATGACTTGCCCACATCAGTTAGAGATTGAGGCAGGATCTGAACCCAGCTGTCTTGATCCCAAATTCAGTGCCTTAGTCACTCTGCCTCTAATGTAAGAAAAAATAGATTTAATATATATATAAATATCAACTTAAGTGCTACCTTTTACATGAGACCTTTCCCAATGTCCTAAATTGTTACTACTCCACAACTATTTGAAATTATTTGACATATTTTTTATTTACTTATTTATGCAGCCATCCACTCAGTAGAATGTAAGCTCTTTGAGGGCAGGGACTGCTTTGATTTTTGTCTTTGTATTACCAAGTGCCTGGTACATAGTTGTTGTTGAGTAAACAAATGCTGAATTGAATTGATCCTCAATCAAAACTATCTATTTCTACGGTTATTTGAAGAATCCAGGGATTTAGACACATGCTAAAGAAATTGCCCTTCTGGTATCTTTGAAATGAACAAGATCATCATCACCAGCTCTGCTTTTCAGCAGTTAATAGAGAATAGATATATTAGACACTTAGAATATTAGCCCAATTTGATGATGATATTAAATTTAATCTTCATTTCCTCAGGCTGACTTCTCTTAAAATCTATCTGGCCTGGCTTTAGAGGTCACAAGATGTTGTCAATAAATCACTAGCACTGCTGCAAATAGTTTTTTATGAGACAGTGATAGTTTTTGTGTTAGTGAACTCAAGAGGAATGGCCTCCTCTCTCATGTCAGGACTGAAATGATTCCCAAGCTGGGAGCTAGACCTGTTATCCTGCTAGAGATAGTGGGATGAGCAAAGTAGAGAATTTCTTTTCCATCGGTGTGATAAAACACTGGAATGGACAGTGTATTTCTCTCCTTGGAAATTTCTAAGAAACAAATAGACATCCATCTATCATGGAAGGTTTAGACATCCTTCTGCCTAGAAGCAGGGCACTAGAACAGTGACCTCTTGGGGTTCTGTCTGTCTCTCTGACTATGATTCAACCAGGTATGAAATGACTCCCTACCTACCTCTTGGACCTGTTGTCATGCATCATGAATTAGTACTCCTAGAAGCCTAACCCAGAAGGGACAGTAAATATTTGAAAACCAACTCATCATTTGAAATGTTAGAGCTTAAAAGATGTTTCACATCTAAGTATTTGACTTAAAAAATACACATATTTATCCTTATAGACTTCTTTCCTAAATTTAAGTTCATTAACATTACAAGGGAAATAACTGGACTGAACATATGATAAATTCATTTATTTAATATCAGTAGTATATTATGATGTTTCCAGGTGACTAAATCTATTTTCCTTTCAATCTTTTTGCTTGTAATGCCTGAAATTCTTGAGAAGCAGTATTTCTTAATTTTAAAATAATTTATTAATGATTGGTCCAAGACATCCTAATTTTGTCAGTTGACTCCATTGTCCAAAAGGGCAAAAGAGTGAATTGTTTTCTCAGAAGTTTGTATGAGCTTGTGAAATCACAGGTCAGTCACTCTAAATGGTAGAGGGTTTTTTTTAAATGTTATATTTATTCACCCTTGGTGAAATGTTCAATTATTTTTAGCATTGTTCACATTATAAAACTAATATACTGAGTACAATAAATGTATCTTGGATGGATGTATGCCATCTCTCCTCTTAGAATGTAAGCTTGTTGAGAGCAGAGATTGGTTTTTGCTTTTTCATTTTATGTGCGTAATAAATACATATTGATATATTTTTACACTTTTATCATGTTTCAAAATTTTGTGATCTCCCTGGGTTACTGTTAGATAAACTTTGGTGGTTCCAGGTTATAGAAATTGCTGAGAGCTAAACATTCTCAACCCAGTTTTATTATGTAGAAAATATTTACTAATCTGATGAAAATGAAACCCTGCTAAAAATTGAATAAAGAAATTTCATAGTGTACTCTCTATACTTCTTAAAATTAATAGGAATATGCTCATTAAAATATTAGACTGATTGAGGTAGTATCTTCTGGTTTCAATTTATCTCTAGGCTTCATCCAGTTTTTCATCTCTGAAAGAGAATGACATTGTCCTTCCTAGAGTTGACTTAATGGGAGGAATGCTCAGAGCACACTGAAGAGTAACAATTTTCCTGAGAGGTTGTAGATGAGGAAGTGTAATCATTTGGATTACATTAACAATCCAATAACATTGGAGGTGGAGTCATTTGGAATCTGGGGTGCCTAAGCAGTTATCAAAGGAAATGTTGGATTTCAGCACTTTCTTCATGCCAGGTGTGGTCATTGGCAGAAGCACTATGTTTTGCTGCCAGATGACAACACAGCTCATCCATAATGTTTGCTTTTCAAGGAACTTTTATTAATTCTGTCAGATGGCTCAGAGCTTCTTCCATTCCAAAGCAATAGTCACAATCTCTACCAGGTTTCTCGGTGCTTTGTTCTCTCTGGTGATGCAGGTGTCCATAGCTTTCTTCTATCATTTAAAGGTCTGTTGGGCTAGTGTTGGGATATGGTAAGGAATTAAGCTGGCCAAGCTCTTGTTTGGGAAATAAAAATAAAATGTTCATTAGGCAACAAGCAAGATATTTATGCTCATTCTTTCCTCCATGATTTTGTCCATACAATTCTTCATTCACTCCTTCCTTCAGAACATTTTGAATCTTCTTCCTTTACTACCTCCCACCCTTGGCCATATTCTAGACAGTACAAATTGGATCTTCTGGGATTAAAACATGGCATGGGAGCTGCTAGGTGACATAGTGGAGAGAGTGCTGAGTCTGGAGTCAGGAAGATTTGAGTTCAAATTTATTCTCAGACACTTACTATCTGTGTTACCCTTGGCAAGTCACTTAACCCTATTTGCCTGATTTTCCCCATCTGTAAAATGATCTAGAAAAGAAAATGACAAATCACTCCAGTATCTTTGCCAAGAAAGCCCCAAATGGGGTCATAAAGAGTCAGATAGGACTGAAACAACTGAACAACAAACAAAGAAACAAACAAATCTGAACTTCTTGGATTAAAACATAGCACAGGTAAAAACATTGATCTGGGAGTCAGGGCTCCTAGCTTCCATGTAGCTATGTGACCTTGCTTCCGCAGCTTCTGTTTCCTCATTTGTCACTTAGGCAATACCAAATTAGTTCCTTCTAGCAATAGCAACAATTTCATATAATTAAGAAGAGAGCTAACTTGGAGTCAGAGGTCCAGGCCTCTCTTTTTTGCTTACTAGCTGTGTGGTTTTAGCCAGGTGACATAATTCTCTAATTCTCTCTAATTCATGGTTTCCTCATCTGTGGATTGGAAGCTCTTTGAGGAAGCAATTCCATGCCATTTGTCTTTGCATCACACAGTGCTTGGCACATAGCTGGCATTTTACAAAGGTTTCTTGAATGTCTTATAAAGGACTACTTCAGAGTGAGAGAGTTATATGATCAAAATGTTTCTTTGCTTCTTTTCAACAACATCCATACTATTGGTTCTGTAGCATTATTGTGAGAAGACTTGGCAAACTCTAGTGTTATAGAAATATGAGCTATTCTCCCATTCTTCAGCCTTCACTGATGTTTATCTTTTTTTAAGTCCTCCATGCACTAATAACCAGGAACACCAAAGTTAACATTGTTGTACTTCATGCAAGTTTACTCTTTATCTTTAGCTAGATTATACCTTTTTCATCACTTAGCCCAGAACTAGTGGCATAGTAGATACTCAGGAAACACTTGTTTCTTTATTGACTAATCTTCCAAACGTGTTTTTTGGCTTTTGGGAATCCAGCACCAAACTTTTGACCATAAAATGCCTTTTATCTCATAATAGAAAAGGCAGGGGTGGGTGGGGCAGGAATGACAGAATGTCGAAAAATTAAAAATGTGAAAAACGATAAAGACCAAGTAAAGGATTTCACATTTTATTTTAAATACTATAGGGAACATCCTTTAGCTTAACAGATGAGTTTGAAGTTAACCTGTATAATAATATCACATTTGGTGTCAAAGTGCCTGGTTTTAAATCCCAACTTTTCTGGTTACTCTTTTATAACCCTACACAAATCACAGTCTCTCTGGACTTCAGGACCATCCTCTCTAAAACAAAATTTGAGCTAGATGATCTCCAAGGTATTTTCTAATTCACGATCCTAAAAGTGGCTGTTTTAACTCTGATCATCTCCTTTTAAACCCATTATCATCAGTCAACATTTGCCATCCTGTATAAAGGGCTTTATTAAGCTGATGGGGAAAAATAGAGAAAACAGAATACAAAGTTATATACCTACCAAGGATTTTACTTTAATTAGTGAAAAGGAAGAAATGCAGGTAGACATCCTAAGAATTCTTGGTAGTTCAGGGGTGATGCTTTAAATGTTGCACTTCATGACTTCCTAGAAGAAGGAAGTTTGGTATAAAGGTGATGAAGGACAGGATTTGTGAGAACATGTGGTATCCAGGTGGAAAGATAGGGTAGGTGAAAAGTAAGCCAGAAATGGCAAAGAACAAGACAACTGATCTGACCAAAGTAGGCAATTCCAAATTAAGTGTAGCAAGAACTAACACGACAGAATTTATGAGTTGGAAGGAACTTCAGGAGACATCTTGCCTGACCCATACTTGGAAAGAATCTTTATGATAATATATTGCTATTTCCTCATCCACATGACAACCCTTCAAATACTTGAGAACTATTACCTCCCTCCTTAATCTTCTCTTCCCCATGTTAAATGTTTCCAAATCCTTCAATATATTGTCATATGACAAAAATTCTACAGTCTCTGAACATCCTTCTTGATCAAATGGCATATCTGTACAGTATTTAGCACAGTACCTGACATAGAGTAGGCACTACATGGATGCTTCTCTTTTCTTATTCTTTTTTTTACCCCTTACCTTCCATCATAGAACTGATATTAGTTCTAAGGCAGAAGAGCAGGAAGGGTTCGGCAATTGGGCTCAAGTGGCTTGCCCAGTGTTACAAAGATAGGAAGTGTCTGAGGTTAGATTCAAACTCAGGACCTCCTGCCTCTAAGTCTGGCTCTCTACCACTAAGCAACCTAGCTGGCTCTTCTACTTTCTTCTTAAATAGAAGTATCCCAAACTTGAAAGTATTATGGGAAATGACATCTGAGGAAAACATAGTAGAGGGGAATAATTAACTTTGTATTCCTAGAAGTTCTGCCTTCCTTAAGGAAACTAAAGATTTCATTTGCTTTTGGGGCTGCCATTATCACACAACAAAATGATTAGATTACAGGAAGGACTTGAAGGATAGACTGTAGACAACTGAGAAGTGCTGGTGAGCTTGAAGCTCAAAGCGATAGTAATCACAACTTATATTTATAGTGCTTTATGGTTACAAAGTACTTTCATGAGTACATTATTTGTTTTCATCATCACAATAACCTCATGATGCACACATACAAGTATGATTGCTCCCATTTTATAGATGAAAAAATGTATTCTTAGCATGGTTAAGTGACTTGTCCAAAGTATGGAGAGTCAACAGAACCCAGGTTCTCTGATTGCAAGTCCATTCTTCCTGCCACTATGGCACACTTCCTTTTAAGGATTCCCATAATTCCAGGCTGGTAGGCTGAAATTCCAGGGATAACATGGCTATTGTTGCCTCCCTTTCTGGTTCTAGGAAAGTACAAAGGAGTAGCACCTGTCCACCCTGCACCCAGAGGCCGATTGGAAAATGTTCAATTGCTCTCTAGAGTAATTCAAAGCAGAGGGCAGGGTTTTGAGTACCTGACTGACAGCATAAAATATCACTTTGGGAATGGGTGTTGGGGCTGGAGAAGGGTTAGCTTCAGTTGCAGAAGTCAAGGTAATTAGAAGCAGGAAGGGAAATGTCCATGAATTCAGTTCTGATGCTTAGGATACTGTGAAAAAGTTTTTTGAAACAGATTCTTGCAATTATAGCAGCAACATCAGCAAAGACCTTATTGATGGAAAAACTGTATTGAAGGATCTAGGAAATATCATGCCTTTTTCTAAAGAAAATATTAATCTATAAACCTAAAAAATAAATATGACATAATAACATGAAAGGAGTTAATCAAAGATGGGAAATGAGGAATGAAATGAGATTTATTCCTTTTAAACAATATGAATCATAATTTTAACCTTTAATTTTTTTTCTCCCGTACTTTTGAGGGGTAAAAAAACTTTTACAGTAAATTAGGAGTTTTGAGATTAGTCTCTGCTTCTACAAAGCAAAGGCACAGATGGATGGTATCTTGGAAGCTCATGTGCTATTTGTGCTATTTGATTACTTATCTACCATTGATAACAGCTCTTTTAACTTAAGAATGCTGTCAGCAGAATGGGCAACTTTAATTACATTGGCATGAGCCTTGAATGTGAAGACGGTTTGATTAGAATTGATGAACCTTGGTTAATGAAAAGCCCTACAGGTTATGAGGTTGTATTATATAATTGAAGAGAAGCTCAATTATCTAAAAAAGTTTTTTTTTTACTCTCTCTGTATTTTATTGCTCGGTAAAAGATGAAAGGAAAATTTGACTTCACATTCCATCTTGCAAAGGGTTTTATTTTAGCATGATTCAAAGGGCACCATTGACAGTACTGTTTCATTATTAGATAGCCAGGATCCATTAGTACTTGGGGCCCCCTAGGTAATGAATTTGGATATTTTCAGACATAGAAATCTGTCTATATTTAAATCATATGTAAGTTGATAAGATTGGATAACTAAAAATAGAAGGAGTCAAGACAATGACGAATTGAGCAATCTGGCTGGCTACAGTTCTTCTACACAGTATTTGGATCTGTTATTTGGATTAGCTCTGTGGGAGAAGATGGCTGCCTCTGGGGAAGAGGCAGATAACTTTCAATTCTTTTTTTTTTAAACCCTTACCTTCCTTCTTAGGTTCCTTACTTAGTATTGGTTCCAAGACAGAAGAGTGGTAAGGACTAGACAATGGGCATTAAGTCACTTGCTCAGGGTCACAAAGCTAGGAAGTGTCTGAGGCCAGAAGAACTTACCATTTCTTAATGCTGTGATTAATTAAATCCATATGCAGGCTCACTTGTAGTTTATGATAAGGACATAGTGAATCCCTTACTCATTGTAATAAATCATCATCATCATTTCCCCTTTGAGAAAAAGGCCAAGGGAATATAACTTGCAGCAAACCCTTCTCAATATTTGTCCTGGGTATGATTCCTGTGTTTGGAATAATTTTCATTCTTTACATCTGTTAGAAATGTTTTTCAGCTATGAGTTTCTCTAAATGTAGATGACAAAACAATGATCCTTGGGAGATTTCTATGAAAGGGGAATTTCTGACCCATCAAAGCAAAAGTATGATGAACTAAGGGGAGTTTGTGTTCTTGATCTTGGTTGAGTAACTTCACTACTCTGAAACAATTTTAGATAGATTTGTCAATCAAAAGCATTATTTAATTACCATCTATATGCCAGGTTCTATGCTAATCTTTTAGGTTATGTTAAACATGAATAAAATCCCCTCCTTGAGAAGGAGAGCATTCTACTCATGAGGAAATCGAGACTTCATCAGACTAAGAGCTTCTTGAGAGGATGGACTACTTTTGCACACACATCTTTTTTTGTACCCCCAGGATCGACTTCTTAACTTGACCCATCTTGAGAAACTAAGCAACTTTCCCCCAGCCAATGGCACTGCCAATAAGTGGGAGAACTGAAATACTAACTTAGGCTTTCTGACTCCAAAACTCACACTCTTTCCCCTACTTTAAACATGCTTCTAACCTTAGAAGGGACGAAAAAGATAGCAATTCCCAGTACCTTCTCCAACCTTCTCCTTCCTCCCCCCCTGCCATGCATACCTCAGTTTACTCATCAGACCATAGATAGTCTCCAAGTTCTTTTCCAGCTTGAAATCCCATGGTCCTTTCAGTTTGCTTTGTCAACTTAAGCTAAGAAATGCTTTTTCAGTGGCTTGAGATATGGTTAAGGTGAGTTTTTAATGCTTCCTAAGCCTCTATGGTCCCACATACTTTTAATGGAAAGTGCCATTTTTTTCCACCTTCTTTTTTTAGTAATTTTGCAAATATATGTTAGTCTGATGTTCATGAAGATATTATCATGACAATTATAATTCTCTTGAAACTTCTTTTGAGGTACCCAAGACTTTATGAATCAAAACTCTAAATTCCTTAATTAATTGCTCAATTTACAAAAGCTTGATAAAACTAAAAAGGAAAATAAATCAAGTTGCAAATAGCCCAATAGGGGATAAGGAATGAAATATTAATTTAATATTAAGAATACCTTGCATTAATTTAGCACTTGGCAGCAAACAAAGTGCTTTCATATCCTTTCTCATTAGTACTTCATAATAGGTCACAAAGGTAGGCAGGGAACATATAATTATTCCCAGTTTACAGATGGGGAAATGAAGGCTCAGAACAATTAAATGACTTGCCTTAGGTTAATTTATTTTTTCAAAGTAGGCAAAACATTTTTTTAAATCTGTTTCCTTGGAGATGGGTCAGCTTTTGGTTCCATATTTTCAGTAGCAGTTATAATCCAATAAAATAAGTATAGGCAAATAACTTGAAACTGAATGTCAAACTTGATCACTGGAACTTAACAGATGTGCCTTCAGAAATGCAAGGAAATATTTGGAGCAACACTATGTTTTAAAAGCAATTCCTTTGTAAAAGCAAATATTAATGAATCACAAAAGGACAAACATCTACCACATGGCCATGTCTTCATTTGCTCCAATATACATGCATTGAGAGTCACATTCAAACTGGCCTGGAAGACTCCCAGAAAGGAAACTATATGATTAGAGGAGTTAAAGCCTGATTTGCATCTAAAAAATGTAGTGCATGCTCATTTATGTGCAAATGTAATGGAAAAAGGCTCTAGGTAAAGTGGCTAAAACCTAAACAAAATAAACACTTAATTTTCTTTTATTGTACTGTGTGACTATTAATAATATTATGGTACCAAGTCAGAAACATTAAACTAAGCAGGGGAGCAATAAACGTCCCTAGACTGTGCAGTGCTGTTGATATTAGTGGTTAATAGCTCCAGAGTTCACATAAAATACAGATTGAAGTACAAAGAAGATGTTTACTACAGTCAGTAGTGGTAGTGAACTGTTTACAGGTGAAACTACTAACGAGAGGGCAGACACAGCAGGGGCAGCTTCTGTGAAAGATATCAGGACAGGAACTTGGCCAATATCATCTCCTCGTGTCTGTAGCCACTGCCAGGTATGTTTACCTAGGCTTGGGACCTTCTTCAGGTTACTTCATTGCATCCTTCTGTAAGCCTTCCTTTGGCTCTGAGGAGCTCCTTTACTGAAGGTGAGGTTGCTCTTCTCTCCTCAGTCCTACTCCCACCCTCCAATCTCCTTCCAAAATTGAATGATGAGGTTGGCTCAACTGCTCTCAATTCAGTTAACTTGTTCTAGGGGGAAAAAAAAAAAATATATATATATATATATATATATATATATATATATATATATATGCAGATTTCACTCTTGCTCTTCTCCCTCTACTGCTATATGCTCTCACCCCTAGAGCATAAGACCTTCCCCTGTAATGTTCTGAAGAATTACAATAATTCTTTTGCCCTTTCTGTCCAGGGAGCCTTGACTGCGCTCCTTCCTTACCTCTGACTAGTGGAATTCCTAACTTCCCTCAAGACACAGGCAACCACCTTCAGCCTGAAACTCCTCCTTACGAAAACAGAGAACAAAGTACTATTTATTCTCATCTCTTGCTTTGACTATTAAATATTACATCCTTCAGCGTGCTTCCAAGATTGTCCTTAATTAAGGTTCATTGATCCTAATTGATGTTATTCAGTTGCTTCAGTCTGTTGTGTCAGATCATTCAGGACCCAGTTTGGAGTTTTCTTGGCAGTGTTACTGGAATAGTTTGCCATTTCCTTCTCCAGATAATTTTAAAGGTGAGGTAAATGGGGTTAAGTGGCTTGCCCAGAGTCATACAGCTAGGAAATAAAGGAGGCCATATTTGAAGTTGGGTCTTCCTGATTCCGGACTCACTGCTCTATCCAGCCTCTTGTCACTCATTCCCAACAGTGCTATGTCAAGACTTTAGAAGAACATCATGGATGGGTGAATAGAGGACTAGATTTGAAGGCAGGAAGCTACCCCAGATATTATTAGCTGTGTGACCCTGGGCAAACCACTTAGCTTCTCTCTGCCTCCACTTCATCATCTATGAAATGAAGAGTTATACTTAATGACCTCTAAGTTTTTTTCTAACTCTAAATCTATTATTGCATGATTTCTTGAGCTATTACTGCCTCCCTTCTTTACCCAAATTATTTTGTGTGTACATATATGTATACATATGCACAACATTGTGTATATGTATGTTATGTTGTGTTACATATGTGAGTGTATATTATATATGCATATATAATATAGTCTCCATATATTATAATCTCAAGGCAGATATTATCTAATCTTTTGATTTTATCTCACTACTTGTACATCTAGCCCAGTCCCTGATACATAGGGGACATTTAAAAATATTTATTGATTAAATGAAAGATGGTTGTTACTTCATCATATTATATGTTTGTCTATAGTCAGATCCAAGGAATTTATTATCATGGATTTAGTTCTGGAAGGAACCAGAGAAACCATCTACTCTAACCCCTCTTTGTAGTCAATGAAATTGAAGAAAAGAAAGGCATGAAAATACACCTCTATCATGTCTACAAAATAGAAGATATGGGTAAAATATATTCTAATCACATGGTAGTAAGTTCAAAATTCTTGATACATGTATATGAATATAATTGTCTATAAAATAGTTATCAACAAAATATATAGAAACACTATGGTATAAAAAGAGTTGAATAATTAATTGTTAGTATTGACAAAGAGCTACAGAAAGTTATGAGAAGACAATGGTTCAGCATCAGGTACAGAAGTTATTTTTTAGTGGAAATTATATTACAGAAAATATATTGCCATTTGCTATGCCTCTTCCTTGGAGCTGAAAACAGTCCTTTCTATCTGACTTGTGGCTAAAACCTCCTTTATGTTTCCTCCTCAAAGAATTTGAGCACCTTGAGAGCAGGGACTCTATTGCCTTTCTATTTCAACCCTTTGTACTTCACACATAGCAAACAATAAATGCTCTTTCCATTTGTTAATTTTTACTTTTTGTATTAATTAATATTCTGTATAGAAATCTGAACTTTTTTTGCAATCAGACTTATTTAAATGCATTTATATCTTCAGAATGGAAGAATGAAACCAAAAAAACTAATATTGCCAAGGCCATTTTTCTTCCTCCACTCCACCATCAGGTCACTGAATCACATCAATTTGCCTGACATAGCATAGACATCTTTTGGGCATAAAAGAGTTGAATGTGTCACCATTGCTACCCACTATTAGCTGTGATTTTAAGGCTGATATTAAACTAAGTAAAGATGTTTCTTTTTAAAATAGAATATGTTGGATATTCTTTAGCTGTTTATTAAAGATATCTTTAGTTGGTAAATGTGGTTCTTTCACTTAAAAGCAAAATTTTATATGCTATAGGCATAAAAACATCTATTTATGTTAAGTATTGTTCTAATAAGTTATAATAATTACAATTCCAGGACATATAAATAGATTTTAATGTCTTCTAGGGTTGTAGAATCTAAAGGTCATTACATGCATTCTCAACTGCACTGGATAATGAAAAATTTAGAGCAAAATGATTGGTATAGTATGTTGCCCAAAGTACATACTGCTAGCCTTTACCTCAAAACATAATCTACCAGTTATTTTAGAATCCTGACTGTGAGAAGATTTTTAAGTGATCATATAATTTATTGGCAAATATAATTTGTGACACATTGTAAAATGTGGCTTAATATTAAGCAGCAAAATGGATAGGGTGCTGGGCCTGGAGTCAGGAAAACTCATTAATTCAAATCTAGCTTTGTGACCTTGGGCAAATCATGAGCTGGAAAAGGAAAAAGCAAACTTCTCTAGGATCTTTGCTAAAAAAACCCATGAATGGGAGATTACTAAAATGGCTCAAAACCACCACCAAACATGTATAAAAACCCTAGGTGACTTCAAAATCAGGGACTTCAATATTCATCTTAATCACTAACTTGATGAAAACCCAAATCCACTGTTTTTCAATTTCAGCTACCCTTTTTTGTTTGCCTATAAATAATATATGCTCATCCACAACCATACACTTATGGTTAGACAGTGAACTTTCCTACTTCATTAGAAAAATTGAGAATGTCTGATGTTAGCTCCTTCACTACCCATTATCCTCCAGTCATCATAGATCCTTAGAATCATCACCAACTATTTCTTCCTTCCCTACAGTCAAAGAACAATAGGTGGCTATCCTTTCTCCTATTTAAAGCTAAGTCATCTATCTGTGATCTTGATCCTATACTCTCCCACTGCCCTCAAGACTTGCTCAAGCACACTTTGTTCACATATCCTCAAATACTTCCTTAGCATCAGATCCTTTCCTTTTACTTACAAACAAGTCTAATTCTCACCACTCCTGGTGAAAAAATATTTCTCTGGCCTTTCTGTTCTCTCTAAGCACTTACCTAATGGTCCATTTGTATTGGTGTCTAATTTCTCTTCTAAATGAATTTTCTTAACACAAAAATATTATCTTGTTGAATTTTAAAAAAATTCCTTCAGTGTCTATTACAAATGTTCTGTATAGAAGAAGCACTTTAAAAATAATGTAATGTTGTATTTTTGTATTTCATGTTCAAGTTGTTGAATTTTGGTGAACAGTTATATCCTGCTTCCATGCCAGGTTAAGCTGCATTAATTAATTTTGACCCTATAATATGATATCACCATGACAAAGCCTCTGTTTCTCTCATTTTATTGTTTCCAATTAGATTTTATTTTAACAGAATAATTCTCTCCATCCTGCTTCCTATCATCCTATCACTGAAAAATAAAAGAAGGAAAAGCAAATTTCTTGTTATAACAAATCAAACAAATTCTTGCATTGAGCATTTCCAAATTTTTCATATATATGTACATATAATAATACACTCATACATGTATGTGTGTGTCTAGATAATCATTCTGTACTCTGCAGAGTGTATTCTGTATTCTGAGTCATTCTCCTGTCTGTCAAGAGATAGGTAGCATCTTTCATTATCAGTCCTCTTGAATAATTGCTGGCCATTTGCTTTGGTCAGCATTCTGACCAAAGTTTTTTTTTTTAATTAGCTTATTTCTTCTTTAATTTTCATTGAAATGGGATTTACCATTCTTCCCACAAATATTTTTGAGTTTCAAGTACATGAATACCTTCTTGATGTATGAAGCTACTCTGTTTTACTTTCTGTCAAATCTTTTACTTGTGAACCAGCTGTATACTTTCATTGCTGTATTCCAAGCATAAGTCATATCCCACGAATCTCTGATTCATTTTCTTTATTGCCTATGCCCCATGCATTAGTATAGAGATAGCAAAATCATTTAGGTAATTTCTTTTCCTATTCCTCATTGTTTTCTCCTGTAAATTAATTATTGGGCACCCTACTTGTAATTTTTCTTTGTATAATATCTTTAGTATTCTATACATTTTTTCACTTAATAGCTTTTTTCTCTAAGCATTTATCTCTCCCTTCCTGTCATTCCCCCACCACACACACACACCCCAATCTTAATAGGAATGTATGTGAAATTCTTCAGTTAGGTTACAAAATCCAATGAGTAAGTCCAAGATGGAGTATTCTTAGCTTAACACTCATTCAAATGAAAAGCTCAGTTGGCTTCAAACTCAATCTCAGTCAACAGTGGGTTGTGGTAGCCAAAAAAGCAAATACAATCTTTGGCTGCATTTATAGATGCTCAGTGTCCAAAATCAGGGAGTTAATAGTTTCACTATACTCTGAAATGATCAGACCACGAATGGAGTACTATGTTCAGTGCTCTATGTCACAATTTAAAAGAAATGCTGACAAACTGGAACATGTCCAGAGACAGATGAACAGACTGATGAAGGTTTTGGAAGCCATGTTAGGAGAAAATGGTTCAAAGAAATCATTATATTTAGCATGGAAAAGAGATTGTGTAGATTTTTTCTTTTGAGGAGGGTACAAGGAAGACCTGATTACTGTCTTCAAATATTAGAAGAACTCTACCACAAGAAAGATTAATTCAACTAACAGTATATATCTGTTTTTCTCTAGAGGTCTGAATTAAAATTAATGGATAAAAGTAACATGGAAAAAGATTTCAGTTCCCACAAGTAAGAATTTGCTAACAATATGAGCTCACCAATAACAGAATAAGTTGCCCTGTAGGTAGAGTTTCCTTTATACCAGAAGTGTAAAACAGAACCCAGCTGTTTATAGTTATGTAAAGATTCATCCATGGATGAGACATTAGATTAGATAACCCTAAAGCCTTTCCAATAGTAAACCTGAGGACTGCATGATCAGAAAAATCATACAACTTTTATAGAGGCCAAAAATTTCAGTTTCCTTTATATTTCCCACTTCCCCCGCCCCCTCCCCATCATGTGAGCTTTGACTTTGCCAATCCACCTTCAGCAGAAAAAGTACTGATTAGGAAAGAAATGAACCAAGAATTACTAATGGAACATGTGCACTATTCCTTAGACTTATTTGCAAACATTTCTTAGAATATAATACCATTTATGTGCTGCCTCATAGTTACCAAGTACTTCTGAATGCATTATCTAATTTGATCTTTATGACAATTCCATGGAAGTAGATAATATAACTATAATGATCCTCTTTTCAAAAACAAAGTAACAGGATCAGAGAAGTTAAGACATCTGTTCCAGGTCACAATTGAAATGGTGAAACTGGGATTCATATTGTTGTCTTCTGTTTCCAGATCTCATGACCTTCCCAATGCATCATGTTGCTTTTCTAGAATATCCTCAGGCATATCCACAGATATGAAATGAAAAACAAGTGCATGGTGATGGCTTCAGCTTGCTAAGAATGAATTGTAAAATAAGTTAGTTTCATCTGGAGAAACTGTCAACCAGGTATACCCAGCTTATCTTAAATATGGGGCTGATATGTATTGGTGATTGAGGCAAGTGCAAGAGTAATCAGAAAAGTTATCCCCTCCTAAGTAGGACAGATTCTGAATTGGGATCCAAACAAGCATAAGTGAAAAGACCAGGTTGAGTTTGATATAAGAATCTCTTTTTATTGCTAAATCTAAAGAGCTGAGACAGAAGAGAGAAAAATATTTCAGGAGTATAGATTTAGCTTGAAATCAAATAGCAAGATTTAGAGGATTTGAGAAATTCACTGAGGCTAAACTCTGACTCACAGTTATAACTATGGTGTGTGATTAGGGCTACAGTGCCAAAATTTAGAAGATTCTGTCAGCACTTACACGGTGCAAGCAGATAAAAACAATTGAGGTTATTACACTAGTTAGAAAAACAGTTAAAACAGAAATCTAGTAAACTACTTCACCTCTTCAGGCAACCACGGCCAAGGGCAGCCCTTCCCTGGCCCAGATTGCCTTGTTCCTTTCCCTGGTAGTGATCTCCCTAGCAAAGCCTCTGGGGTGGCCACAGGTCTCCTTGGATTCAGTCTGAAGCCTTGAAGTCAGAGGTCTTTCCCTCCAATGTCAAAACCTGAATTCATTTATAAAAAGCATGATTTATTGGTTTATATGTTGTGTTATTTATATGTCCTTGATGCTAGAACTGCTAATTAAATTCTGATTAATCTTTCTTTCCAAAATCTCAAATCATTAGAGAGACTGTCCAACTTCTTCACCCTTTCCCTTGAATCAATGTTACCATGATCATGGACTGTGTCTACTTTGCTCCCACCCAATTCCGCTGTACTCATCAAGCACTGGGTTCAGGTGGCTCAGTATTATGTCGCTATTATATGTCAAAACACTTTAGCTTTTTTTGGATTAGTTTAGGAGAAAAAAAAACAAAGCAATCCTCAACAACTGAAAGACTGAGCGGAAGGTAATATATTTATCAATAAAATAAAATGCATGTATGCTTAGGTTTATCCAGATATAAAGTAACTACTTTGTATGTGATTTCTATTTAAAAAAGGGTTTTAAGCAATTAATAGTAGAAAGTAGTATTATGGGATTTTTCAGAATACAAATCTCACTATTCAACATTTATAAATAAGCAGATAAAATCTATAGTTTGGGAGATAATCTTAACATCTCAATTTGTCAACACTGATGAGCTGGCTATTTGAACAGGTGAAACTTGAGTTTTCCACTATTAGGCCCTTCCTTTCTACTCTCCTGATGTATCCTTGATTTATTTAGCTCTTATCCTTAACAGAAAAGAAAGATACATTTGTATAAGCCTCAGGCACATTTTTTCCCTTTCTCTCTGTAAATTTGTATTAAAGATAGTACACAGAATCCACAGGGGTCTGTTTGACACATATTCATAGTGAGGTTTGCAAACTGTTCATTTTGGAGGTAGGCATTTATTTTGGGGGAGAGAAGGGAAGAAAAAGATGGAAAGGAGAAGAATGGCCCATCTCTAAATTCCTACTTCATATGTTTTAGATGGATGGAGGCCAGAAGACTGGAGACAATTCAAGTCTTCACTAGCTCAATGCATCTGAAATTTCTGGCTGCCTGACAGAAAATGTTGTTTGCATTTTTTTCATAGCTCTTGAGGCTCAGGACATGGCCTGTTAAAACTAGAAAAAAAACCTACAGGGGAAAAAGGGGCTTTTCTTGCATTGTTGAAGAGTTTCATCTTCTCATCATCCCCTGTTTAATCCCAGCTACCCTTTCCCCTCCCTCAGGGACAAGGAAATTTGTACTAATCTGGTAAATAGGACCCAGGCTGATGGCATGTCAGTGTACACTTCAGCAGCAGCAGCTTCCTTTAACTCTATTTGTTTAACTTAAACGAAACAAAAACTTTATTGATGCCCATAGAACTCAGAATATTTACAGTGCTAGCCAGCACACATGACTGCACACCCAAGTTAAACTTATTACGCAGATTTATTAGCTATTAGCTAATGGAATGGATGACTGACATCAAAGCTAGATCATAGGAAGTGGTGGAAAATGTGTGTGTAGACATGTATGTACACAATACTCACATACATTGACTCTGGGATAGGGAAAAGGAAAGGAAAGAAGGAAGGAAAATGTGTTTAGTTTGGTGCTTAGAATAATTTTCAGTAACCTTGAGTTAAATGTTTTTGCCATCAGATGGCCAGCTGCTTGGGTGCTTTGTGAAAAAAACTTGGAGAAGATAATTAGTGTTTACCTATTACTGTAATAAAAATGGAGT
Source organism: Monodelphis domestica (assembly GCF_027887165.1). NCBI lineage: Eukaryota > Metazoa > Chordata > Mammalia > Didelphimorphia > Didelphidae > Monodelphis > Monodelphis domestica. Next base: position 130,667,308 of record NC_077230.1, on the reverse strand, counting down.
AGGCAACCTCATTCTTTAAAAATGGATTTTTGGGATTTGCCTTTGAAATAAAACAACATGAATAAATTCTGCAGAAAGGGCATCAATTATTTTATATCTCCTCATATCGCTAGTATTCCATTTCATCAAAAACTCATAAATGCTATCTTTGATCCACTTTGTTGATTGTTCTCAGTGGAACTATTTTCATAACATTTTGTTATTTCCAGATAGTTTAAAGAGAAATATGTTATAATTTATCTTTCTAGTTTAAAAACCTGACTATTGTTCTTAGAGATATACTTAAAAAATGTGAAGGTGAAAGCCTCATTGCCATTTTGCCTAACCTGTTTAGAGATGTAAACATCTGTAAATTCCTATCAAGTAAAGAGGAATTATCAGTGATGATGCTTGATCGCTAACCAAAAATGTTAGGGAATAATATTAAAGAATGAGTTTCACAGACCAGAATAGACATTATATTAAAATGATATAAATTCAGTTAGGAAATAGAAAGTCTATTACATGATTAATGGAGGTTAATAAAGATCATAGAACCCTTAGACCAAATGAGACAGTCAAAAACCACTTCATACAATGTCTTCAATCTTTAGACAGGCATCACTGGCTTAAATGGAAGCTCTCCAGTTCTTAGATATCTCTAGAGAAGACAACAGTTAATGATATGGATAGGCAGGATGTTAATCCCACATTTAAGTACCTGAGACCTAAGTGTACTGCTCTTTGTATATTACAGATTGCTCTTGCTACCTTTCTGTCAGTATTGACTAAGCTCACTTAATCCATTTGTCGTCATTAGTTGAATGCCTGAATTTGGTGACAACTTTGATAATAAATGGTATAGATGCTGAAAAAGGAGTGAAGACATTAACTTTGCATTAATTTTCTAATCACTTATCTATGAACATCCTGGTATTCCTTGACTACCCAAAACATGCTGGATCCTCACCCAGATTGCTCCTTCTAATCATAGGTTTCTCAAAGGGTTCTTCTGATCTGGTCTCTCTTCTCATCTTCCTTGAGATTATTTCACTTGGTGAACATAATCTGTTTTCTAAAACAGTACCTGAAAAACTATTTTAACCTTTTTTAAGAGTTTGAGCCAAATTCTCAGCCTCTCTCCCTCTTGTCCCCCTCTCTGAAACAAGAAATCTGATGTTTTCTATGTGAAATAGTATAAAATATCTTTCTATATTAGACATTTTTGTGAATGAGAACTCAAACAAAAGAAAAGTGAAGAAATAAAGAACCACATAATATGTCTTGGTTTGCATATCAGTTCTTTTCCTGGAGACAGATGGCCTTTTTTATTATGATTCTGAGGATTTTCTTGAATCACTGTAAATGTAAGAATAGTCAAGTCTTTTATAAATGTTCTTATATAACATTCCTTGATACTGTGTACAGTTTTCTTTTGGTTCTGCTCATTTCACTTTGTGTCAGTTTGTGTAGATCTGTCCTGGTGAACATATCTTCCCCAATGGAATTAGTTATCATTTTTATGTGAAAAATTATCAAATCTACCTTCCTACTAAATTCAATCCTTTATTTCCAACTGCTTTTCAGACATTTTGAAGTGGACATCCAATAACATTTTAAACTCAACATGCCCAAAACAGAATTCAGTATGTTCTAATTCTCCTATTACTTTTGAGAAAACGCCATTCTCCCAGTTGTTCAGACTTGTGACCTAGGTAGCATCCTTCTCTCCTTATTATCTTTCATCACACCTATATTCATTCTGTTGGTAGGGTCTATCAATTTCACTTTTGCAATATCTCTCAAAAATGCCCCCTTTTCTCATCTGATACTGTCACCAGTCTGGTGCAAGCCCCCATCACCTCAAGACTGAATTATTACAGTAGCTTTCTGTGGGTTTGTTTGTCTCAAATCTCTCCACATTCTAGGCCATCCTTTATTTAACCATTAGCTTGATTTTCTTAAAGTGTAGATCAGACCATGTATCTCTCCCCCCTAATCAATAAACACCAATGGCACCCTACCACTTTTATCATCAATTATAAATTTTTCTGCTTGATTTATAAAGCTCTTCATATCTGGCCATTCATACCTTTATACTTTTACATTTTATCCCAGGATCAAATTTAAAGTCCTGTTTGGTGTTTAAAGCCCTTTCTTGCATCTTATGCCATGCCTTTATTTTTATTTTCATTTCCATTTGTATGTACTTCTAGACAATGGGATTTCCTTGATTTTCAGTGAAAAGAAAATATCTCTTCCTCACAGTGATTATGATGATCATGGCAAAGTAAGCTTTGAAAGAAATGTGAATCATTTTAGTCTTTCAGTATCTTGACTTGTTTCTAGTCAATGAATGCCATGATATTGTCACATTCATCCAAAATTGGTGAGATAAATTATATTAAAACCTTTCTAGTAGCATTATTCCCTTTTTGAAATTTAAGTCAAAAGATATTTTGAAAAATCTGGTTGGCTGGTCATTACAAAATGGTACCACTAGAGCAATCACAATCTTCTGGAATCTGTTACATCACAAAAATGTTTCCACTACAGCTGAAAATAATACACACTAAGACTGAGGACATATTTGCACAATTGGAACCCTTCAATAAAAATATAGTCATGCATCCCGATGGGTTTTGTACCCACAGTGTCCAATAGATTCACTCCATGTTTAACTAGGTACACAAAACTAAAAGGATATGTTGACTTTGTATAAAGTCAAATTATTCCTCCAGAATGATTTCAGTTAAAATGTTAAACACTCCCCAAAAATCCAAACTATTTTCTAAAGTACAGAATGAAGAAATGCTTATCTCTAATTGGTCCACACTGATATGGCATGCATGCCATTTTCAGAAAGCTCACTCATGGCAAATAAAAGAAAACTTGAATCCAAGTATAAGGTACAAAACATATTCTTTTGCTTGGGCAGATATGAGTGAATTATCTCCTGATTTGATGTGTAACACTGATAGCCAATCTTTGCACAAGTAGATACTTAAGAATGGTATTTGCTGAAATAATAAGCACTGTTTGATAAAGTACCCATTTCGGGAGTGTCAAAAACATTTTTATAGGCTCCAAAATCACAAAATCATAGAGAAAGTTATTCAATTTTGTCTGAGACCTTGACCAAGATGACATGCTATATATATGGCATTAGGTCTCTGTCAACATATTAATACATTGGAATGGCATATGTGTTATAATACATAAAATTCCAAGTAAAATTTTGGCATTTGCCAATTCAACCACATAGATTTCTATTAGCATCATTTATGTGTGTTATTTAAATTCCATAGTAGATTATAATTATTTTTATATTATATAAGTATGATATAAATACATAAAATATAGTATATCATGATATACTGTATATTACAGTATCACTGCACACTACAGGTATGTAATTTTTTATAGAATTGTAGTTTGTAGAATTGAATTGAGTCACAGAACAAATATATGTCTTAGCACGGGTTATAGGAAGATCATGTGTCTATTTGAATTCCAAGTTGGCTATGCCATTTCACATTGTATTGCACTCTGTGCAAAATATACTATATATTTTAAAAATGCCTCTATTGTTGATAGAAATTTGATGTAAATTTGTAAGAAGTTTCTATGGGGTGTGCACCTCCGTTTCTTTAGGTATATTCATTCAGTTCACTAAAAATGTACACATAAATATCCCTTGTATTAATGTACAATTACAGGATGACACAAAAGCAGTTTAATTAACAGAAAATTATTGGTGTTTATGGGATAATTGCCAGCATAAATTAGGAATATGAGACAAGTTCCAAGACATACATTAGTTTCTGGGAACTATGTCTGTTTTGGGAAAGTAAGAAGTAGTTCTTAGAATTGGGCCTTTGGATGCACTATTGCTTCATTATTTTCAACATTGCTCTCTGTCTTTCTTTACTTCCAGTTTTGCTTAGTGGTGTCCTTGTGGCCTTGGCTTCTTTTCCTAGAGCCTAGAATCTGTGACTCAGTTCAAACTTCTCTCAGAGTTTCCCAATCTGACTCCTTTTATTATTTACCTTTCTTATGCCTTAAAATTCAAGGCCTTATTTAAGTGAAACCAATCAAAAGTTTTCTTTTAATTTTAAAGTGATCTATCTTCTACAATATATCTGAGCTTCATACCTAGCTTTAGAACAATAAACTGAAAGAGAAGCCATGATGCAATGTTTTTGGTTCATTCAACACTCATAAAGCATGTAATATGTACAAAGCACTGAGAGAGATACAAAGATGACAAAGAAGTGGATGGAGCCTGCCTTTTAGATATTTACAAATTTAGTAAAGAGGAAGTAAGATATATACACAGGTATAAACATAAGGATACTACTACCACCAACTCAAGTCCAGGACATTTAGACTTCTAAAGCACTTCAGCTATATTATCTCATAAGATCCTTACAGCAACCTTGTACAATGATAGGTGGTATTCCCATTTTAAGGATGAGAAATCTGAGGCTCAGAGAGCTTAAGCAATTTTCTCAAGGTCAAAGAGCTAATAATATTTACCTGAATTATATTAAAGCAGTGTCCTCTGCTTTATTCATTATATTGTCTGCTAGGTGATTTTCATGTGGAGAACATGAATTTCTTAAACTTTGTGTAAAAACAACTACTGTTGAAGTTGTGACATTTTCAGGCTTTTTTGGCATGACATTTTTAGTTTTGGTTGAGGTGGGTGGGTGGTAAATAAATTGTATTTCATGCTGCCACATGAGAAGACAGTAGCCCAGGGAGCTACCAGTATCTTGCCTTATCACTGAAATTATTTCTTGAGGGGATTTTTTTTTGGAAGGGAAGAGGAAGGTTTGCCATTGCCCTTGTGTATCCTTTCCTTTTTAAGTTTTAGCTTCCCTCCACCCAACACAGATACCTCAACTCCCCAAACCTCAGGACACCGAAGCCATCCAATCCCCTTCACTTCTCTTTACCTTGGAGGATGCTTTTTACACCTTTGTTTTTCCAATTCCCCCTTGTCCTAGGAACTGGGGTACACTTTCAGTAATAGACAGGAGGCGCTCGTATAAACAGGAAGCAAGCTGCTCAAGAAGAAGCACCCACATTTAATGTATGTAGTATTGTTTTTGAGCCAAGCGTTGTGTTATTTTTGGCCAGCAAGATGTTTTCTTCTGAGTCTCCAAGAGCTGAAATATTAATGTTGTAGAGTGAGCTGGGTAGCTCTGTCTCAGGGGGCTCATTTGTCAGATCACCTGCCCTGAAGAATACTAAACAGAGTCCTTTCTTTGCAGTGCCCTGAATTTGCATGTACGGTGGCTTTTAATGAGAAGGAGAAATTCACATCTTTGTTGAAAGATCCTTTTTCAGAGGAAAAAGGGAGATTTGATGATCCTATTATCCTCTGAAGCCAGACTCCTAGGTTTTCTAAAGCTCAGACAGCAGGAAAGTTTGGAAAGGGCCAGGTTACCTAAGCCTTTTAATTCTGATCCTCTGACTAAGTAACTGGTTATATAACCTCCAGCAAACTCTGTCACCTCTTTGGGCCTCAACTTCCTCACACTGAAAATTAGGATATTGGCTAAAGTCTAGATGAACTGGGAGGTCTCTTACAATTCTAATACTCTTGTGATTTATCTGTTGACTTAAGGAACATGAGATCCGACCAAAGTAAAGCGCCATTTTTGGACTAATTTAATTTAATTCAATTCAAAATGCATCAACCAAAGTGCCTTGTATGTAATACACTGTGCTGGGTGCTTGGATAAAAACATTCCAAAAAAGAAATGAGTACTTTTTCAATTAATGCACGTTTATTTTATTTTCTTCCTCTCTTCACTCCCCATTCAGGAAAAAAAGAAAATAAAAATGAAGTCCTTGTGACAAGTTTGCACAATTTAGGAAAACAAATTTCAGAACTAACATGTCTCTAAGAGCAAATTATAGAGTCCCTGCTTTCAGGAAGCTTATATTCTATTGGGTAAAAATAGCAGGGAAAGAAATGTAAATACAAAGTCATTTGTGGGGTGGGAAAGAGCTAAAAATGGGGAGTACCAGTAAAGCTCTGTAATAGTTGGCACCTGAGCTCAGTCTTGAAGGAAGCCAAAGATTGCTTGAGATGCAAGGACTTTGGGCCCCTTTTGTATCACTCAGCCTTCAGTATATTTTGTTGATAAATGTTGATTGGGTAACTGCTTTTGATCTGCTCTGGGGAGGAAAGACCTATCTTAAAATCAGGTTGAAGCAAGTTTCCTGAAGTACAAGTGGTATATTACCTTGGGGGAAAAATAAGTGCTGCACCTTTGAGTGATTGTTATGGGATTGTGTGTGGCATTCGGAATGGTGAAAAACATCATTTCAAAGCCAGTCAAGGCATCACAACTCACTTCTCTTTAGGGAACATCTTGACTTTTACAGATGAAATTGACTGCTGGAGAGGACTGTCCTTTTCAACTGAGAAATAGACCTCCTACTTTTTCTTTCTTTCTTTTTAAACGTTCCCCCCCCCCATTCCATATAGATACAGTTTTTAATAAGTGTTTTCTGTCCTACTTTCAATGGATGTATAATTCAATTTGACCAGTTACTAAGTACCAACTGTATACAGGACCCTGAGTTGATAGCTATGAGGGACACAAAGAGATGAAAGATGCAATGTAAAATATTAGGGCTGGGAAATGATCTGAATGACCGTGTAGTCCAGCCTCTTTATGTTTGCTGATGACAAAATTGAGGGCAAGAAAAATAAAGTAACTTGGCTAAGGCACACTTGCAAAAAGTAACTAAGTCAAGTCTAGAAACCGGGTCTTCTGTTTCCAAACTCATTGCTCTTTTTATTTCCTAATATGGACACTCTAATGGTTCTGTTTTAGGATTTAAACATGGTGGGTATATTTTAGCTCAAACCTCTCATTATACAAGTGAGACAAATGAAGCCCAGAGAGTGATTTACCCCATGTCCACGTGGGTGGTAAGTGGTAGTCCTGAGCCACACATTTCCCCCCTTCTTTCTCTTTTTGATTTAAAACAGGAATGTGTAAATCACTTCTGGTGAACAATCATTGTTCTGACAGATCCTTTGGGCCAATGATGATAATGAAAAGGAAAAGGAAATATTCCAATTAAAGGAAGGTTTATATAGGTACAGATAAACATAGCTTTCATATCTGACCTCCTCGGCCCCTCTGCTCTCAATTTGGGCAGCAAATTTTGCAGTTTCCTGCTCTCTTGGAGAGCAGGGACCAATTACACTGAAAAGTCGACCAAGAGTTTATTCATATTGTAGATGAAATGATAAAAATGAATAGTAAAATCGTAATGAGTTGAGAAGTAGGAAATATTACATGAGCTTTTTTTAGACCCCTAGTAAGGGGCATGATTAATTGCAATATTTATTTTAGTGAAAATCCCTCAGATGTTTTAGGTTCACTTTTTATTCCTTTCCCTAAGGTGTCTATTGCAAACACAGCCCTAAAAATTAATGACTTTAATGTAGTTTTACTAGGATAACATAACTTCAATCTGGTTCAGGCTATAGCAGAAACTCCATATTCAATGTTGTTCCCAGCACCAGGGAGTAAGTGATGAATACCTCTTTTATTAACCATCACTGGTTGGAGAAGCCTAATTACTGTAGGAAAAATACTTTGTGAAACATTTTTCCCCACAATGATGTCTGGCATGGTCAATTTGTATTTAAGGAAGAGAGAGATAAGGCATACTTAGAAAATGTACCTAGCTCTAATTTGTCATATTTCCAAAAAGAGGATTCCATGCAGATATGCAGGGCTTGTGAGATACACGGAGTCCCTCAAATAAAAATTCCCTTTATTTTGGAGGGGAAGAATACTGAATTTAGAAACAATCAACCCAGACTGGAATCCTGGCTGTGCTATTTTCTTCTTGTTTGATCTTTGGCTAGAGCAGTTTATCTTTTCTGGGCCTAAATTTCTTCATCTGTCTAATGGAGTTTGGGGATAGGGTTGAACTAATGGCCACTAGGACTCCTTTCATCTCTAAATCCATAGTCTGTATGTCCTGCTATGAAACATAACACAGCAAATATGAGATGAAACCAGGACTGAAGGCTACTACTCTGACTGTGAGACTAACCATAAGTTGGTCTTGAACACCAAGATTCACATTTTTTAATACACAGGAGTAAACAAAGAAATTTGGCCATTCTTTACATATAGCATCATTGTATGATATGCAAGCACCTTTGAATATACCAGGCATACCCATGCCCAGTGATCTGGAAAAAGAGGCACTTAGATGTTGTCATAATTGCTTAAACTCTTAGTGATAACATCTATGAATTCTCTAGTTACTGTCATTGTTTTCCATTGATAGCTTCTTTCTAGAGACAATACCCACGATACTTGGACTCCCTCAATCTTCCTTCCAGCAAATAACCCAGTTGAATCTTCTCTAATTTCAGGGATCCAAACAGTCTTGGTTCAGTCACTTCATGAATGTTGCCCTCTGCCTACTGTGGTACCCAAAATGCTAATATCCACCCTCAAAGAATTTATGTAATCTAGTCCAAGTAGCAAAATATGAACATAAGAAACAACTAGAAAGCCATATAAAGCAAAGTATAACATTGTGCTGAATTGTGAAACAGGAAGATCACTATGGGGAATTTATTCAGGGCTCTGAGTAATTTGTTTATTTAACACATTTATTCCATTTTTTGTAGTAGCAAGGAAAGTGCTAGAATACTTATCCATTACTGGGTACCATAACCAAGCTCTTCAACAAGCTTACCAAAAGAGATTCTTAAAGGATCTTTTATATGGGATTATTAAGGCAAAAATCATTTGGTAGAAAGTTGGAACACAATTAATAGGAGAATAAGTTAAGGTAGACATGCACAGTGGAATGTTACTGTGACATTCTGAGAACAAGTAACCTGTGAATAACTTGCAGCTTCAGCAAGTTAATCAAGTATTTTCCACTGAAGAATAGCAAAATTCCCCATGGGAAAGACAATTTCCCACAGTCCTTCAAAGTGTCAATGTCTGTTTTACCCATGGCACTTTGTAATAATGTCAAGATCTCTGAAAGCATAACAAAACAACAGCTTAGAATTCCAATTACATAGCATTTTGGGGATAAGAGAACTTTGGTACAAATCTTGGCTCTGCCAAGAGTTTTTATTTCCTATATTTATTTCCTATATGACTCCCTAAGCCTCAGTTTCCTCATCTGTAGAGTAAGAATATTAAACTACAGCATCTCTGACTTGTATTCCAGCTCCAATTTTGATGACCCTGAAATTATATAAGTACCCCTGAGTATTCAGAGAATGTGGGATAAAGTAGTCTGACAAGGCTTTTTTGACAAGAAAGGGAGGAGAGGGTAAAGTAGTTGTACGCAATATAGGGCAATGCTATAGTAAACAGTGCTGTATTATATTTTTTGGAATATTTCTTGGCTTGGTAGAAATTTCTAAAAGAAAAAGAAATAAAGATATATTAATTTTAGACAAGGGAAAGCAGCATAAATTATACATTTAAATTGAGTATTATTCAAATAAATATTGACTCTAAAACAAGAATGACAATAAAGTTAAGACTTTAATATCTATGAGCTCAACCTTGACATGAGATGGACAACAAAGAGTCTCAAATCTCTTAGGACCCCTATCCTAGAGCATGTTAGACTGACTGAGCCTGAATATGTTTCTACAATTCAATGACTTTTGTTGAAGTTTTCTGTATCAAGAAGGTTGCCTCATCCCAATTCAACCTATTAAACTTCATTGTTGCTAGAGATTCTTGTTGTCATATTATGACAATGAATTTGAAGATAGGCCAAAATGAGCTTTTAAACTCATTGAAACCAATAAGAAACCTTGCCCTATAACCTGCCTACAGATTCAACAGGTCCAAAACAGAATTCATTTTCTTTCCTCCCAATCCCTCCCTTTCTCCTAACTTCTATATTTTTATACAGTTCCCTTTACAGCAGAGATTGTTGTGTTTTGGTCTTTATATACCTAACACCCTGTGGTGCCTGGTACACAGGAGGAATTGAAGACATTCTGAATGAATGAATGAGACTATTTCTAAAGGAAAAGCATGAGAAGCATAAGGAACTACAGCTTTGATTTCAGAAATAACAAAAAGAATAAAAACCTTTTTTCATTTGAATCTATGAGAACTCAAAGAAAATATAAATAATCTATAATCATCAAGTGAGGTTAAACAAAAATAACTGTCTTTCTGTAAAATTAGAAACCACCTACTTATATTCCAGATATGTAAGACTCACATAACATTAAAACTGGAAGTCACATTAAAGGCCATCAACAAAACCCCTCATTTTACAGATGAGAAAACCGAGGATCTGAATGGTTGAATGATTTATTTGCTTAAGGTCAAATACCAAGTGAGGGGAAGAAATGGAATTGTATCTTACGTTTTCTGAAATCTACATTAGACTTCATAACTGTTCTTATCTTATATATTCCTATATATTTGAATTAGATTTCTAGCCATGTAATAATTCAGGACCCAATCCTCATGTGTACATTGATAAAAGCAGCAACAACAATAATAAAAATGATAATGATGATGGTAGCTGGCTCTTATAAAGTTATTTAATGTTGACAAAGGTCTTTTCAAATATCATCTGATTTTATTCCACAGAAACCCTTAGAACTAGATGCTATTATTCTCCCCATTTTACAGATGAGGAAACTGAGGCAGATAGCGATTAAGCGATTAGCCCTGGGTCACAAGGTAATAAGTATATGAGGCCAGATTTAAACTTTGATCTTCTTGACTCCAGATTCATTGTTCTATCCATTATATCACCTAGCTGCCTCAATATGAAATATTTCAGTACTAAATATTTTAGTATATACTGACATGATTCCACGGATCCATGTTTTCTATTCTCTATTTTATCAGTAAGATTTCTTACGGAAGAGATCACATTGTTATTTAAGTCAAAACTGTTGAAACATGCATTCCTAAATTAAGCTTAATTTGAAAGCAATGGAGAAATCTTCAAGAAAACCAAATCAAGCACTTACATGTGCTACTTTTGTTTTGGACTTAAGTCTTTCTTCTTCACTGGGCAGGAAAAAACAATTGGATTACTTGACATGACTCTATAAATAATGGATTAGTTAAATGTGGGCTTGTTCTTCCTCCTAAGTGAACTAAATTCATGAGCTTCCCCATGACGAGTGATGCAAAGACAGGCTGGTGGCAAACAGTCTGCAGCTGCTTCAAGCTATGCCTCTCTTTAAAGAAAAGGACTAAAGGGAACAGCAAATGAAACTTCTTCTGAGTAAAGCTGCTATCCTGGCAGAAACAATCTAATTGGATAACCATGCATCCATATTTATTCCAAAATGGTGTCTTTAATGGAGAATCAAATGTGAAGATCATGTTTTAGTATCATGGGATCAGAGATCAACATCTAGAAGGCAGCTTGGAGGTTATGTAGTCCAAGGCCCTCATTTTACAATTTACAAGTGAATAAAAAATGAGGTCCAAGAAGTTCCTAGGTACTAAATGTCAGAGGTGAGATTTGAACCCAGGTCCTCCATCTTCAAAGCCCATGGCTTTCTACTGTGACACTCTACCTCGCCTAGGATCATAGAAAATTGCTCAAAACAAGGAGACTGCTATCGGAACTATGAACTTTTCACTTATACTTATTTCTCAATTATCAGGCTTATCGCTTCATTCCCACCTTTAAGAAAATCTTTTTTTTTATTTTTTAAACATGGTCAACAACTTTTTCTTCTTTGTCATTATGATAATTACATATATAGTTTTTGAAAATGACTTTTGGATTTTTAAGTGTAAAAAAAGCTCTAAAATTATTCTGTGAGATTTCATACAGAAGTTAATCTAAACTAAGTACATACATTCTTCCTCTCTCTACTCCCTTCATAAGGAATTAAGCTACCAGTCAAGCCATTTTAATGAAACTGTAGCACCTATGGTCTTTTTTAAGGAGACTTTCTTTTTCCTTGACCAAACAATATTTTAATTTGGAGATACATTCTCTTCTAATTATCCTGCTTCTTTGACCTCATTTCATTCATTGGCTTCATTTTCTTTTTTCTTTAAAATATAAACATTCCTCAACATTTTATTTTCTTCATATGTTTTTCTCATGTTGTAAATGTATCTATGCAGTAGCTTCCTCTATCTACTTTTTATACATCTCTTAAATCTTTATGCTGACAAATGTACTTGGAATTTAATCATCTTTAACTCTTTAGCCTTTTTATTCATCACCCATATCTAGTCAGGTGCCTAGAATAGCAATTCATCCTTCACAATGTCTTTTTTTTTCATGCTTTGCTTTCTACTCAGACTGCCTTAATTGTGTGACCTTAGGCAAGTCAATAACTTCTAAGACTTTACTTTCATCCTTTGTTAATATGGAAAAGTTGGACTCGATGGACTAGCTTCTGCTTAGTTTTCACCTAGTCTATTACAACAGCATTCTAACTGGTCTTTCTGCTACTAATCTCTTCTTTCTTCCAAATAATCCTTTACATGACTGCCGGATTAATTTACCTAAATCAATAAATATGTATGAAGTGTTATGTTTACAAAAAGAGGCAACAGACAATCTTTTTCCTCAAGGAATTTACAATCAACTGTGGGACATAACAAGCAAATAAATCTGTGCAAACAAATTATATATAGATTCGATAATTAATAGAAGGAAATCTCCAGAATTAAGAGGTTAAATTCCTAGTTTTGTGACCTTGGGCAAATCACTTAACCTCTATTGCCTAGCCCTTACCAAGAAGCCTTGGAACCAGTACATAGTATTAATTCTAGGACAGAATGTAAGGGTTGTGTGTGTGTGTGTGTGTGTGTGTGTGTGTGTTTGTTTGTTGTTACCTTTTTTTAAGAATGATTAGAAATGGCTTCCTATGGAAGATGTGATTTTAGTTGGGACTTAAGGGAAGCCAGGGAAGCCAGGAGGTGATGAAGAGGAGGGAGAACATTCTAGGCATAGAAAACTGCCAGAGAAAATGTCTGGAGTGTCTTGCTCAAGCTTTAACAAGGAGGCCAGTGTAACTGGATTGAAGAAAATACAGCAGAAAGTAGAAGGTAGAGGTAGGAGGAAGCTAGGTTTTTAAGAGCTTTGAATGCCAAACAAAATATTTTTTTATTTGAATCTGGAGGTAATAAAGAACTATTGGGGTTTACTTAGTAGAAAGGTGACATGCTAGAACCTGCATGTTTGGAAAGTCATTTTGGTTACTGAATGAAGAATGGATTGGAGACTGGAGAGACAATGTTGACTGACCGACCAACAGAAATAAGTCCGAATGTGAAGCCTGCCAAAGGCTGTTGGCAGTGTGGGAAGAGAAGAGGGAATATATTTGAGATACGTTGCAAAGACAAAATTCAGAGCCTTTGGGAACAAATTGGATATTGGAGGTGAATGATAGTGAGGAGTCATGGAGAACAAAGATGTCATACTCTAGGAACTAGGAGAATGGTGTCATCATTAACAATAATAGGAAAGTTAGGATGACCATATAATTGCCTAATACAGAATCTTTTCTTGCCTTCCTTATTGATTACCAAATTAAGTCCAAATTTCTTGACCTAATATTCAGACATCTCCATAATCAGATCTATAATACAGGTGTCACTTCCACATCATGCATCATCTGCAGCTTCCACAAAACTCCCCCCGAATTCCCATTTAATTTCTCAGCCTGACCCACAATATGTCAAAACCACCCTGGAAAAAATTACAGGCTAAAAATATTGACATTTACCTACATATAGCCTAGGACCAAATACTTAAACCCACATCTTACAATAAGATTCTTCAAACACCCCATTAAAGAAAAAGTAAAAATTCAGACTTCTCTGATAAGAAGGGAGGGCCAAAAACTTGTCAAGTGGATTTTCCAGACTGTGCCGCTGCTGTGGAAGGAATACCTCTATTTTCCTTTACAGGTTTACATGAATCTACATTTCAATTTCACTAAACTGTTTGCTAATCTCTGAAGGTAACTTGCTCTGCCTTTGTCTCTATTTTTTTCTCCAACTTTGCCTCCATCTCTACTTGTCAAGAATGCTTTTTGATTCATTGATCATATTTGTGATTCATGGAGGACTGGTACCCCTTGGGTTGCATATTCTCTTTTGGGGTCTCTGTCAACCAACTCTCCACTGTGGCTCCAAGAAGCTGCAGCACACACAGCAACCCACCTCAGGAAACTGTTATGGGCACATGGAAGATGGGCAAAACCAAGTTGAAGGTAACTGACAAGCCCCAGAGCTGCTCAGTGATTTAGGGGATCGTCTACCCTAAGCATGTGAAGACTTTTCCTAGTGGAATGGGCAGATGAAAGCAATGTGTTCCTATGGCCACAAAAATGGCTGAAGGAGGTGCTGTGGAGTGCCTTGAGTTTGGTCAGACATGGAGGACACCCAGGTCATCAAGCCCATCTTGGATCATCTCTGGTTTTCCTGATGTTTGTCTTCACTCTGGACTTGGTGACTCTAGAAGAGAAAGTAGGCTGATGGCTTTGCATAGCTCTGCCTCATCAAATCTGATTCACTTACAAATCAAGACATCACCCTGTGATGTAAGTTCTCTTTGAAAAATGGACCAACAACTATAAGTGATGGGAAAGGATCATTTGAGTTATAATCATTTAATCACTGATTTAGAGCTGGAAGAGACTTTATCTGCAATCACATTCAAACCCTTCATTTGACTAAAAAAACAACTGACATCCCACAGAGGATAAAGGACTTGCCCAAGGTCACAAAGATAGCAAATTGCAGGACCTAGACATAAATTGATGATCTACCTCCAAAGCCTTCTATAGGTTATTTCAGGTTATCTCCAATAAACCCCTTTAAAAGCTTCCATTTTCTTTTTAAACTAAGCAGGAGATAGAGAGGAACCTAAAGATATCAGAGTCAGGTGGAACTAAGTGAAAGATATCTATAGGTATGAGAATATTCAATAGGAAAGGCTGCAGGCATATCAGGAGTACTGACCTTTGCATTATGTGATGCTGATGGAGTTACTGGGAGGATTAGAGCCCCAAAAGAGAGAAACAGTAAACAGTAGCAGTGCCATACATATACCAAGTGTAGATTGGCCTCCCTCTGATGGTCCCTAGCACTTAGATTGTGAGCATCACTAAGAATATCCAGCACCACAGGCTATATTCTCAAAGCTGCCATCTCAGTTTATTTTCATAGCATCTTGTAAGGGAGGGTGAGCAGGGTTTATTATTATCCTCTCAAAATAAGGAAATGGAAGGACAAAGGTTATTAGACTTAGCCAAGGTCATACAGATAGTTAATAGTAGAGGCATCCCTGAGACTAGGGTCTTCTGACTTCCAGACAAGGGTTCTTTCCACTAGGCTGAATAAATATTTTGGGTATGTAATGCACATTCAGTGACTCCAGGGATATTATGATTTGTGTAAACCCAGATGGAAAACTTTTTTTTTTCATTTTAAAAAGACTCTGAAAACCTGGCAAATGAACTCTCTGAACTCTTTGAAGAGAATATTTCCATTATCTGTGCCCAGAAAGTATATAGGTTATTGATGGCTTTGAGTCTATATAAACTGAAGAGATGGAAGGTCCAAAGAAGAGCAAATCTTTCCTCCTGCTCATGTAATTAAACCAACAAGGTTTGTTTCCTTCCTCTTGGAAAGAAAACTCTTTGGACCTCTTAAACCTTCATCAGAGGCCAGCAGACTCTCTCCTGACTGACTAGGCTGGATCATATCTCCTGGGTCTCACAACTTTATAGAAAGATGTTACTGTAAGAGTCAGGACAACTGGGTTCATAGAGCTGGCAGGGACGTACGTTATAGGTTATTCAATCCAAACCTTTTGTTTGGGAAATGTGGAAACTGAGGTTAGAGAGGTAAAACATCTTGCTCAATGTCATGAAATAAAGAAGTGGAGGGATTTGAATCCATGACCTGTGGCTCTAGACCAAGTTCTCTTTTCACTATAACATGCTGCCTCTTTCTTATCAATCAACCAGTCAGCCACCATTATGAACTCTTCTAGGTATTGGGCTGGATGAATACAAAGAAATAAGGTAATCTCTACCCCCAAGCAGATATCTTTCTATGGGGAAATATGATGTGTAAAAGTATATTTGAAGCAGAGGCAGCTGTGACTCAGTGGATAGAGTGCTGGGTCCAGAGTCAGGAAGAACTGAGTTCAAATTCAGTCTCCAACACTTCCTAGCAACCATAGCCCTTAACAACTGGATTGCCTGACAAAAGAATCCACTGCATCCACTGGAGAAGGACATGGCAAACCACTCTAATATCCTGGCCAAGAAAATCCCTTGGAGAACTATGGTGCGTGGGGTCACAAAGAGTCAGACACAACTGAACAACGGCATATGTGAAGAATCTATAAAATATAGAAAAAATAAATCAAGGTAACTTCAAAAAGGAAGCCCTGGAAGCCAGAGGACTCAGGAGAAGCCTGGAGTAGGACATGGCATTTGAGCAGAACTTGAAAGTACCTGGGGGGCTTCTAAAAGGCAGGCAGGAGTGGAGCAGTTCATTCCTCAGTACAGAATGCAGAGGCACAGAGAGGAGAGGAAAGAATGAATATCAAGTGTGAGGACTGGCAGGTTGACCAGTTTGGCAGAACAAAAGAATGTGTAAATGGGGAATAATGTATAATAAAGTTGAAAAGTAAATTGGATCCCACTTTTGAATGTCTAAATAACAACTAGATCATTGTGGATTTGATTATCGGAGTCCTAGGAAACCCTATAGTTTAGTGAAGATCTGAGTCTGATGCCCTCTATTCCCCTCACTCCAATGAATTTTAGAAGTTCAGGAAAGTTACTCAACAGCTGTGAAATCTGAGGCAGTGAGAAGGCTCAGCGGATAGAGCAATGGGACCGGAATCTGGAAGACTTGAGTTCAACTCCCGCCTCCGACATTTAGTAGCTATGTGACCTTGGGAAAGCTACTCAATAGCTGTGGACCTTGGGGCAGTTAGATGACTCTGGGAATAGAGATCTGGGACTTGGAGTCAGGAAGATCTGAATTCAAATCCAGCTTCAGACAATTAGGAGCTCTGAGACTCTGGACAAGTCACTTAACCTTTGTTTGCCTTAATCTACTGGAGAAGGAAATGACAAACCACTTTAGGATCTTTACTGGGAAAATCCCAGGAATACTGTCTTACATGGGGTCTGAGTTAACATGACTGAATGACTAAACAACAATGAAAAGTGGATGTTCATTTATACACCTAACAAGATGTTTTTGCTTTATTTTATTTTTGAGGAATCAAATCTACGTGGTAGCATTTTGAAAAGTATGAAATACTCCCAAAGATGTAAAGTAATATTTATTTTAAACTTGAGGAAATGTATTTAAAATTTGAGGGTTCAGGTAGCTAATATCCAAGTAAGACCACAACTAGGTAGGTAGTGAACCATGGAAAGAGGAACTTCTCTCTTTTTAAAAAACCCTCACCTTCTGTCTTAGAATCAACACTGTGTATTAGTTCCAAGGCAAAAGAGAAGGTAATGGAGGGATTGGGGTGGGGTAGTAATTGACTTGCCCAGGGTCACACAGCTAGGAAGTATCTGAAGCCAAATTTGAACCCAGGATCACTTGCCTCTAGGCTTGGCTCTCAATCCACTGAGCCATCCAGCTTCCCCCCTAAGAGGAACTTTTCAAAAGAGCTTACCTTTCCCTGAAGATAAAACTCAGAGTAACCTTATTGTACCCTGGCCGATTCAAGGAATTTATATCCTTGTGCAACTCAGGCCTTTATTTAGGACCATAAAGACTTGAGGTTGCTTAGGCCCTCCCTACTGATCCCCCTCCCCAATTGACAGCAAATGTAAGGAATGGAGGCACCTATTCAGAATAGAGATAAAGCCCTGTACTTCCCAGAGAGGGGACAGGAAAGGGGGATGCCAGAATAGGTGAAACCTCAAGTACAAAAAGGGCACAAAACCCCTCTAGCTACTGTCAGGCACAGGTACCCTTCCCACCTAGTCCCCATCTAGAAGCTGACTTTCCCCACTTTTTCCTCCTTCTCAAAGTCTTCCTTGGTTGTTCTTTGTTAGTGATAACTAATGAAAGACTAATCTAGAAAACGTTTTAGTGGCAGATAATGGATTATTTTTGCTTAACTCTATGAAGTATTTGTATTTTAGCTAGAGACCCAAAAAGATACATCCTCCTCAGAAAAAAAAACACAACTAGATGGTCTCTAATCATGGAATTATGCAGAAGAAGACTTCAAGTTTGGGGAATGGTTTGGGAATTGGAGTGGTAAGAGGAATGTTCCCTCTTAGTGGCTACCTACTGTAACCTACCATAGTTCTGACTTCAGTTTTTGGGAAAACAAAGAGATCTCAGAAGAAGGTAGCCACTTTGTTTCAGCTGCAAGAGAGAGACAAGCCTGCCCTTTTGGAGCATGAGCAGTCAGAATTTGGACCAGTGACCTTAAATGTGTGGCTTTTTCTGCCTAGAGTCAGTAGGTGGAAGAAAGGAGAAGGATTCATGTAGTTTCTCTTCAGCAACCCCAATTTTCTTTTAGAACCAATTAAATACTGTCAAGCTAGCAGGATTGTGGGCAGTAATGTGCTTTAAGCCAGACAGCTATTTTTACTCATTTGGGGTGGATTTTTAATAGGGTTATAGAATATCTAACTTTTCTCTAAATTATGTTACAAAGTAGCTCTTTAAAAAACAAAGCATCAGTTTTTTCTTTTCTCCCTTGGGTCAGTATCTTCTCTCCAATTCCTTCATTATTATTCTTAACTGCCTCATTTTTCCCTACTCGTTTCCATGCGTCCTAAATGAGCAGCTCACAGCTTGCCACACATGGATTTGCTTAGAATTAAGATAACACATTTGCCCGTCTACTTCTGAATGGAGCATATTTTGGCATAGCTGCCAGGAAGGAGCAGGAAGGCCGGCTTTCATCAGGTCCAAGTGACTGAAGAGAAAAATAAATTCATTTTTTTTTCTTTAAAATATAATTCTACCTTCCTCATTACCTGCCATGGCACCCACTAGACCTAAAGTGATCAATCAATCAACAAATATATTTAAGCTGGTATGTTCTTTACCATAGCATAATTTAGGACATACAAGAGAATATTTCCCTATATTTGGGATATTTAAAATCAAGTAAAAGAGCAGTGTATATGGTACAATGTACATCAATTGAGAGGTATAGACAGTTATTTTTAAATATTCAAACTAGAGAGAGAAGGTAAGTGGGGATGTTAAAGTAGGAAGAGTTGAGAACTTAAGGGACTGATTTGCAATGAAAAAGTACAGGAAAGTCAGAGGACTGGATTTCAAATCAAAGTTCTGCAATTTACTACCTGTATATTATTGGGCAAGCCCCTTAAAACTTTGTGGCTCAGTTTCTGCTCCTGTGAAATGTGGGTGTTGGATATCCTCCAGCTCTAAATTTTAATCCTGTCACTACATAGTCCTAATCCTGTGGTTGATTTAGGAGAGGGGAAACCAACCCACCCCCAGCACAAAGGCAAGAAAGTACCAGCATGTGTGCTGGTCAATGAGGAAATAAATGTTATAAGAACAAATAATTATTAGGAGTGTGGTATCAGGGAAGATTGGAAAAATGGGAGCAGATGCAAATTGAATATATTTAAATATATATAAAGCACATTTTCAAAATAATATATGAAAATAATTCATTGTTCTTTTTAAAAAACTCTCACAGCTCTCTTACACAAAGCATATGTAAAACCACATATATTTTAAATTGGCTTTGTTGTTTTGTTTTGTATGAGTAAACATTTGTTTTCTCCTCACTATTAAAGAAGAAAAAACTCCTCCTAACAAATCTGCATAGTCAAGCAAAACAAATAAATGGCCACAAAAATCTCGGAGTCGTGATTGGTCACTGAGCAAAGTTCAGCTTTTCAGAGTGGTTTGTCTTAATAATGTTGATATTATTATATAAATTGTTAATAACTGCATTCCAACATTCTGGACTCAAAAGCTAGAGGAAAATCCTTTTCCCCTTCCACTTCCCCATTTCTTTTGTGTTCTAGTGATAGGACAGGGCTCTAAGAGAAAATGCATACCCTTTAAGGACAATGAGTATAATATTAATTTCTATATCTGATGCCTTCATCTGCTTGATGTTGGTGTAAAAACCTGAGGGTTTCCCTCCGGTATGCTGCTTCCTTCTGCATATAACTTTTTTTTTTCTGCGACTATATTCTGTCTATTCTGATTTGGTTTGTGTTATGATTTGGGTTGTTATCCTTTCTTTAAGTTTTTCCATTCTACACACTGTATGTGCATGTACCTCACATTTTCCTCAATTTTGAGTGTATATGAATTGCCTTTGGAAGATAGGATTGAATTATAACATTGCTATAGTGGGCTAGACTGGAAGCATGTTACCAATACAAAGAACCTCCTCAAATCTTTGATTCAGAATATGGAGACAACAGAATAGACCTGGGAAGTGCTGAAAGTAAATGGTCACACGAAAGCGAATGATCACATTACAAACAGATGTAGAGAAAAAGAGGAAAAGGTCATTAAAGTGAATGTGATTTGTAATGGTGATGATCATAGATGTGATGGGTCAATCTGTATCAAAGTAATTAAATTTGATTATATCATAAAAATATTTTTTTATTTTCTCTGCTTTAAAAAATACTTTCACTAAACTCTATCTTTCCTCCCTCTTTGAAGAACAAAATTGTGCATGCAGTGTAGCGTAATCAGTGAATTAATCTTCTAATAGGATGCTTTATTGACCCTTTGTGTTTAGTCTTGTTTGGCAAATGCCTTATATCCAAATTCTGTTCTGACTTCCAGCTGACCCAGTACTACATGCACACCATGATCAATGAAGCAGCCCATCAGCTGGAATAATTTTCAGTTTTAGGTGTTGACAACTTATATTGGAAGTTGCTTTTAAAATTTCATCTAATGCAGTATTCCACAACCTAACCCTTCTTTCCCAGAAGTCTATTCTATAAGTTATTTATAGCTTCTTGTTTTTATTTTCCCCCAGGGCAGAATGTGGAAAATATCAAATGCATATCTGGGTTAGCCTCAGTACTCTCATTCACCTCCAGTTTCAAATCAGTATATCCAATGGCATTGCCCAGTGGTTAATCTGAGGACTCAAGTGGAATGAGCACTGAAAGGGAATGAGAAAAGGGAAGAGCTCAGAGATATTTCAGATGTGACCAAGTGGAAAATGCAGTATGAGATTTCATTATAATTGAATTAGAGAATTTTTAGAGTTGAAAGGTCCCTCAGTAGCCATTGAGTCCCAGCCATTCAAGAGAGGAATCCCCACTGAAAGATAAAATCATCCAGCTTTCATTTGAAGACATCCGGTGAATGGTAGCCCACTATCATGTGTTTATTAATATCATGTGTTTACCCATAAGGGGCATATTTTCTTCCTTCTCAGAATTACAAAGCCTTGCTGGTGGAAGACAAAAGCATTTTAAACAATCTAATACCTCTCTATTTGCAGCAAGCAGGATCACCCTTTAAAAATGAATGAATCCAACAAGAACTTGAGGAGTCCCTTAGTAGCCTAGGTCTAAGGAAGTATATTGCACTGTGCTTCAATTATAATATACTTAGAACAGCTTAAGAAGTGTAAAAAATGTCATTAGAATAGTTCTACCCTTAAAGAACTGACCATCTCTGAATACCTAGATATGTGTGTAGACGGATGCATGTACCTGTGTGTGTTTACATATGAACAGCTATCTCTATAAATCATGGCTCCTTGAAGGTGCTTTCAGATCTCAATGTTACCACTATGTGCCAATGTAGAGTATTTCTCTACTCCTTCTTGGATGCAATGCCCCCTACTGGATAAGTAGCTCTGCTGTAAGATGTCATGGCCAGTGGGCAAGGGATGCCAGCAAAGAAAGAAGACACCACACACACACACACACACACACACACACACACACATCCTTTGATGGGATGTAGTCTGCAAAGCTGCTTCCTGCCTGAGAGATCAGGAACTCTTCACTGATTGCAGGACTTTGTAGGCTTTTTTTGGGCAGAGAGGGGGAAGAATGTGGATAATCTTCACTCAGCACCACCCTGCCTCTCTCCACATACACTAACATATTTTATGTTTTCTCCACATATATGATTTCATTAGTGTAGGGATGTATTGGTACATGATTTACTTCTATTCTTACATAAGAGAAATATAAATATTTTAGCTTCTTAGTGAGTTGCCAGAGACACTGAGATAATGATTGCCTTTCCTGGGATCATACAATATATGTTAGGGATGAGACATGAACCCACATTTTTCTAACGGTAAAGATAATTATACAATCCTATACCAAGGAGCCTTTCAAAACAACACAGTACATGCATGTACATCATACTGTGTTATATAATAAAGAGGACTTACCTCCTCTCCTTCTCTGACAGTTGTAATCATAGTAAAAATGTCTAAATAACAGAAATACTAAGGTATTTATATGCTTAAAAAGTTCAACAATATATAGATATAGATCTACTTTGATTTATAAAATTAGAGATACCTAGATATAGATTGATGGATGGATGGGTAGATAGAAAGAAAGAAAGGTAGAAAAGAAAGAAAGAAAGAAAGAAAGAAAGAAAGAAAGAAAGAAAGAAAGAAAGAAAGAAAGAAAGAAAGAAAGAAAGAAAGAAAGAAAGAAAGAAAGAAAGAAAGGAAGGAAGGAAGGAAGGAAGGAAGGAAGGAAGGAAGGAAGGAAGGAAGGAAGAAAGAAAGGAAGGAAGGGAGGAAGGAAGGAAGGAAGAAAGAAAGAAAGAAAGAAAGAAAGAAAGGAAGGAAGAAAGGAATGAAGAAAGAGATAGATAAACAGACAGACAAATAGATAGATAGATAGATAGATAGATAGATAGATAGATAGATAGATATAGAGATATAGAGATATAGAGATATCTAACTGGTCATTGCCTGGGTGAGATTACCACACCCTTGGAGACCTTTAGAAAATTATGTCTTCATGGACCTGGTGATAGTTGAAAGTCCAAAGGTTTTAGGCTGAAAAATAGTTTGTTTAGGATGACCCCCTCCATGCCTACCAATGGAGGTGTGGGGTATTTTCTCTCTTTGACCCAACCCTCACTGGCCATAGTATCTTTCAGCAGAACCTCTTCCCATGTGGAAGACACTATCCACCAGAGGAGAGACACTCTACAGATAGACTCAAACACATATAAGCATCATTGAAGCTTTAAGCATCATGACCCTGCAGCAGAGAAGAGAGTTTACCATGTTCACTAAGAGAGAATTGGCCCTGATAATTGAGAACTGATCAGTAAAGAAAAGCAGACCCAGAGAGTTCAACTGAGCAACCTGTGAAACAAAGATGCTTTGCCCATGGAAGAGTGGAATTAGGACTCCATAAGAAGAGAAAGGACACGGGGCCCTGAAATACCAGAATTGTAAGGTCTATTGCCCACATGAATTTCCTATGTGTGTGCCTCACTAATAGTATAGTCTGAAAGGCCATTCAATTTCCCCACAGATGCATTTGTACACTCCAAGTTTTTTAGGAGAAACATTTTGTATCTACTTTTTATATCTTAGTAAATACTTTTGATTTGAGTTTACTTTTATTACCTGATTATTAAAGGGAAGGTCATTGGTTGTAGTTTATGAGGTTCAGTTTTAGGAAAGTAGACTCAGACGAATTCCGCTTTAGGACCTAAGATAATCCCTTCACCTCCTATTACAGAATCCAAACTCTTGTCATCATTTGCATGTATGTGAGAGAAAAAGGGAAAGGAGAGGGGTAGACATTAATATAAAAGGAAATCAAGTCAGTCAATACTGAAAGAAATTAAATCATACTACTCAGTGGAAGGACAAATACTGAAGGTGAGGCTTTTAATACTTTAGCCACATAATAGGAACACAGGTCTCCTTGGGAAAGGCCTTGATGCTGGGAAAGATGGCAGGCAAAAGAAGGGGAGGCTAGAGAATGAGATGGGTAGATAGTGTCATGGAAACAATGAACATGAACTTGACAGACTTAAGGAGATAGTGGAGGATAAAGGGCCAAGCATGTTATGGTACTTGGGGCCACAAAAAGTTTTACACAACTGGACAAACAAACAAAAACAAATTATTCCAGGTGCTGTACTAAATATTTTACAAATTATTTCACTTGATCCCCACAACAATCTTGTGAGATAGATGTTTTTATTAAACCCATTTCAAAGCTGAAGATACTGAGGGAAACAAGTTAAATGACTTGATCAGATTTACATAGTCAGTAAATGTTAGTAAATGTCTCAGGCTGGATCTGAACTGAAATTTTCTTGATTTTAGGCACAGTATTTTATCCTCTGTGCCACTTAGCTACACAGAGAGACACAGACAGAGACAAAACAGAAAGAGACAGAGAGAAATAGACACTGGGAGGGACAGAGAAAGGGGGAGGGAAGGAATGAAAGAAATAGAGAGGGAGACATCCACATGAAATATACAAATATACATATATGAAATAATGAGTAAAGAATTATCCTAAACAGTGAAGAACCCAGTACACAGAGAAGCATAAGAAAAAGTATTCAAATTCAGGTTATAATTTTTTTCTTACCATATTCTTAAAGATGAAAAAAAAATGTTGAGCATTGTTACTGGATTTATAGTCAGAACATCTGTATGTATTCTTCCCAGAACTCCTATTTTGAGGAATGGCCCATGGCCACCATCCTTTGTTTCTATCTTGCTTTCCTTCTGACTTTTAGGATTTTATTTCCCTGTTGCTGTGTAGGTAGGTGCCTTTCCCCCAACCCTTTCAGCTCCCTTCTATGTGCTATCTTCCTCTTTTTCTTCTCTGTGTACCTAGAATACCCTCCACTTACATCTTAGATCCTGTTTATCTGAATTTAAACCTAACTCCATGAAGCAAAGTCTAGGGTTCAAAATCTCCATTTTTACACTTTTTACTGCAATACACTTTGGTACTGGGTTCTTCACTGTTTAGGATAATTCTTTACTCATTATATGAACGTATAGAACCTCCTGGCTAGGCAGTAATGGCTTAATCCAGCATCCATTTACTGGAATTCCTAATCACAGATAAGGCAATGTCACCAAACCTGGGTCAGGAGCTTGCAGAGTTCCAACCAGGAGGGTTGTGAGCATATTTTGCTCACTCAGCTTTATTAAAAGTTTACAGGTCCTAGCTTAACCTATGGAAACAGCAGAACAATATAGGTAGCATTGAAAAAAGAAATCCTGTATGGTCGGACATGAGTTGATAGTTACATGTGTGCCTAGTTCTTTAAAAGTTAAACTGACACCATCACCCCCTCCATTTTGTCTAACTTTGTTAAACTCATTTTCAAGCTCTCCATACGGAAACAAATTCAAATACAACCATTAATTGAATATAATCCAATTTGGTAGCATCGTTAACAAGAAACCAAAGAAGGAGATTCAATTAGGAGTCCTCTTTCCATTTGAAAGATTGAAATCCTCACCCTTTACTGCTAATAATATGAAAGATTATCTGCTTGATTGAAGGCAATAGAAAAATTTGAATCCCTGTCAAATGTTTAGTAGACTAGTCCCAGACTTGGATTGATTTAGGCTTCAAGCTGCTGGCTCAAAATTTCTGTTGATGCAATCTATGATTTAGAGACTTTTGAATAAAAGGCATTCTATACCATTGCTTGGCACAAAGCATTCAGCAGGAATGGTAAAGAGATTAAAAGGCAATGAGACTAGTCCCCAGGCTTCAAATGGTGCAAATGAAGATACCTCCACTTCATTTGTCTGACATGTGCATCAATCAGTCCTCCGAAATCTCAATAGTAAATCAAAGGTACTGATGCCAAAGGTCTGCCTTGGACAAGTATCTATTTTTTTTAATTTAGGCAATTAAAACAAAAACAAAAGTGAAAAGAAAGACCCCTACCACTTGTTCCATTTTGTAGAAAGATTTCAAATATTCCCAAAGGCTACTGCTGGCTAATAAGTACATTCCACCAAAGATCAAATCAGTTCAAGGATGTTTTTACAATTGGGGAAATACAGACCTTTATTTGAGGCTAGAGTTACGCTTAAATAGCTTGGTATATTTTACCTCCAAAACATTATTCCTTTTAAGACCTCTATGGCATGATATATAGTGGAGTTAATCATAAAAGAGTTTATTTATGCAAAGCTTTCCATGCTTGTTCAGGGAACCTTGCTTCACAGCACTGTTCAAACAGAAACACTAGTTTCCCCTAGCATTTCTGCAGGGAAAAATAAGTAAATATTTGTGATCAGCATGCTGCATGAATATTATCAGCCTGCATTCCCCTTTCTGCCATGCCGACTGGAGCTGGCATCTGCCACCATCCCTGGTGCATGCTGAAACTTGAGGCCTGACTTGATATTTTTATTACCACCAAAAGGTACCAGCAAACAACCATCATATTCACTGGTTCTTGAATTATAATGAAAGAAACTGGTGCATAAGGAGTATTATGGACTCCTCAAATCAGGGACTATTTTACCACTGCAAAAAAGATTAAAATTCCTGTGTGAAAACTGAATTGCAATATAAAGGCTTAGAAGCAGCCTGAAAGATGAGAAATCTTATTTAAGAAAATATGTGCTTTGTGTGAATGCTAGCAAAGTGACCATTTACCAAGTAGCTAAAAAGAAGATTCTTAAATGCTTTGCATGGATTTGGATGCACTATATTGAGCTTATTCCAGTGGATCAGACATAGTTATTGATGATACTTTGTGTAAACCATTGGGACAAGCACTGAGGTTGGGAATAGAGAGCATAAAGAAATTAACAAAAACAGCACGTCTATAGCCACACTGAGTATTTCTAGATAGATCCTATTTCATAAATATTCTGAGATATTCTGAGAAAAAGTATAAGCGACAGTGTTTTCAAGAAGCGTATGTGTTGTCAGTTTGTCTCCTACATCAGCTTATTAAACATGCTTTCTTATCTGCTCACACAAGCCTCTGGGGACTGAATGATATTCTGCTGGCTGCCAGCCTCTCCCTTATCCTCAGTACTTAGAGGAGATATTTATGGGGATTTTGAAATCACCATTGTATCCTATGACTGTGAGACTGTGGCAGAGTGGATAGAAGGCAGACCTCTGAGTAAAGAAAACCTAGATTTAAGTCCTATATCTGACATATACTGGCGGGGGGACCACAGGTAAATCATATTACTTCTCAATGCTTGAAAACAACTCTTCAAGACTAAGTTACAGCTCTTCACTGGGGATAGGAGTTCCTCAGATAGTTTTGAAATGAGAAGGGAGAGACAGACAGACAGACAGACAGAGACAGACAGAGACAGACAGAGACAGAAAGACAGAAAGAGAGACAGAGAAACTGAGAAACTTCAAATGATCTGTGAATTCTCTCTCTCTCTCTCTCTCTCTCTCTCTCTCTCTCTCTCTCTCTCTCTCTCAATCTCTCTCTTTCTCTCTCTCATGTTCAATTCTTAGTGACCACTTCCGGAGTTTTCTTGGCAAAGATACTGTAGTGCTTTACTATTTCCTTCTGTAGCTCATTTTACAGATGAATAAACTGAGGAAAACAGGGCTAAGTGACTTTCCCAGAGTCACACAACTAGTAAATGTCTGAGGCTAGATTTTAATTTGGGAAAATGTATCTCCCTGACTCCATACTCAGCACCCTATCTATTGTACCACCTAAAGGAAATGTTTTTATTACCTAAATTCCTTCAAATTAAAAATCAAATCTTTACCTGATCCTTATATCCTCCACAGAAGCTACTACAATGTCTTGCACATAGTGACTATTTAACAAAATTTTATTGATTTTATTTGAATCTCTGACTTATGGAAAAGATTAAAGATCCTTTGACTTTCAGGAGGGTAATTTCTTATACCCTGACTTATTTTCATTCATCTTATCGATGATAAGCCATGAAAGAAGGACCCAAACCTAAACCTGAAGTGCTTGGCCATGAGATAATATTTGTAAAGTGATTAGCACTGTGGCTGGTACATAGCAGACAATAAATACATACTCCTTTCCATTTCCTTCCATGTTCCATTTCAGTAATTCTGCTCAGGGTACATAGTAGACAATAAATACATCCTCCTTTCCCATTTCTTTCCATGTTCTATTTCAGTAATTCTGCTCAGGTCTCAAGTTCTTTGAGTTCTTTCAGTTGGGAAAACAAAAAACAAAATAAACAACAAAAAACCCTGTCATTTCCATTCACTTTTCTATTGTCTTACAATGTTTATTGAAAGCATCGCTCCTTTATACACCAGAGGTGACAGCTCCATTTCATTGGTGAGTGAAGTGATTTCTAAATACATGTGTATTTTTTTCCAAAACACTTTGGGATTTTCATACCTAAGAGGTTGTTACATATGATGTGTCAACTTTAAATGCTGCTAGAGATGAAATAGGCATAGATATTCCTCAGGACATTGTATTAGTGAAACTCATTCCAAAATTTTTCAACACATCCTTCCTACTCTTCCCTAATATTATCTCTCTAGATGCTTATAAGAAGAAAAAACTGA
This sequence comes from Monodelphis domestica, assembly GCF_027887165.1. NCBI lineage: Eukaryota > Metazoa > Chordata > Mammalia > Didelphimorphia > Didelphidae > Monodelphis > Monodelphis domestica. The sequence goes on along the minus strand of NC_077230.1, from coordinate 130,638,795 downwards.
AGATAAGATCGCAATTTTTAATCTCAATAACAACTCCAACAATAAAGATATAGGGCAGGGTCACAGGTAGGGCAGGACAGGTCTATACCAAGGAATTAATGTTTGCATTAAAATTAAGCTAGATCTCTACTCCCTCTCTCAACAATCCATATTGGCATAGTCAACTAATGCTATTCAGTCATTATTTCTGCTATGATTATTTTACATAATAGAAAATATTTTTAAATGTGCATTTAATTAGAGAAGCTAGGAATTTAAAAGAATTCTATCACAAATATTTGATAAACAACAGGCACCTTTTCATGATTTTATCTATATGTCAGGATTTAATATGTGAAACTTTCTCTAAGTGGAGAACTTATAAGACAAAACGATATCCTTAAAGTTATATGTATTTGTATAAATATAAATATTAGAAAAATAGATAACTTCAAATACTATAGAGAGAAGAAAAATCTGCTTCTATAGTAGTCATACAATCATAAATTAGGCCATAGTCCAATTCACTTCCCTTTACAAATGAGGAAACCCATAAAGAGTAAGTGACTTGCCATAGTTACAGAGATGCAAGATAGGTGGTAAGTATAGCATCAGTGTAAGCAGAGGAAGGAACACTGAATTTGGACTCCGGGAACCTCAGTTTGAATCCCAACTTTGCCACTTGTATTTGTGACCTTAGACAATAACAGCTAACATTTATTGAGTGTTTTGTAAATATTATCTCATTTTATCCTTACTGCAATCTTGAATTATAAGTACATTAATATCCCCATTTTTTTTTACAGATGAAGAAACAGAAAGTAAGTGACTTGCCTACAGTCACTATAGCCAGAATATGAAATGGTATCTTCCTGACTTCAGATCTAGTGCTTTAGCCACTGTCCTGTCTAGCTGCCTTGTCAGTTAATCTCAATGGACCTCAGTTTCCTCATCTATAAATGAGAGGGGCGGGCTCAAGGTCACCTTTAGCTCAAAATCTATGATTCTGTGAATCTATGAACCCAAGATACATAATATTTCCATTGCACTGTGTTATCTCTTTTCTATCCTTAAGCTCCTGTTTTAATCTATGTATTTGGACCTCTTTCCTTCTACAGAAATTTCAGAAGTACTAGCTTTAGGCTGTTTTCCCTGAAATTCTCTAAAATGATGGAAACATGAGCTTCTCAAAGAGCTGCCAGTTTCCAGATGGGTCTTTAACATTTACATAAGAATTACAAACTTGGGTTCACTATACAAACTAGATTCTAGCTTGGAGCTTATAAAGACTTTCCTATATTGCTTTTGTACCTTTAAATGTGTTAGTAAAGTCAAATATCTGTTGGACTTGAACTCATAAAGAGATTGGAAGGACTGGTGGCCTTAAGGCACCTAAGGAGACATTTTCCTAAGACTTGAGTTTCTGGGAAAGTTTATTATCACACAGACATTGTTTCACATCTTTTATTCTCTCAAAGGTTTGGTTGGCCCTAATTCAATTTCTTTCTTCTTGATGTATTAGTACATTGTTAGATGGGATGCTGCCCAGATAACAGAATTTAGTGGAATCTTTCAGCTCCCACATTACTAGTAAAGCTTTTGTAATTGTAGAATTTCTCTGGTATAGACTGGCATGTGACCCTGGTCTCTCTAGGTTAATCATTTGTTTACTGACGTGGCCCAGATCATCAGAATAACTCATGTATGTCTTCTTGGGTCTGTGCACTTGTAAAAACTAGTAATTAAAATCCAAGAGTTCTGAAATGACTGTTTGATGATCTTGTGGCCCATTTTATAGTAAAGGTTACTGGAAGACTAGAAGTTTATTCTTAACTAGTTTCCAAATTTCTTAAAGGAATCAGAAAGAATGTTATCCAAAATGGATTGATTAGAGCTTATCAACAGAGTATAGTATCAGTGGGATATCAGTTGTGAAAAGAAGATAAAAAAGGTGACAATCATCATATTCCATAATCTTCATGATAATGCTAACCTTTTAGTCATTTGAAGCAGCCATAGTTCCTAGTGTTCCTTGACACAAACCCAAATTCATCTCCACTACTTTAATATGCCTGTTATTTCTCCTGCCTGAAATAACATCTTTTCCTTCTCAGCCTATCTGAATCTAACCATTCTTTTACACTCACCTGGCATCTTCATTCTCTACTGATTCCTTACCTAATGACTCCAGCCCACACTGAGTTCTCCCTGTTTGGATCTCCTATCAAATTTATATATTCATTGTCTTTACTGTCAATTATGTTTCCTAATCATATACTGGCTCATTTTTTCATAATTTCACACATGTCCAGCATTATGTTATAGAAAAAGTATTGGATTTAGAGTCATAGGGCATGAGATCAAATCCTGAATCTTTCACTTTACTACTTGTGTCAACCTTGCATAAGTCACTAATTTTCTGTAGACTATATCTGTAAAAGTGTGTGTGTGTATTTATGTGGGAACAGGGGGTTTGGACCATATGACCTCCACTGTCCCTTTTGGCTCAACATTTATGATCTCACAATATGGTAAATTCCTGAATAATGAAATTATTTCTGATATTTCAATTATATCCACTTTCCCCAGTGCCTGGTATAGAGCTAGCCAGTAAATACATCTCTAGAATTATGTGGCTAACTACACCAAATTGAATTAATTAGATTACATTAAATCAACATGGTTTGTAAGATATATTCAACATTCAGTAAGTGTCACAAAGAATAATACATTATAATATTATAGAATTGAAGTAATGTATATTGTAGCAGGCCCCTGTTGAATGGGCAGGGCAAGACAAAGCTAGCTATTCTATGGAGAAATGCAACAAAACAGTCATTAATAACTATGATGGTAATAGATGTGATGATGCTGCTGAGTAATGAGTTATTTATATAGCAATTTAAAGAGTTTCTGATATACTTTATATACAATATCTCAGTTAATCCTTGAGAGCGATTTCAAATATTATCTCTATTTTATAGAAGAGCAAAGTGAAGTTCTGAGAGGGAAGGTAATAAATATTTCTGACCTGATTCAAACCCAGGTCTTCTGTCCAGTTTACCATGCCTGAAGATGAATAAAGGAACCATTGTGCCTTAGAAGTAAAGTTTCTTTCTTTCTTCTTTTTATTTTTTCATGTGCAAAAATAACAAACAAAAAAGATTTATTAAATCACTTACCATGTGCCAGTATTTATGACACGTGCCAGGGACATAAAGAGAAAAATCCAATGACTCCTGCCCACAAAGAACTTAATTTAATTGCAGAAAGAGTATATACATGAAGCACACATTTATGTTATTATAAGTATATACATACATAAATATATACTTATTTATATTACATTATATGTAGTATATATGCTTATACTTTTTATACCATTATGACATATATGTATAATCATATTTTGTTATATATTATATAAATAACTTTGCCACATCCCCTCCAGCATTCATTACTTTCCTTTGTTGTCGTGTTAGCCAATATGCTAGTAGTGATGTGATTCCTCAGAGTTGTTTTGATTGGCATCTCTCTGATCATGAGTGATTTAAAACACTTTTTCATGTGCTTATTAATAGTTTTGATTTCTTTAACTAAAAACTGTGTATTCGTGTCCCTTGCCCATTTATCAATTGGGGAATGGCTTGATTTTTTGTACAATTGATTTAGCTCTTTATAAATTTAAATAATTAGACCTTTGTCAGAGGTTTTTGTTATGAAGATTGTTTCCCAACGTGTTGCTTCCCTTCTAATTTTGGTTGTATTGGTTTTGTCTGTACAAAAACTTTTTAGTTTGATGTAATCAAAATTATTGATGTTATATTTTGTGATTTTTTTTTCTAGCTCTTGCTGGTTTTAAAATCTTTCCTTTCCCAAAGATCTGACATATATACTTTTCTGTGTTCACCTAATTTAGTTATAGTTTCATTCTTTATATTCAAGTCATTCGCTTATTCTGTTTATCTTGGTATAGGGTGTGAGATGTTGATCCAAACCTAATCTCTCCCACACTGTCTTCCAATTTTCCCAGAAGTTTTCATCAAATAGTGGATTTTGGTCCCAAAAGCTGGGATCTTTGGGCTTATCGTTGCTGAGGTCACTTACCCCTAGTCTATTCCACTGACCCTCCTTTCTGTCTCTTAGCCAGTACCCAACTGTTTTGATGACCACTGCTTTATAGTATAGTTTGAGTTCTGGGACTGCAAGGACTCCTTCCTTTTCATTTTTTTTTTCATTTTTTCCATGGATATCCTTGATGTTTTGTTCTTCCAAATGAACTTTGTTATGTTTTTTTCTAATTCAGTAAAAAAAAATTGGTAGTTCAATGGGTTTGGCACTACATAAGTAAATTAATTTGGGTAGGATTGTCATTTTTATTACGTTAGCTCATCCTACTCATGAGCAATCAAAGTTTTTCTTTCCAATTATTTATATCTTGTTTTAATTGTGTGGAGATTGTTTTGTAGTTGTGTTCATATAGTTCTTGTGTTTGTCTCGGCAGATAGATGCCTAAGTGTTTTATATTGTCTAATGTGATTTTAAATGGTATTTCTCTTTCTAATTCTTTCTAATTCTTGCTGCTGAGATATATTGGAAATATATAGAAATGCTAATGACTTATGTGGGTTTATTTTGTATCCTGCAACTTTGCTAAAGTTGTTGATTATTTCAACTGGCTTTTTAGTTGATTTTCTACGATTCATTAAGTAGCTTATCATATCGTCCACATCATATCCTCATTACCTATTTTAATAACTTCAATTAATTTTTCTTCTCTAATTGCTACAGCTAGTGTTTCTAGTATAATGTTAAATAATAGAGGTGATAATGGGCATCCTTGTTTCACTCCTGATCTTATTGGGAATACATCTAGTTTATCCCCATTGCAGATGATATTTGCTGATGATTTTAGATATATACTGTTTATTATTTTTAGGAAAGACCCTTCTATTCCTATATTTTCTAGTGTTTTCAATAGGAATGGGAATTGTATTTTATCAAAAACTATTTTTGCATCTATTGAGATAATCATGTGATTTTTGTCAGTTTGCTTGTTAATATGGTCAATTATGTGGATGGTTTTCCTAATATTGAACCATTCTTGCATTCCTGGTCTGAATCCTACCTGGTCATAGTGAATAACCTTCATGATCACTTCTTGGAGTCTTTTTCCTAGTATGCTATTTAATATTTTTGCATCAATGTTCTTTAAGGAGATTGGTCTGGAGTTTTCTTTCTCTGTTTTTGACCTGCCTGGCTTCAGAATCAATACCATTTTTGTGTCATAAAATGAATTTTGTAGAATTCCTTCTTGGCTTATTCTGTCAAATAGTTTGTTTAATATTGGGAATAGTTGTTCTTTGAATGTTTGATATAATTCATTTGTGAATCCATCTGGACCTGGTGATTTTTTCTTATGGAGTTCTTTGATGGCTTGTTCAGTTTCTTTTTCTGATATGGGATTGTTTAAGTAGTCTATTTCTTCCTCTGTTAATCTAGTCAATTATTATTTTTGTAAATATTCACCTATATCACCTAAATTGCCACATTTATTGCCATATAATTGGGCATAATAATTTTAATGATTGCCTTAATATCCTCTTCATTAGAGGTGAGGTCTCCCTTTTCATCTTGGATACTGTCAATTTGGTTTTCTTGTTTGCTTTTTTAAATTAGATTGATCAATACTTTGTCTATTTTATTTGTTTTTTCAAAGTACCAGCTTCTAGTCTTATTTATTAAATCAACAGTTCTTTGACCTTCAATTTTATTAATTTCTCCTTTGATTTTTAGGATCTCTAATTTAGTCTTCATCTGAGGATTTTTAATTTGTTCACTTTCTAGCTTTTTAATTTGTATGACCAATTCATTGACCTCTGCCCTTCCTAATTTCTTAATATATGAATTGAAGGATATAACTTTTTCCCCGAGTACTGCTTTGGCTGTATCCCATTGATTTGGAAAGGATGTTTCTTATTATTGTCATTTTCTTCAATGAAATTATTGTTTCTATGATTTATTCTTTAATTATCCAATTTTGGAGAATCATATTGTTTAATTTCTAATTAATTTTGATTTACCTCTCCATGTCCCCTTACTAATTATTATTTTTATTGCATTCTGATCTGAGAAGGTTGCATTTATTATTTCTGCTCTTTTGCACTTGTTTGCAATGTTTTTATGCCCTAGTACATGGTCAGTCTTTGTGAATGTACTATCTGCAGCTGAAAAGAATGTGTAATCCTTTTTGTCCCTATTTATTTTTCTCCACATATCTACTAATTCTAATTGTTCCAAGATTTCATTCACTTCTCTTATCTCTTTCTTATTTATTTTTTGCTTTGATTTATCTAGTTCTGATAGAAGAAGGTTCAGGTCTCCCACTAGTATAGTTTTTCTATCTATTTCATCATTGAGCTCCACTAGTTTCTCCTTTAGAAATTTGGATGCTGTGCCATTTGGATGCTATGCCAGTACATGTTGAGTACTGATATTTCCTCAGTGTCTATACTGTCTTTTATCAGGATGTAATTACCTTTCCTATCTCTTTTGACTAGATCTATTTTTACTTTGGCTTTGTCAGGTATTATGATTGTGACTCCTGCCTTCTTTTTATCAGTTGATGTCCAGTAGATTTGGCTCCATCCTCTGACTTTTACTCTATGCGTGTCTACCTGTCTCATGTGTGTTTCTTGTAGACAGTGTATGGTAGGGTTTTGGTTTCTAATACACTCTGCTATTCGCTTGCATTTTATGGGTGAGTTCATTCCATTTACATTTAGAGTTATGATTACCAGCTGTATATTTCCCAGAATTTGGATTTCTACTCCTAGTCCTTACTTTTCTTCTTTCACTATTTCCTTCTACACCAATGTTTTGTTTTTAATCAGTTCCCCTAATTCCCACCCTTATTTTTCTTCCCTTTCTACCCCACTCCCTTCTTATTCCCCTCTTATTTTCTTTACAATCTTTTTTTAACATACCCCCCATCTTCTCCCTCCCTTGTACTGCTTCCATCCACACCTGTCCTTTTGTTACCGTTCTACTTCCCTATAGAGCTCAAATCAATTCTCTGCCCCAATATATTTGATTGTTCTTCCATCTTTGAGTCAATTTCAATGCACATAAGAACTGAGTATTTCTTATCTCCAACCTCTTTACCATTCTAGTGTATTGATGTTCTCCACCACCCCACCACCCCCGGCATGTACTCCTTTGTGATATATAAATTTATCCCATTTTGTTTCTTTTCCCTTAGCAGCTTGTAATATATTTTCCTTGGTCTGATAGTTATTGAATTTGGCTATTACATTCCTGGGTTTTGTGAGTTGGGGATTAAGTACAGGAGGTGATCTGTGGATTCTTTCAATCTCCACTTTTCCCTCTTGTTCTAGAATGTCGGGGCAGTTTTCTTGGATGATTTCCTGTAGGCTGATGTCCAGGATTTTTCTTTTGTCATGGTTTTCCAATAGACCAATGATTCTTAAGTTGTCTCTCCTGGAACAATTTTCTAAATCTTCTGTTTTGTGAATGAGGTGCTTCATATTTTCCTCATTTTTTTCATTTTTTGATTTTATTTTACAGTGTCCTGCTGCCTTGTGAAGTTGTTTGCTTCTAATTGTTGTATTCTGATTTTTAAAGACTGGATTTCATCCCTGGATTTTTGGTCATCCCTCTCCTTCTGATCTTTCTTCTCCTTTGCCTCATTTTCAAGCTGATTAATTTTGGCTTTTAAGTCTCTGTTTTCTGTTTCCAGATGACTTATCTTGCTTTTTAAGTTTTTTTTTTTTCCCAGTTGTCTTCAGCATCTCTTAACTGTGTTTTTAATTGTATTTTGAGTTCTTCCAATTCTGTATCCAGTTCACTAGAATTTCTGTTTTTCTTTTGCTTGGTGTTTCTTCATCCTTCTCTGTTCTATTTGTTCTTTGTTCATTGCCTGGAAAGAAGCAGTTGATTGTAATTTCTTTTTTCTTTTTCTGTTGTTTGCTCATATTTATCCCTTCTTTACTCCCTCTAGTTGCCTGTGCTTTTGCTTCTCTCATTTTGTGTTGGATCTGTGGTTTGGGGCTTTTTCTGTCAGCCTTTACCCCTGGAGCTTAGTTAGCAAATCTCTCAGCTCAGTCTTTGGGGCAGGGGTGTTGGAGTTTGAGCTTCCCTGCCCTCTGAAGGCTTTGGTGAGAATAAGCCCAGCTGAGTTGCAGAGCTGGATATGCCCTGAGGCCAAAACCTGGGGGTGGTGATATGGAGTGTCTCCACTGCTGAAACTAGGCTACTAGCTCTGAGCTTCTTCTCCAGCTGCTTCCCCACTGCCTGTGTTCAATGCTCTGAGCCTGACACAGCTTTGCCTACAAGGTACTACCTCCAGACCAGCATCCGTGCCTGTCCAGAGGTTCCAGCTTCCACTGGAGGCTCAGCACTGTAGGTGGGGAGGGGTTCTGGGACCTTTCTTCTTCCTTCCCCTTAAACTTCAGTGTCCTTGAATCCAGGATTTTGGGGAGCTTACCTTTTAAGTTGAGCCCAGCAGGAGGGTTCCTTGGTTCTGTCCTGTTGTTAAGTTTGATTTTCAGTCCCCTAGGAGCATTTAGTTTGTAATCAGTAAGGAAAGGTTTTCAGAGGTCTGAACTTTCACTGCCTCTATGCCGCCATCTTGACTCTGCCCCCTTTCTTCTTTTTAAAGCATTGCATAGTTTCATTTTTGAATTATATTAGCTTCTGTCTCCAAATAACTGAAAACCATCAATTGAGGCAAGAAGAAACAAGAGGATTTCAGCACTGTATTGTCTAGTGCCTTCCATAACAGTAGCACCATCACCATTATGTAGGGCAATGACTTTAGACAATGATTGTTCTTAGATAGCCCCATAAGCACCCTTTACCACAAGGAGAAGCAGAGTAAACCATCTTTTCCCTACATGGAAGGGGTTACTTGGGACTTCATAGGTTTTGTACTCTGCCCTTCTCTGAAACTCATCTATTTTTCTTGAATAAGTTGGTTAAATGTTTGAATTGGGAATAATTCAATATCTTAGTTCTAGTTGAAATGAAGGGTGAAGAGCCTTGTTCCTTAATATTAACTGGTCAAGACTTCTATTTGTAATGGTAGCATCAGACATTAGTAATTTCCTTGAACAACATGTGAAAGGATGGCATAAAGGTCATAGAGCATTCTAGCTACTTCCCACTCAGAAGATCTGAAAGTGAAGATTTATAGACTCTGTTAGACCTTTCTTGACCAAACTCATTATTTAGGTTAAGGGACCATTTTTGCTTCTCTCGTTTATCCCCCCCCCTTTAAATCCTTTGGGCTGAGAAGAGTATGTGAATAATTGATGAATACTTTTTATTGTTCCTCATGAAAATATTATGATGTTAAGTTTGTTGCGTGATACCAATAATATGGTAGTATTAGTCCTGCAGTTTGACTATAAACTCCATGATGTTCACTATTCAAAGTTTAATGAGCTCTTGCTGTGAAAAAGGACATTAGAAACTTAAAGAAAATCTGCTTTTCTTCCTAATTTGCAGTTGAGGTTGGGGTCAAAGGGTGAGGGAAAGAGAGACTTAATGCTTTAGAATGTTGTCTGAATCTGGTGGTTGGTGAACATGAGTGTTTTTCAGAGAGTTTATTGTTTCTAAATCATACTTTTATATTATTTTTTCAAGTGAATCATTAAAAAAATTCTCAGGTATCAATAATGTCTTTGGCTTCTCTATTTTTCTGTGTTGTTGAAAGTAGAATATTTTTTCTTCTTTACATGGTGTCTCATCCATTAGACCATAAACTCCTTGAGGGCAGAGACTGTTTTTGCTTTTCTTTATAAATTCATTAATTAGCAAAATGCTGGTACATAATAAACACTTAATAAATGCTTACCAACTGAATTTAAATATACAACATCCAGTTTGTTATTTCAATGATAAAGGGCATTTTATAACTTAATTATATTTAATTACTTGGAAAAAAGTAAACAGGACAAACACTAAAAGGAAGTTAAAGTCTAAGTAATTTTAATGACCTGTCTTGGCCTGAGAGAATAAGCAAGGAAGCAGTTCCTTCCTTTCAAATGAAAGATGGGGGGCTATGGGTATGCAATGTTAGAAAAGCAGTTAATTCTGGTTAAGGTGTTACTAGTTTTATGTTTATGCTATAAGAGAAAGAAAACAGATGGGGGAAGGGGAGGAGTATGTCTGAAAATTAATGTAATATGACAACAAAGGCACTGGTAAATATATACTTAATATTTAGTTTTTCCTCAATTACATGTATAAACAATTTTAATCTTAAAAATTTTTAAGCTAAATTTTCTTCTTCCCTTCTTTCTATCTTTCTGAAATGGCAAGCAATTTGATATATTATTAAATTTTTAAAAAATTAAAATCGCTTAGATTCAATATTTGAAGAATAGCTTGTGAATGTCTACTTCCAGAGAAAGAACTAATAAACAGAAACACAAAAGACAATTTCTATACCCATATCTTTTTATTGGGTGCTGGCCTTCTATAGTGCAGAGAGGGAAGAATAGATACAAGGGAATACATTTTATTTAAAAATATTCAAAATTAGAATCTTATTGCATAGCATCTACTTCATTGAAATACATGCCTCCAAGATTTTGTAATTTCATGGACGTTTTAGGTCAGCTAAGTCTATCTTCATTTAACAAATGAAGAAAATGAATCCAAACAAGTTAGATGACTTGTCTACAAGTAGTAAGTGGCAGAGTGAGAATTTCAACTCAGGACAAATGACATGAAGCATAGTGCTCTTTTCCCCATGTATCATCATGCTTAAATGCTCCTTGATGAAAGAACAAAGCAATACCCCTCCCCCCCAACTACTAATTCTTACATTCAAATACAATAAATAAAACTTAAACTGGCTTTTTCAGAATTTGTAATGTGTATATTTATAAATAGGCTTTTTATACTTATAGGCACAGATAATCAAATGGCATTTTAGCAGATTCAAAAAGGTGTTCTTCAAATGAATCAGTGAAATAGTCAGAGCCCATGGAAGACAAAATTGAAGGATCCTGAATTCTATTTTGTACATAGATTTCCTTGTCCTTTGCTTAGGGACTTAAAGTGTCTCATCCGCTTTCAATAAATTATTTTGGAATGGGATTCAGATGAAAAAACTGAAAAGAATCCCCAGTTAAGATGAGTCTTGGTGGTTTTGAATGTCAGATTTAAGAGAGAGCTAAAAATCAAGGCCTGTTGATATCTATATTCAGCAGAATTATTTTGGGCTTTTCCCATACATCAGTGTAAACCCTTTTATATATCCATTTCATCTGCTTCTTATCATCTCAGAACCAGATATCTCAATTCCCCATTCCAAGGGTCCATGAATCTATAATGCAGATTTTATATTTTCCTAACTCTTCCTTATCTTTCTGAAAGGCTAAGCGGTACTTCCACGACTGAGTGAACTTCAAGTAGCTTAAGTGAAAGTTTCATAGTCAAGGGGCTTCCTCTGGCATTCCTAATGGAGTAGCTTTTCTGAACTTAGTTTTAGCTTCTGTGATTAGAAACGGTTCCAATAGAATTTATGCACCCTGAGGACAGGGACTATTTTAAAAATATTTAATACCTACAGCATCCCATACGTAGACCTGTGCATAGAGTATGTAGGTGCTTAATAAATACTTGTTGAATTAAATTGAATTGATAAGACATTTAGGAAAACAGCACAGCATACCTGCCATGGAAAACATGATTTCAGTGGTTCAGAAGCTCTTGTTTTTTTGAAGATTAACAGCTCTGTTCTGGGGTTTTAAAAACTTTTTGGTCATGGGACCCTTTGGCAATTTGATTAAGCCTATGAACCCTGTCTCAGAATAATGTTTTTCGGTGCACAAAATCAAACATATGAAAATACAAAAGAAAAGCTGGTGAAAATAAAATAAAAATGTATTTTTTTTCATTCAAGTTCACAGCCTCCCTATCCTAGGACCAGGAGTTAAGAAGTACTTGTTAATCTGTCTGCCTGTTTCTACAGGGGAACTTAATTTTTTTTTTGAAGAAACTGTCCTTATACTACTATATAATTTGAAGTGAGGAAACAACAGACCACTAGATATTTCCATTGTTCATTAACAATTGTTAAATTTACTCAATCACTGTAACCACTGTAAGTTTTTTCACTCTGTCTACATAGGATAGACAAAAAGTTCTAAAAGGTTTCTACCCTTGTCTTTTACCAAGAGGCAACAGTCCAGTTGGGGCAGGTCGGTGGCATAGTGAATAGAATGCCAGGCCTGGAGTTCAGGAAGACACATCTTCCTGAATTAAAATCTGACCTCAGGAACATACTAGCTTTGTGACGCTGGACACGTCTCTTTACCTTTGCCTAAGTTTCCTTATCTGTAACGTGAGCTAGAGCAGGAAATGGTGAACCACTTTAGTATCTTTGCCAGGAAAACTCAAAATGGGGTCACAAAGTGTTGGACATGATAGAAATGAACTGAAAAAGCAACCACACTGAAAATGTATTACCACTTTTTAGCAAAATCCATTATGGCTAATGAGACGTATGCAGGATTTCTTCATTTGAATTAACAGCTTATATATCCTGCAAGGCTCTCCTGACTATTACCCAGGAGGCCATCAAGTCATTGGTTATTCCAAGTAGATTAGTCACCTTATAGATCATATAACTAAATCCACAATGCCATTAACATAAATGATAATAATAATATGGCTAATGAAATGTCATAGTTCGGAGTAGCTTTTTTAATTTTCAAAGCACTGTCATATAGGTGATCAAACTATAGATAATGGGATGGTGTGGTTGTTTGGTTCCTTTTAACAAACGTCATAACAGCTAAACAAGTATGGTCCCCTCAAAGTAGGCAATTTGGGAAATTACACAATTATTATAAAGATATTTCTATTGTTCAAAGCATACCCAATACTTCTCTTTCAGAATTCTCTGTGATTTCACAGAATCACTATATCATGGTGGTACATACATACCTGTAATCCTTGATATTTGGGAGGTTTAACTGATGGATTCATTGAGTTCAGGATTTCTGAATTTTAGTAAGGTCAAATCACTTGGATTTTCAAATTAAATCTGGCACCAATACAATGAGCATTCAGAGGTGGAGGCTACCATGCTGAAGAGGGGCAAACTGATATAGATCAGAAAATGGAGCAGATCAAACCTCCAATGGCCCTCAGGGGTGAAACTGAGTCATGACCTCCCCTTCTAGGCAAGAAAGGGAGATCCGTTTTAAATCAAATAAATCAAAATATACACAGAAACTCAGGATTGGAAAAGGCCCAGCAGCCACCTAGTCCAACATATTTTTTTTTTAAATCTTCCCTTCAACAAATGGATCAAATTGTAATCCAAGCTTTGTATGAAGACTTTCAGTGAAATGAAACCTTATCACTTTCCACTGCCTATTCTACTTTTGGAAAGCTCTAATTGTTAGGAGCTTTTCCTTATATCAAGTCTACATTTTTAATACATTTATTTTTAAGTGCAAAGCACTAGCCACTCACCGGGGATACAAAGGTGAAAACCAACATAGCTTCCTCCCTTGATGAGGGGCAGCATGTTGAGTGAATAGAGAACTGGACTTGAAGTTAGGAACACCTGAGTTCAAATATGCTTTATATCCTTAATTAACTATATGATCTTGGGAAAATCACTAAATTACTCTTGGCCTTAGTTTCCTCATCTGTAAAATAAAGATTTTGATTCAATGGCCACTAAAATATCTTCCATCTCCAAATCTAGAATCCTATGAATTTATAGCTGATTTAAGGGGGTATCAAATTTTAGAAGGACCAATGATTTCATGGGAATAGTAAAGGGTACAATGGAGCGAACATTGGGCCTGGAGTCAGGAAGACTTGTGTTTAAATCTGGTCTCAGACATTTATTAACTATGTGACCCTGGGTAAATCACTTAATCCTGTTTGCCCCAGTTTCATCATCTCTAAAAAGAGCTGGAGAAGGAAATGGGAAGCTACTTATTCTAATACCTTTGCCCAGAAAACCTCAAATGAGGTCAAGAAAAATCAGGTACAACTGAACAACAACAACAACAAAATCTGTTTTTAAATTTATTTAAGCATATTCTTTGCAATTTAGAATATTCAAGTTTGCTAGAATACTGAGAGATTAAGGGACTGGCTCAATTTCACAAAGTAAGTTAAGTGTGAGAAGTAAAACTTATTTAAATCTGGTGTTTCTGACTCAAAACCTGCTCATTGTCCATTGAGCCCTGGTTTCTCCATGATATAAATTATATCGAGGCAACTTAAAAGTTATGTAAGGGGGAAGCTGGGTAGTTCAGTGGATTGAGAGCCAGGCCTAGAGACGGGAGGTCCTAGGTTCAAATCCGGCCTCAGCCACTTCCTAAGCTGTGTGACCCTGGGCAAGTCACTTGACCCCCATTGCCTAGCCCTTACCACTCTTCTGCCTTGGAGCCAATACACAGTATTGACTCCAAAATGGAAGGTAAGGGTTTAAAAAAAAAGTTATGTAAGGAAAATGTTTTTCATCATGTCTGATGGAATTTGAATGCAGATTAAAAACATAATATTTTTCACTTTATTTCCTTTTGTGAGGTTTTTCTTGTGTAAGCAACAAGTTCTTTCACAACATGATGAACATGAACATATGCATTGCATGATAGCAATGCAGATTAAAAACATTATATTTTTCACTTTATTTCCTTTTGTGAGGTTTTTCTTGTGTAAGCAACAAGTTCTTTCACAACATGATGAACATGAACATATGCATTGCATGATAGCACAAATATAACCTATAACATATTAAATGCCATGTCAGGGAGGAGAGTAAGAGAAAATGAATATGGATCACAAAATGTCAGAAAACGGTTGTTAAAAATTGTATCTACATATGATTAGAGAAAATATAAAAAAGGAAAAAAGTTATGAAAGGAAATTAACCCTCTTATTTCATCTTTTCTTACCAAAGTCATTGTTGTGTAGCTTGACCAAACACTAGATTTGTCTCTAATGACTTTTGACACTCTAAAAAGCATGTTCACTCACAAAAAATTTTCTATCTTCATTGTGATATGTCCAAGCTTCATCAATATATTAAAGATACTTAATAGAGTTGCCAAAATGTTTTGAGCAAAGCTCATACTATGGAATAAGTATTTAGCACCCCCTCACTCGTACCATCCATTGGGATTTATCAGTTCTACTTAATTTTAAAAATCACTCATTTTGTAGTTATATTTTTATCAATACGACAATCATATAGACTTGGAATACAAGTATTTATCTTACTTTTTAAAATATGAAAATTAGAATTTAGAAAGGTTAAAGTGACTCAACCAAGGTCACACTGCTAGAAATTTATAAATAAAATGTATAGGTTTGATGTTACTTTAATATTTAAATTTTTTTCATATTTCAAATATTTCAACCTATATTTAATCAATATTTATTGAGTTGAAATGAATTATATTTTTCATCATGGATAAACTATATATCCCATCTTCTAATATGAAAAGATATTTCTTGCAATGATTTGCTTTACAATAAATCCCTGCTTTGTAGCATTGTAACATTGCATTGAGATATGTTCTTGCTTTTCAATTCTCCCTTCCTTTATGCAAATTATACACACACACACACACACACACACACACACACACACATAATATATAGTTGTACACAAGGAAGAAATTATAAAGTCTCCAGGCACTCTGTGTACTTCTCTGGCTGTTTTTTTGTATGTCAGTCACCTTTGTAGTCATTACCTGATGCCTTATTTTTTCCTGTTGTACAAGACAGAATTATTCTAACCCTCATGAAGACACTAACAGTATTTGTAAAATTCACTTGAGATTCACTAAAAATGCTTACAAATGCAAACAAAGGTCAGATGCCACCTTGTCTTTCCATCAGAATTATAATATTAATGACATAAATCCATTATAATTGGACCTAAGAAATCCCTGGGCACCTGGTGATTAGTAGTAGCAATTGTACACCATTAATAATGTATAATACCCCTAGTGCTAAATGCGTAATTAAAGAGGGGGTTTAGAAAACTCTTGGACCAAAACAGAAAATCCTCGAGTGCAAGATGTGGCTTCATTGAAGTGTCCCAATGATTCAATGTGTAGTAAGCACATTATTCCAGGGATGAAATCAATCTGGGCAGGATGGATGTGAATGGAAAGTGGGACCTATGCTCTGCTTCTGATAACTGCTTAATGAAAGACCTTCCTCTAGAGCTGTAACTGAGAAGTAGGCATTAGCTATGGATCACCTGTTTTCACTCGATTCGTGGAATACAAGTTAGTGTTTGTCACAGTCAGAAATACATTGTAAAAAAATATCGCTGCCCTCTGCAAACACTGGTCTTTGAAACACTTGTGAAAGCATGCAATCAGGACTGGAAAATTACCTTAGAAACTTTGACTAATCACAGATCCTGTAGCACAGGGATGTTTCAAAGCTTTGGAAAGCTTTCCAAATTGGTCATGTGGAGATCTAACACTTTTGTTTTGCAATTCAGATATTCCGTCACTTTTAATGGCAGCCTCTCAGACTCCTAGAAGTGGTGTCCAAAGAATGCTCAAACATGAACTGTAGTCTTTGTTCTACTGTGAATAAAGCTGTTGTAATAGGTAAGGGAGAGCGAGGAGAAAAGAATGGAATGCATATTGTCGAGAGGAAAGCTTTTAGTTCACTTGGTAAAATTTAATAACTTTGGGATTGTTTTTAAACTTAAAAAATCTGTGTAGATTATGATTTGCAATTTTATTTAATGCTTTAACTATTCAGTACTGTCTAGTGGTTTCACAGACCTGTCTTTGTTACTTGTGATACTCATCAATAGTTCATTAAGTGCCTGCATATTATGGTAGAAAATCCATGGAGAGATTAAGGGATTAGGTGATAGAACCATGTTTACTTTTGACCAAGCTTTTTCTTCCCTGATTTAATTCACTTGACCTGGAAAGATTGTTTTAATGATTCTTCCTTTCCCTGGACTTGATCATGGGCCCCAGGCAATCCCTTTTGTGTTCTGGGCTTTTGGTCGATTTAGATCAGAAAGGCAAGGTCCAAACAAGTTTTTGATCACAAAGTCTACAGTGTGCTGAGCTGATATTACATGCTTGGGCATTTTTGGTATGTTTTTAGCTAAAATTACAGAAATTCCTGATCCATGGGAATCCTTGAGCAAAATTGAAAATTTATTTTCAATAAATATTTAGAAATGTGGACTTTGGGGTCCAATCTATTCATTTTACAGCAAAGAAAACCCAAGCTAAGCATGAAGAATTAACTTGGTCCATTCCTATTAAGGGATGAGGTTGGGACCCAAACACAGCTTTCCATAC
This sequence comes from Monodelphis domestica, assembly GCF_027887165.1. Classification (NCBI taxonomy): domain Eukaryota; kingdom Metazoa; phylum Chordata; class Mammalia; order Didelphimorphia; family Didelphidae; genus Monodelphis; species Monodelphis domestica. The sequence continues at coordinate 130,621,465 of NC_077230.1, read as the reverse complement.
TAATAAACCAGTAGTCTCTCTACTTCACCTTTTATATTGGATTTAAAACTTTTCACTGAGTCAGTCAGTGCCCAGTAAGTGCCAAGCAATATGCTAAGTACTAAAGAGACAAAAAAAAAAGCTAACATTTCAAAAGAATTCAGACTTTCTCCCTAACGTCAGCTTTGTCAGTTATTTGGGTAGGTCAAGTCTAAGGAAGTGAGGAGGAGGGGAAGGGAACCAAATAGTAGAATGTCAGAAAGCAATTGTCAAAATTCTTTCTACATATAATTGAAAAAAAAAACTAAAAAAAATATACCTCAGCACTTAATACAGTAAAAAAAAAGCATGGCACAAAGGAAACAATTAATAAATATTTACTGGATTGTTAACAACAACAACAACAATACCAAGGAAGAGATTTCCCACAAAAGCAGGCTCTAGTAAATCCTTCTCTTCCATATTTTTGCCTGTTGGCTCCTTCAGTTCTTTGGGATCTTTTATAGAGTAGGGACTATTTTTGTCTTTCTTTGAATTACTAACACCTAACATAGCTTCTGGCATATGTGCCTAATGAGTGCTTGCTGACTGACTTGAGGATTTTCTATAGCCCATTGAAAACAGGGTGAAAGGAAGGTTGAGAATTTAATAAATAAAAAGTAACTGGAGTCTTTCATTCAGTCATTTTATTGAGGACCTACTGAGTGAAAGTCACTGTGTCACATCTGGAGAATCTGACTTGTTGGAAGTAGTGGAGGAAAAAGAAAAGAGAAAAAGATGGGAAGGAAAGAGAAATATTGCTAAAAGAGAAAAGGAAGCCATACAGAAAGTGGAAAGTATTCCAAGACTGGAACTTTCTTTCTGCAAAGTGAAGTATAATGAAACAAACACTATCACCATTCCACTTCACTCCAAGCAAAGTGCTTGGGAAGCTGGAGTCAACCAGTGGGGGGACAAGGACATCCTCATTTCCAGCTGCTTCTTTTCTAATGACTTGGATAACCAACCCTCTATTTCTTGGTGTGGTCATTCACAAATATCCTCTGCGTTTGTATAAAGTACTCTGTGACAACCAAAAGTTGGAGCAGCCAAACCTCCATGATGGGATTCAATCTGGTGTGACGTGGCTGTCATTTTCTGAATGTTTTGTGATATCTTGACTTGCTTTACTTTTATTTCATTCATAATAACCTAAAGAATTGTCAGAAGAACTGGAAATAATCAGTATTCGAGGAGCAATGGAGGCAGAATAGTTAAATAACCAATGTAAACTCTATTTTGAGAGGGCTATTCTAGTTGACCAATATGCATCAGGCACACACACCCTCTTGATATCACAGGGGTGGGATTGAGAGCAGGTGATGTAATCTAACTTGACAAACTAGTTAAATATTGACAAGCAGATAGAAGCACATGGGCATTCGGACTGAAGGAGGAAGGCAAGGTCTGATTGTGTGATTCAGATCAGAGAGCAGACGCTGGAGTAGACCAAAGAGAATCGCTGCAGTGGTTCTAAAACACAACTGGGGTCACCTTGGGCTTTCCTTCTCTTGTTAAGAGGTAAGACTTTTTGTCCTGCTGAGAAAAATCACGGTGCCCTCTGAAGGCGTTGACAGCCATACAATGTTCATGTGTCTTAGAGGTGGGTTAATCCCAGAAAGCTGTTTCCCTCAGCTCTCCTAATTGTATAGTCTATGCTAGTTCTGATTTAATCACAGAGCATGGACAACAAACTAATGTGGAGAAAGATGGTTTGGTTTTCTCTGTGCTATGAACTATCTTCTTCAAGGGATCGGGTGTGGAAACAAGTGTATTTTGTTTTAAAATGTTTATCTGCAGAGGATGCTCACAAGAATTCATTGTAATGAGGATTTTGCTAATGGTGAGAGACATCCACATCAATTAAATAAGGAGACGTTGCTGTATCTTCATGGATAATGTTATGCCAACAACAGGTCTCTGTCGGTAGGGGTAGGGGTGGGAGGGAGAAGGGTGCTTAATGCCACATGCAATATTTTTGGCTTTGATCCTTAATAAAGAAGCAGCTCCACTTCATTCAAAGAGAATACTGAGAAGCTAAGCCAATGCCAATAGATAGAGAAATAGGCTGAAGGTGTTGTCAGACTGTGTTTAGAAATGAATAAATATCAGTGTGAGAAAAGTGCCACGTTTAGCTTTGAAAGAGACTTCTTAAGCAGTCAGCTTATTGCAGGCTACTTTTAGAAAGGACATTGTATTCTGATCTTTTCTACTCCTTCGCTCCCTCACCTTCAGATGGTAGCAGGAAGGTGGTAAGAAAGAAATAATCCCTAGCAATTCTTCATATGGTAAACTTTTTATTCTAAAATAAATAATCATTGAGACTTTGGGGTATAGAGAAAGGAGCCCTTCACTTGAAGTCTGGAGAAACAGTTCTGACACTAAATATAAGATGAAGGACAAGCCAGTTTACATTTCTGAGCCTTAGATCCCTCATTTGTAAAATGGATATGATCACACCTGCATTGTGTATCTCTTAGGATGGTGCTGAGAAATATTTTTGTATACCTTAAAGTGCTATAGAAATATGAGATTTTGTTATTCTTATTTTTCAGAGGTTTAAAAAGAAAACAAAGATGAGTTCCATTTCTCAGAAAATTTCCTGTAGCAGATAATAAGCAAAAAGTATACACCCTATAAGAAAAAGTAGGTCACTGTATGTTAAGAGAGACACTGAGCTCCAGGTCTCCTTAGTGGTTCTCATGCATCTCACTTATTCAGTAATATTCTAAATGAGTATAACTTTCTTAAGAAACTGTGAAATAGAAATATTCATGGAACTTGGATAGACAGAAGCGAAGTGCATCTGGGGACCATCCCTAAGTGAGAGGCAGCGTCCTGTAGTGAATAAAGGAATCAGCTTGGAATCAAGGAGCAACTCCTATCTCAGAAACTTAGACTAGGCTAGATGTGTGACCGGAAGCAGAGCACCTTACTACTCCAGGTCAGTTTCCTCATCTGTAAAATGACAAAGTTAGACTTTATGACCTCTCAGGTCCCAGAGTTCTAAATCTGTGATCACATCCTATTTTTAATTACTCCTGAATGGCAGCCCAGGAAATAGAGGATCAATTCAGTAAGGGGCAGTAGGTGACAATGGATAGAGTGTTGAATCTGAGGTCCGGAACACTCATTTTCCTGAGTTCAAATCTGGCCTCAGGTACTTTTTGACTCTGGATAAGTTACTTGACCCTGTTTGCCTCAATTTCCTCATCCTTAAAAATGAGTTAGAGAAGGAACTGGCAAACCACTGAAAACCACAAATGGGGTCACAAAGAGTCAGACATGACTTAACTGACTCAACAACTGGAAGTTCAAGGCTTGTTGCTGACACATACCATCAGTGTGACTATGAACAAGTTGCTTTAATTCTCAGTGACCTCAGGGCAACTCCAAGAATTTAAATTGCAGAGCAATTGCCCAATATGAATGGGGTGTGGGATTGATTTTCTGCACAGGGAGTTTTCTACCTGGATAAAATAACTACTTGACTTCTTTACTCATCACCCAACCAACAGCAACAATAAGATCACAACACAACTTGAGATATAGGTTGGGCAGATATTGGTATCCTTCTCTGATCATAGGATAATGTATTTAGAACTGGAAAGGATGTTAAGAGATCATCTCATTCAACCTCATTTTATGGATTAGATAAAGTGACCTATCCAAGGTCACACGAATAGTAAATGGAAGAGGGATTTGAGTTCAAGTTCTGTGACCCCTCATTCAGTATACCTAATATTCTTTCTACTGTACCACAGAGCTGCTGATAGAGAAAAGTGAGGCCTGAAGAGATGAAGCAATGTGCTCATAGTCATGTAGCTGGTTAGTAGTGCCAAGGTTTCCTGGATCCTGGCCCATGACCTTTTTGCTGTCTACACTGAATTGATAAACATGAACTCAGTGTTTGTTTTGTCCATTTTACATTTCTCCCTGAAAATCTGGTGGCTGGCCAACCACCATTATGATATTTTCAGAGACTTTACTAGGATAATTGAACAATGCATATAATTTCCAATACACTTCTGCTTTAGTCATGCTTAATAGATTCTCTTCATTCTATTCACTCTCTCTGTTCCCACTCTTGTACTGCTTTTTTGGCCATGGAAATGACAAAAACAAAACAAAAACTTCCCTTTATTCTGTGGATGACTATGTTCCTCTGGGCACCTAAGTGGTACAAATGGATAGAGTGCCGAACTTGGAGTCAGGAAGATCTGAGTTCAAATCCAACCTCAGATACTTACAAGCTGTAGTACAAATGGGTAAATCACTAAGTCTCTGTTTGCCTCAGGTTCCTCAATTGTCAAATGGAGAGAATAACAGCACCTAGCTAATAGGGTTGCTGCAAGGATCAATGAGATATTTAGTAAAGCACTTAGCACAGTGCTTGACACATAGTAGGTACTATATAAATACCTATTTCTTTCCCTTTCCCTATGCTACTGGTGTACAATTATGCTTTGTATGAAGGAGGACATCCTTTTCACTGGATAAAAAAATGTAAAAAGTAGCCCTTAAACTGAATGCATTGTAGATTGCACATAGATTCCTTTAAATATGTCTTTTCAATATGGCACCTGGGAACATTGCTTCTGTTGTTCAGTGATTTTCAGTCCTGCCTGACTCTTCATCACCCCATTTGAGATTTTCTTGGCAAAGACACTAGAGTGGTTTGCCATTTACTTCTCCAACTCTTTTTACAAATGAAGAACTGAGGCAAACAGGGTTAAATGACTTGCTTAGTATCACAACTAGTAAGTGTCTGAAACCAGATTTGAACTCATAAAGATGAGTCTTCCTGATTCCCAGCTCAGTGCTCTAAACAGCTACTACTTCTAGCTCTACTGCACCACCTAGCTGCTGCATTTCTGTACTACACATAAAGAAGCAACAAACTGTCATTCAGGTATTGCTTACTTTTCTGGGCTTATCATCTCACTCTACTTCATGTATTTTAAATGTATTCAGAAAGCAGTCATGCTTTTGTTTCACATGCAAGTCATTTCTTCTCCTGACTCTTGCTGACTATTCAATGTATCTGGAATTCATTCTGTCCTCATTTCCCCCTCTTAGAATTCCTAGATTGCTTTAAATACTTTTCAAGTGTCATCTCCTAGAAAAACCAGTAATTAATTACCTCTCCCTAAAAATTATTTTGTAAATATCGTGTATTACACTTCTGTGTATATATTCTTATCCTGTCCCAGTAGAATATAAGTTCCTTGAACACAGGGAAGAATGTCATTTTTTTTCTTCATGTCTCTAGCACCTAGTTTACACAATATGTGGCGCATAGTAAATACTTAAGAATCGTCTTTAAATTAAATGAAATAGAACAAAGAACAAGTGTTCAGTCCCAGTCGTGAGATTAGCAAGTTATATAAGTATGGGCAAGCAATTTGAGCTCCAATGAGTGAGTTTTCTCATCTATGTAAAAGGAATAATGATATGGGCATCCCTTCCACATCATGACTTTTCCCATTGTGGTTTTGATATGTCACGGGGCAGCATAAGAAATTAAATGGGAATTTTAGGGAATTTCACAAAAACTGCAGACAACACTGGAAGGTCATCAGGAAACAATACATAAAAAGTTTAGAAACTCATTTTTACTTAACCATTTGCTTACATATAGCTTGTGACTGAACATGTAATCCAAATTTTATAATTAAAGTACTATAAACGCTTCATAAAAGAAAAAAAACTTCAAATTTCTTTGGTATGAAGGGAGGGCCAAAATTGTACTCAGATTTTCCAGATCATGAGGGTGATGCTCCCTAACCCCCATGATGTGGAAGGGTTACCTGTACTTGTACTTTCTGTTTCATGGGGTATATTTGATGACATTGAAGTTATTGTAAAAGCTAAAACACTACATAAATATGAGTTGTTATCATTATATCCTGGGATATTAATGAATAGTTAATGGATTCTCTATGAGGATAATACTGTAAAGCTAGAAGAATTCAGACATAGAAAGGTTAAATTCCTAACCCAAAATCTCACTGGAAATGATTAAAGTAACTGGAAATTAAACCCAGGAGTCATATTCCCTAGTACTGTTTCAAACTAGAAGCTTTCTAAAGTAGACACATTTCCAAGCACCTCTTAATAAAATGCAAATGAAATAGTATTGAGTTCATTCTAACTTTTCATGTTCATCTGGTTGAGAACAAAAGGCTTTCTCTTTTTTTTCCTTTCCTTGAGAAAATCTAAAGAGTAGCTGTATTTACAGTAACTGAGTTCCTGTGAAAAACTTTAGTTCAGAATAAATTGAAGAAAATAAACAAGATAGATTTTTATCTCTTTCTGAACATGGGGTCCAACAGAGCTTAAACTCACTTGTGGATCAGTTGGCTGCCAGTAGATTCTTACTTTTCTTGGTGTCAATAAGATACATGTATTTTCTGCACTGGAATATATTGTTTATACTACCCACCAGCTTCTAAAAGAACTCGCTTCGGTGTAGAAATCATTATAGGGTCAAATGCACAGCTACATAGCTATGAAATGTGGGGTGGGGGTTCTTCTAAATAGAGTCTTCAAAATACTCAAATAATCAGAGAGCCCTGTTTGGATATTCCCTCAGATGAAGCACATCACTACCTATCCATGACGGTCCATGCTTTGTGCGTGTGGAGTCTTGTCCATTTTGTCCTCTAAGTGCATCCCAGGTGGTCCACCCAATGTGTTAGAGGATTTCATCAATTTCTTCTGACATTTCAAAGTTACCACTGGGTCATTCTGGCTGTTCACTTGTCATTCCAAGACCAGCCCATCCTTTCTTCCTTTCATGCACTCCCTGGCTGAAATAATTTTTGGACTTCCTCCTTGATTTTATTTTGCAGCCTCCAGGTACCCACCATGTGTGTGCCTCTGTTAACAAGTAATTGTCTTGTATGTTCTAATGGAAAAACCAACAGAACAACAGCACAGATTGGGGTTAGGACGTCTGTATTCTAGTTCTAGCTCTGACACCAATCCACTGGGTGATACCTTGGACCAGGAAACTGAGGCGCATTTAAGTGATGTCCCCAAGGTCACATGGCTATTTAGCCACTAAACTTTAGGTTTCTTGACATCTAGACAAGTGCTCTTCACACCACACCCCAGTTGGCAATCAATGGCTCCTATACGTAGGTTTGATTTGCTAGTTTTATAGGCTAACAGAGTTTAGGTCTAGAACTGCCATACTCTAAACTCATCCTCAGCCCTACCCTGCTTCTCTAAACCATAGTTCCCCCTAAGGCACTCCATTTGAGTCTCCACTCCTTAGCTACTGTCTCCTTTCAGTCAGATACCCTCCTCCTCCATGCTGCCTTGCTCTCTTTTTTTCTAAGCTCCATACCCCTGCTATTGCTTTCTACATTTCCTCAGGGCTAGGCTCTACTTGTCTTTCAAGATAAGGATTAGTTCATCTGACAAACTCTATTTACAAATGGGCTAATGGGAGAAAGCTATGAGGCAATAAATAATTATTATTTTGGCTTCCTCTTCATAATACGTGTTTTTAACATACAAATAAAACCATGAGCAAATGAATAAATCAACACAAATGAGGTTTGGATAAAATATTTCCCTACCATCAAGGTTTGTCTGAGTATATATACATATAAATATATCCATATATATATATATATATATATAATGTAGATTTTGAATACATTATATACTAAGAATCACTCAAAAAAATGGCTCTCCTCCCTTAAAGGATCAGAAATAATCCCAGCCTTATTTTGGCAGTGTACTATTTCCCTCAGCTAGTTATTTCACTCCCATGCCCTGCTTTTTCCTCAGCTGAACCTATAGGGGTAAAAGGATGCTCATTCCATTCTAAAATGATGTGGAAAAATAACAAAACATTTAGAGATTCACAAATATAGATTCACATATTATTTCCCTCCCTTTACTATATTATCTTTTGTTCTTATTCCTTATAGCAATACTGGGAGATAAATTGGAGGTATTTAATCAGTGATTAAATTGAAAGTCAAAGCTTTGTATTATTATTCCAAAGGCATTAATTTTAGCATCTCTTGTGTTAAAAACACTACAGTTCCCTACAGACAGAGAGATGCATGCTAGATAAAGCCAGGTCTTGGTTCCTGACCTCCTAGAATAGAAGAGAATAGTTTTATGATACTGAAGAAAAACTGTCTTTAGAATCCCAAAGGTTTATTTTAATCCACCAGTCATTTGCATGCAAATCAAAGAAACAAAATTCACCAAAACGCTAAAAAATTTTACGGAAGATAGTTCTAAGTCATTGAAGAAGATAATCTCTTGTTATATATTAGAGCTAAGGAGGACCATGTGAATTCGTCTTGACCATATCCTAGTCTTCCTTAAGTAAAATCTCAGAGTGATAAAGGGAGTCTAGTTTGTTTAATAGAATTGCTAAAGGGCTGGGGTGTGCCAGGGGAAGAAAACAAACAACTTTGCTCCTTAGCTATCCACTTCAGTGTTTAATCACCCTTCTGTCAGAAATTTTTTTTTTGTCCAGTATCAGTTGACCATGTTGTAATTCAAATTCATTTTCTCCAGCTCTAACTGTGCTCACAATGCAGAACAGCTGGGCTTAAACTCTGTGAAAGTCCTTCCTGCCTTCATTTGCACATGGTCTCTTCTCTTCCCCCATGTTCTACTGCCCTCTCCCCCTCTCTGACTCCCTCCCATATTCTCTTCTTCAGGCAGAATAATCCAAAGGCCATATTTAGGGTTTATTCATTGATCCTGTTTTCCACACATTTCATCTATTTTGTGGCTGCTTTTAACCCTCTAGTTAGAGCCCCTGGAGGGATAATTGTACTGTCTTATAAAAAAATGCACTGGAACCTTTTAAAAAAGAGAGGTCATGGTGTGCCTGGATTTTACATCTCATACACTGCTATTAGCATATTTCCATTTTGGGCCTTTGGTTCAGAAGTCACCTGCAGCCCTTCCAATAGCTCCCAGGCTTTGACCATGGTGAGTTTACCAAATTAACATGGGAATAAAGATTGGTGTTTGATTATAGGCTGTGACATCTTTATGAGTACAGAGTTCACCTCTTGTGAAGCAAGTGCATGATGCCTGGGGTCAAGGCAATGAGGGGTTAATGGGAAATTACCATTTGTGATTCTCACAAATCATGAGATGCCAAGAGCATTGAACCTTGAAGGGTCTAGTAGTACAGAGTGGAGATCTGATTGTCATTGGCTGAAAAGTTATAGCACATGATGAAAAAACTGACAGTGAATCAACAGTAGTTCTGGGAAGGAGGGGAAGCAACAACAAAATATTTTCTTCATCGGTTCCCATGTTTGAGGCAAAAGGTGATTTCCCTGCCCTTTGCATTGCCCACGTAAAAGGGTAAGAGGATTCGAAACAAGTAAAACAAGTTTTAAACATTTTAAAGCTGAAATTGTTATCTAGAGCTTGTTTCTCTCTGAAATTCCAAATTCTGCCTTACCTTTGGACTCATAAGAATATCAATGATCAGGTTCAAGAAAGAGACTTTATAGAATTAGAAGATTCTCTCCAAGGAAACATGCTTTCCTTTAGCCTGAAAAATTGTACAGATATCTCTTCCACATTGTTGGATCTGGGGTGTGGTGCCACCACCATCTGGAAAATCCATATAAAAATTTATGGCTTTTGCTTTATTTTTGCAAACTTTGACTTTTTATTTATTTTAACTTAAAGAAATTTTGTATATTTGTGGCATTAATATATATATATATATATGATTTTGATATTAAACAATACTGCACATATATTTTATCTAATTAATTAATTAATTAAATTTCTGAGGTTCTAAACTATTTCTGCATCATCTACTGGGCCACTACATATTCTCTTTGGCTTTTGAAAATCTCTCTCAAATTTTCCATTTATTTTTTTATTCTCATCATCCATTGGTATAATCTCCATTTGAGATAACCCAGAAAAAGGCTCAGAAAAGTCCTATAGGACCAGGCCATCCATCCTCATCACTTAAGAACAACAATTCTATTTTTTTCCAGAGTGCAAAAAATGTGCTATTGAAACCAAGGAAATATTCCTCAATTAAATACCCTTTCATTAGGCTTACTGTATGAGGTGATTCCATGTCAAACATGTTCGTGACATCTGCAAGGAATTCATTGTGTGTATATCGGTTTTATAAGCTTTTCATGCTAGAACTCATCAAACTGAGCTCAGGGTTCTGTTTTTCACATTTAATGCATGAATACTTTTAAGGATTTTATCTAGGTAGATATTTTCCCCATGATTCAGGGTTTAACTGCTCCCCAAATCATAAAGTAACGCAGCATTTCATTGTTGGAAGGGACCTCAGCTGTTACCTAGTTTAATTCAAATGTGAAGGGAAATCATCCCTATTATCCTCCTCTTTGTCATTGTCACTCAAAGCACTTACTATGTGCCAGTGACAGAAATAAAGGTAAAAGGCAGAGCCGAAAAGGAACCCCTCTCTCTGTCCTCGGGGAGCTCACGTTTCAATGGTGGGAGACAAGGAGCTCTGCATCTGAAGGATGGGGACAGTAGGTGGAAGGTTATCTCAAAGGGGAGGCGCTGGCATCCAGTATGCCTGGGAGAGGTCTCTTGCAAAGCCTGAGAAGGGAGAGCATTTCAGGTATGGCCACAAAGTGCCAGAGCAAATACAGAGCAGGGAGAGAGAATGCCATGTTTAGAAATCAGTGCAGTGGGATGGTAGAATGCATGAAGGTAGACTAAAGCATAAGACTGAGGAGATAAGAAGGGTCTAGGTTGTAAAAGGTTGTTGTTTACATTTAAAGCTGGAGGTAATAGGGAATACTAAGTGAGACAGTGGAGGGCAACTAGGTGGTACAGTGGACAGAGGGCCAGGCCTGGAATCAGTACAGAAGTGAGTTCAAATCTGGCCTCTAGCTATGTGACCCTGGGCAAGTCCCTTAACCATGTTTGACTCAGTTCCTTATCTTTAAAATGAACTGGAGAAATGCTAAACCACTCTAGTATCTTTGCCAAGAAAACCCGAAATGTGGTTAAAAAAAAGTCAGACATGACTAAAATGACTGAACAACAACATACTTTGAGTAGGGAGATGATGTAGAAAAATAATTATACAACAGACCATCTACCCATTGATTAAAGACCTCCAGTAAGAGGGAACACACTAACACACTATGCCCCAAGACATTCCATTTGACTTTGGTATAGCTTTAGTTGTTAAGAAATTTTCTTACACTGAGCTGAAATCTGCTGTAACATACATACATATATTCCACTAGTGTTGTCCTCTGGGGCTAAGCAAAGCAAATCTCATTCATCTTCCATGTGAAAGTCCCACAAACACTAGAAAAAACCTAGTGAGATCTCCCCAAGTCTCCTTATTTCCATGTTAAATATCATTTGTTCCTTTAAACAATTTTCAGTACCTTCCCACGTCACCTTTCAATGTTCTGTCTCTTCACTGTGGCCAAGTCCACTACAATTAAATGACGTTTCCTCAAATTAGAGTATAAGATCCTTGAAAACAGAGGCTGACTGTCTCAATTTTCTGCTTTAGTCACAATGCTTAGCCCAGTATTTGATGCAAAGTAAATACTCAATAATTGCTTTTCCATTCATTCATTAATTCATTTTTTTCTTTTCTCTTAGCTCTTAAATATGAAATAAAATCCAAATGTGCTTATCATTTCCCTTCCCATGGAAGCAAATATAGAGATTTATACACACTCATCTAGACATGTAGGATTATTTATCTGTTATTTGTGAGACACTGAGACTACAAAGACCAAAAGTTGATTAACAAAGGGATTTTCTATTCAATTTATTCAGAAATCACCCCATTCTCTGAAAGTCTGACATATGATACATATTTTTTTCTTTTCTGGGAAGAATGGCTTACTGCTTCATTGAAGAATAGAACCAGAGCATACCTTGGAGATTGTCTTATTCCCATTATTCATTTTACAGATGAACAAATTAAGGCCTACATTTTAAAATGACTTCTACAGAATTACCAAGCTACCTGACAGATCTAGGTCTAAAACCCATCTCCTGAGGCAGTATGAACCTTTTTCAGACCAGGACATTAAGTGACCTAATAAGGGGAGCTTTCCTGGCTCTGGAGCTATCAAGTCTTTATTCAAATCCCATCTTTAACACTACTTGTGTGACCCAGGGAAATCACTTTACCTCTCTTGGCCTCATTTCCTTTATTCATAAAGTAAAGGATTTAGATTTGATGATCTCTTAATGTTCCTGATATAGATCTAATAGAAAATCTTGTGATCATAAATTCCAAAATCACCAAATGAAAATGTTCACTTTCACTAAATCTTCTTATCCTATCAGGTTTCAACTTGTATTATTAGATTTTCAAAAATACCCTAAGAACCTTTCCAACTCCCCATGCAGAACTCTTTTATCTTCAGCAAAAATGATGTTTTAGGAAAGGTTTTAGAGGTCATCAGAGAATCTAACACAGATTGCTTGTTCCCAACATACATAAAGATTGGAGTGAAGAGATAACAAAACCATTTTCTATGACTCCATAAAGGTAGAAGAGAACAGTGGCTTCCTGGGTAAATTGGACAAAGGACGTAGACAATCACTGTCATTTTGAAGTTAAAGCTTTTGTTTGAGAGCCTTAGTTTACCTTAATTAAGAAAGCAGCAAATTATTTGCATGTTTTACAAACCAGTGGTCAATGGGACCCCTGATGGCAAAATTCACTTGTTCTAAATAGGAGCCAAAGCTCTTTTGACCTTTAAATGTGTTATCAGAGGCAATGATGGTCATCTGGCTAAGTAAGCCGTGGCTGCATCTGGTCTGCCAGCTGGCTGACACACACATGCTGGGGACAACTTGGAGGCTGCTCTTAGTCTCACCAGATGCCTTGTGGAAGTGTCCAGATGATGCCCAAAGCAGTACAAATGAATTCCACATTTCAGATAAAATGGTTCTGTATGTGTGTTTGTATTTGTCTGTGTGTGTGTGTGTGTGTGTGTGTGTGTGTGTGTGTGTTATAGGTATTGCTCCTGGTCCACATGAAGCAAAAATATAGATTTCCAGACACATTTTCTAACTGAATCACATGTGAACAGTGGAGGTACCTCTTACAAGTCAAAACCCAACAGAGTCTCCACAATACATTTGTATAAAAGTCCCCAAATGCATAGTGTTTATCTGTGATCTCCTCATGAATGAGGACATTAGTAAATGCACTTCGGTGAGGAGAGAAAAGAGTAATGTCAAGATGTCACGAAAGAATAATGGATAAATCCATAGACCAATTAAGATGATCCATTTGAAAACCAACTAAGTACACAGGGTTCATATTGAGGGTTAGAGGTCAATGTCTGTAACAGAGAAGAGAAAAAAATCCTAGAAACTGATTGTTGACACTACAAGACATTTGAGGGACCATTAATAATGTAATGTATCTGCTAGCATTTAAGAAGGTACATAAAAAGATATTCTCTACTAGTATATTTAAAGGTGGGATAGGTCTATCTTTACACTAATTCCTGGACTGCTTTTCAGAGTCTGAATCATAAGAAATACAAGATCCAGGCTTGAGGAGTTTTACCAAAGAAATCAGTTTCTCTATTGTGGTCTAAACATTTGGGTCTGTCTCAGGAATCACAAAACCTAGCCAGAACTCTGTCACAAGCAAATAGACTTGTTAGCATACAAGTTTACCTAGTCATAAATAGTACAGGATATAATACCTTGTGAAAAAGAAAAAAGGAAGGGTATAATGACATTGGCAAACATAATTTCATTATTGCTGTGAGGGCAATGACCTGAATTCATCTCTTCTCTCTCTCTCTCTCTCTCTCTCTCTCTCTCTCTCTCTCTCTCTCTCTCTCTCTCTCTCTCTCTCTCTCTCTGTTTCTCTCTCTCTCTGTTTCTCTCTCTCTCTGTGTCTCTCTCTCTCTCTCTCTCTCTCTCTCTCTCTCTCTGTGTGTCTCTCTCTCTCTCTTTCTCCCTCCCTCCCTCCCTCCCTCTCTTTCTCTCTCTCTCTCTTTTTCTCTCTCTCTCACTTATTGACTTTGCCCTTTATGCCTGGTGATAATGCCAGCATTGCATTGCCTTTAGGATGAATGATTCCACTTGGATAATTCACCATGTGGAAAGTGAAGACGACAGTTTGTTATGGGAGAAATGTGTTAGCTTTAGAAAAATCAAAAGGCAGGTCCTATTGAATGACTCAACTTGTCCATAAAGTATGATGGATGCTTACTGAGAATTCCAACTCAGCAAGTGTCCAAGCATTTCTGATTCTGATGTGACATATGTAATAGCTACATGAGTCCTGATGTGACTTGTATTCTATGAATAATTTCAGAAGCTTCTTGACATCTGGATATTAATCTCTTTAACATGGTGGACTCACAGTAACACAATACTTTTTAGAGTTTTGAATTTGGAATAGCATGGATATATTTGGGGGGATGTTAGGCAGAATCCTGACTCATAACAGTACCTTTTATCTTAGGTTCAGTTATAGAATGAATGACACTTGGAGGTCATTGAACAGTTAATAAAAGAACTATATTAGTCTCCATATAGAAAGATTATTACAACAAGGATTCATAGCACTTATACTGGGTAAACAGTTTCCAACTCCTCTACACAAAAAAAAATTGTCTAGTTATCAGCATAGGGTATGATGACTCAAAAAGTCTTTGGACATCTGTTTTGTTTGAAAGGCCCTTAACTTCATGTTGATGGACCTTTTTATGCCCTTATATAACCAAGAAATCATATCAATACAGTTGGAAGCTACAAGGAAACTACATCAAGGAAGGTATAACTTGAGCCTTAACCCTCTGGGCAATATCCTCCTGGGGAAAAGTTTATTATTTTTTAGTGAGAAATTATCCTAATCCATTTGGTAGAGAAGGGAGAAAAGTTCTGGTCCCTAGTGTTCCTATTCTAGAGGGCCATTCAAAGTGGTTTAGTTAATGACTGGAAAGCCCGTGGTAACAATAGTAATAGATTCTTCCTTCCCAAACTTGAAATTTCATTGTTTTCTTATTAACTTTTTTGGTTGTTGTTGTTTAGGCATTACAGTTATGTCTAATTCTTTGTGACCCTACTTGTCATTTTCCTGGCAAAGATTCTGGAGTGGTTTTCCATTTCCTTTTTTAGCCCATTTTACAGTTGAGGAAAATGAGGCAAACAAGGTTAAGTGACTTACTTGGGTTCAGACTGCTAATGAATACTTGAGGCCAGTTTTGAACTCAGAAAGATGAATCTTTCTGATTTCAGGACTGGTACTCTATCCACTATGCCATCTAGCTGCTCCTTTCAGTAAGACAATATATACAAATGTTGAGGAATCCCAAGACCAGCATCAGCAGGCAAGTTTTATGAGGCAATATATACCTGCTGATCCTGGATATCTTACTCCTCTGCCACGACTTTCAAGGAGGACTACATATATATTTTTAAATTTTATTTAATTAGTTCATTTAGAATATTTTTCCATGGTTACAAGATTTGTTCTTTCCCTCCCCTCCCACTAATTCCCTCTCATAGCTGATGAGCAACTCCACTCGGTTTTACATGTGTCATTGATCAAGACTGATTTCCCTATTATTGATATTCGCACTAGGGTGATCTTTTAGATTCTATAGCCCGAATCATATCCCCATAGACCCATGTGATCAAGCAATTGTTTTCCTTCTGTCTTTCTACTCCCACAGTTCTTCCTCTAAATATGAATAGCATTCTTTCTTATAAGTCTGAGGAGGACTACTTAAACCAGGACAAAAGACAGTATTGGAGAGGATCAGACAGACTAACAGTAGATTGTGAATTAGGAGGAAATGCAAAGAGTAAACCACAAAGTATAAGTTGGCTAAGGGTAGTTCTTAGGAGATCATCTACTTTAGGGAATTCAGTGGAAATACTGTGGGTCAGAAAGAACTGACTGGTTGTGTTCTGCAAAATGAGATAGGTTTGACTGTCCAAAAGATGGAACATATCAGGAAGGAGAAGTCTGGAAGGGGATTCCACAAATAGATGACTACTAGTCGCTGTAAATGAGATTCATGATTTGAGTAGAAGTTTGAACTGAATGACCTCCAATTCTAACATTTTATGATTCAATAATTATCACAACACTCATAAAATCAAATACGTAGGGCCATGGCTAGCTGGATACCTTTGTACAATTCACTTATCTAAGCTTTCTAAGCTCTCCTTATTAATGTAACATTTTTAATGATAGTCCCAAGATAGTATGTGAGCTGGACCTTGAGCTGTTCCTAAGAAAACCTTGGTATGATTCGCCTAAAGCCTGTTGTCATTTACAAACTGTTCCTTTGCAAGGAAGCAATTGCCACATCAGCCCTCCCTCCAGAAGTTTACCACAGAAAATGCTACTTGATGGAATAGTACTGTAAGGACAAAGGGTAATTTTTGAAATGGCAAGAGATTGCCTTACTTATGATCGTGCTGTACCAGGCCAATTAGAAACTCCTCCAATTACCAAAAACAAGGAGCATGCAATTAAATAACATAGTATAGAGGCAACAATAGCAAAAGGAGCTCTTTCCTCAGGCAGGAGAGTAAATAGCCTTAGTTATTCCCTTCTCTTTAGTTGTATTGAGTGATTCTATAATCAAGAAAGAACTTATAAGATTAACTAGGTCACTTCTTTTACCTGGGAAATCAGTATTGATTCTTATATTTATTTCTTTGATTGAGCCTTCAAGTTCATTAGCATGATGTCCCAAGAAAGCTTGAATTTAGTTTTGGGATATAAAATTTTTTTTTATTTTATTTTATTTATTTTTTCCCTTTTTTATTGAGAATATTTTCCTATGGTTATATGACTTATGATTCCCACCCCACCCCTTGCTCTTTTCTCCCCCCTCCAGGAGCTGACCTGCAATTCCACTGGGTTATATATATGTATCATTGTTCAAAACCTATTTCCATGTTATTCATATTTGCAGCAGAGTGATCTTTTAACATCAAAACCCTAATCCTATCCATATCAAACTAAGTGATTGATCATATGCTTGTCTTCTGTGTTTCTGCTCCCACAATTCTTTCTCTGGATGTCAATAGTGTTCTTTCTCCTAAGTTCCTCTCAATTGTCCTGGATCATTGCATTGCTGATAATAGAGAAGTCCATTACATTCAATTGTGCCACAGTATATCAGTCTCTGTGTATACTGTTCACCTGGTTCTGCTCCTTTCACTCTGCATAAATTTTTGGAGGTCTTTCCAGTTCACGTGGAATTCCTCCAGTTCATTATTCCTTTCAGCACAATAATATTTCATCAATTTCATATACCACAATTTATTCAGCCATTCCCCAGTCGATGCACCCCGCCTCACTTTTCAGTTTTTTGCCACCACAGAGAGCACAACTATAAATATTTTTGTACAAGTCTTTTTCCTTATTATTTCTTTGGGTTACAAATGCAACAGTGGCATGGCTGGATCAAAAGGAAGGCATTCTTTTAAAGCCCTTTGTACATAGTTCCAAATTGCCTTCCAGAATGATTGGACCAATTCACAACTCTACCAGCAGTGTATTTGAATCCCAATTTTGCCACATTCCCTCCAACATTTATCACATTGCCTTTGCTGCCATATTGACCAGTCTGCTAGGTGTACGGATATGAAATTTTAGGTGACAAATACACACACACACACACACACAAATAAAATAATCCCTGTCCTCAATTACCTCACATTCAACACTCATTTTCCTATATTTAAATCTGTCCTTACTTCTTTTTTTTAACATTATTTTATTTGGTCATTTCCAAACATTATTCACTGGAAACAAAGATTATTTTCTTTTCCTTCCCCCCCCCACCTTTCCTTCTCCCATAGCCGACGCACGATTCCACTGGTTATCACATGTGTTCCTGTTTCTAACCCATTTCCATGTTGTTGGTATTTGCATTAGAGTGTTCATTTAGAGTCTCTCCTCAGTCCTATCACCTCCACCCCTGTAGTCAGGCAGTTGCTTTTCCTCGTTGTTTTTACTCCCACAGTTTATCATCTGCTTGTGGATAGTATTTTTTAGATCCCTGCAGATTGTTCAGGGACATTGCATTGACACTAATGGAGAGGTCCATTACCTTCGATTGTACCACAGTGTATCAGTCTCTGTGTATAATGACTTCCTAGTTCTGCTCCTTTTGCTCTGCATCACTTCTTGGAGGTTGTTCCAGTCTCCATGGAATTCCTCTACTTCATTATTACTTTTAGCACAATAGTATTCCATTACCAACATATACCACAATTTGTTCAGCCATTCCCCAATTGAAGGGCATCCCCTCATTTTCCAATTTTTGGCCACCACAAAGCATGCAGCTATGAATATTCTTGTACAAGTCTTTTTCCTTATTATCTCTTTGGGGTACAAACCCAGCAGTGCTATAGCTGGATCAAAGGGCAGACAGTCTTTTATCACCCTTTGGGCATAGCTCCAAATTGCCCTCCAGAATGGTTGGATCAATTCACAACTCCACCAGCAATGAATTAGTGTCCCTACTTTGCCACATCCCCCCAGCATTCATTACTTTCCATAGCTGTCATGTTAGCCAATCTGCTAGGTGTGAGGTGATACCTCAGAGTTGTTTTGATTTGCATCTCTCTGATTATAAGAGATGTAGAGCACTTTTTCATGTGCTTATTAATAGTTTTGATTTCTTTATCTGAAAACTGCCTATTCATGTCCCTTGCCAATTTATCAATTGGAGAATGGCTTGATTTTTTGTACAATTGATTTAGTTCTTTGTAAATTTGAGTAATTAAACCTTTGTCAGAGGTTTTTATGAAGATTGTTTCCCAATTTGTTGCTTCCTTTCTGATGTTAGTTACATTGGTTTTGTTTGTACAAAACCTTTTTAATTTGATGTATTCCAAATTATTTATTTTGTATTTTGTAACTCTTTCTAAATCTTGCTTGGTTTTAAAGTCTTTCCCTTCCCAAAGGTCTGACATGTGTACTATTCTGTGTTCGCCTAATTTTCTTATAGTTTCCTTCTTTATGTTCAAGTCATTCACCCATTTTGAATTTATCTTGGTGTAGGGTGTGAGGTGTTGATCTAAACCTAATCTTTCCCACACTGTCCTCCAATTTTCCCAGCAGTTTTTATGAAATAATGGATTTTTGTCCCAAAAGCTGGGATCTTTGGGTTTGTCATAAACTGTCTTGCTGAGGTCGCTTGCCCTCAGTCTATTCCACTGATCCTCCTTTCTGTCTCGTAGCCAGTACCAGATTGTTTTGGTGACTGCTGCTTTATAATATAGTCTGAGATCTGGGACTGCAAGGCCCCCTTCCTTTGTATTTTTTTCATTATTTCCCTGGATATCCTTGATCTTTTGTTTTTTCAAATGAACTTTGTTATGGTTTTTTCTAAATCAGTAAAAAAATTTTTTGGAAGTTCCATGGGTATGGCACTAAATAGATAGATGAGTTTGGGTAGGATGGTCATTTTTATTATATTGGCTTGTCCTACCCATGAGCCGTTAATGTTTTTCCAATTGTTCAAGTCTAGTTTTAGTTGTGTGGAAAGTGTTTTGTAGTTGTGTTCATATAGTTCCTGTGTTTGTCTCGGGAGATAGATTCCTAAGTATTTTATTTTATCTAAGGTAATTTTGAATGGGATTTCTCTTTCTAGTTCTTGCAGCTGAGCTGTGTTGGAATTATATAGAAATGCTGATGACTTATGTGGGTTTATTTTGTATCCTACAACTGTGCTAAAGTTGTTGATTATTTCGATTAGCTTTTTGGTTGAATCTCTAGGATTCTTTAAGTAGACCATCATGTCATCTGCAAAGAGCGATAATTTGGTCTCCTCCTTGCCTATTTTAATGCCTTCAATTCCTTTATCTTCTCTAATTGCTACTGCTAGTGTTTCTAGTACAATGTCAAATAATAGAGGTGATAGTGGGCATCCTTGTTTCACTCCTGATCTTAATGGGAATGGATTTAGTTTATCCCCATTGCAGATAATATTAGTTGATGGTTTTAGATATATACTGTTTATTATTTTTAGGAATGAGCCTTATATTCCTATGCTTTCCAGTGTTTTTAATAGGAATGGGTGTTGTATTTTATTAAAGGCTTTTTCTGCATCTATTGAAATAATCATGTGATTTTTGTTGGTTTGCTTGTTGATGTGGTCAATTATGTGGATGGTTTTCCTAATATTGAACCAGCCCTGCATCCCTGGTATGAATCCTACTTGATCATGGTGAATGATTCTTCCAATCACTTGCTGGAGTCTTTTTGCTAGTATCCTATTTAAGATTTTTGCATCTATATTCATTAGGGAGATTGGTCTATAATTTTCTTTCTCTGTTTTTGGCCTGACTGGCTTTGGAATTAGTACCACGTTTGTGTCATAAAAGGAATTTGGTAGATCTCCCTCTTTGCTTATTATGTCAAATAGTTTGTATAGTATTGGAGTTAGCTGTTCTTTGAATGTTTGATAGAATTCACTGGTGAATCCATCAGGCCCTGGGGATTTTTTCTTAGGAAGTTCTTTGATCGCCTGTTGGATTTCTTTTTCTGATATGGGATTATTTAAGAAATCTATTTCTTCTTCTGTTAGTCTAGGCAATTTATATTTTTGTAAATATTCATCCATATCACCTAGGTTGGCATATTTATTGGCATATAGTTGGGCAATGTAGTTTTTAATGATTGCCTTAATTTCCTCTTCATTGGAGGTGAGATTCCCCTTTTCATCCTTGATGCTGTTAATTTTCCTTTCTTCTTTCCTTTTTTTAAATTAGATTGACCAGTACTTTGTCTATTTTGTCTGTTTTTTCAAAGTACCAGCTTCTAGTCTTGTTTATTATCTCAATAGTTCTGTCACTTTCGATTTTATTAATTTCTCCCTTAATTTTTAGGATCTCTAATTTGGTTTTCTTCTGGGGGATTTTAATTTGTTCGTTCTCAAGTTTTTTGATTTGCATTTCCAATTCCTTGATCTCTGTCCTCCCTAATTTGTTAATATATGCACTCAGGGATATGAATTTTCCTCTAAATACTGCCTTGTCTGCATCCCATAAGGTTTGAAAGGATGTCTCGCGGTTGTCATTTTCCTCAACGAAATTATTAATTATTTCTATGATTTCTTCTCTAACCAATTTTAGAGTACCATATTATTTAATTTCCAATTAATTTTTGATTTGGCTGTCCATGTACCCTTACTGATCAATATTTTTATTGCCTTGTGATCTGAAAAGGCTGCATTTATTATTTCTGCTTTTCTTCATTTGAGTGCCATGTTTCTGTGACCTAGTGTATGGTCTATTTTTGTGAATGTGCCATGTGGTGCTGAAAAGAAGGTGTATTCCTTTTTGTCCCTATTTATTTTTCTCCATATGTCTATTAACTCTAATTTTTTCTAAGATTTCATTCACCTCTTTTACCTCTTTCTTGTTTATTTTTTGGTTTGATTTATCTAAATTTGATAGTGGTTGGTTCAAGTCTCCCACTAATATGGCTTTACTGTTTATTTCCTCCTTCAATTCTCCTAGTTTCTCCATTAAATATTTGGATGCTATACCATTTGGTGCATACATGTTGATTAATGATATTTCCTCATTGTCTATACACCCTTTTAAAAGAATATATTTAACTTCCATATCCCTTTTGATCAGGTCTATTTTTGCTTTGGCTTTGTCAAATATCATGATTGCAACTCCTGCCTTCTTTCTATCAGTTGAGACCCAAAAGGTCTTACTCCAACCTTTAATTCTAACCTTATGAGTATCAACCCGCCTCATATGTGTTTCTTGAAGACAACATATGGTAGGGTTTTGGGTTCTAATCCAATCTGCTATTTGCGTTTTATGGGTGAGTTCATCCCATTCATGTTCATAGTTATGATTGTCATTTGTGGATTTGCTGGCATTTTGATATCTTCCCCTAGTTCTGACCTTTCTTCTTTAGCTTTCTCCTTTTGAACCAGTGATTTACTTTAGGTCAGTCCCCCTAGTCCCCTCCCTTGAGATGCTTCCCTTTCTAGCCCCTCCCTTTTTATGCTCCCTTCCCCTCCCCCCTCTCCTTCCATCTCTTTTTATACTCCCTCCTCCTCCCCCTCCTTAATTTTCCTTTCTTTCTTGCCCTATTGGATAAGATAGAATTCAGGATCCCACTGGATCTAGATGTTCTTCCCTCTCAGATTTTATTTCACTGAGAGTAAGGTTTAAGTAATTCCACTTCATGCTTTCTTCCTCTCCTTCTCATATGAGAGTTCTTCCCTTCCCCTTCCCATGTGTATCTTTATATGGGAAAGATTATTCTATTAAGTACCCCCCTATTTCTTGAAGTAAATGTTAGTATTATCGATGGTTCCCCCCCTTCCTTTTCCTTTCTTTGCCCCCACTTTCCCCAAATCTTCTTATTGCCCCAATCTTTCCCTATGCATGTTTCTTCTAACTACTCTTATGATGCATACAATTTTTGAGAGTTACACAAAACCCTTTGCCCACATATTAATATATATAATTTGATGTAAGTGTAGTCCTTATAGAAGAGAGTTTGACTTAAAGAAAAAGATAAGATTTATCTCCTTTTTCCTTTCTTTCATATTTACCTTTTCATGTTTCTCTTGCTTTCTGTGCTTGGATATCAAATTTTCCACTAAGTTCTGGTCTTTTCGTAGCAAATGCTTGGAAATCTTCTATTTTGTTGAATGCCCATACTTTCCCTTGGAAGTAAATAGTCAGTTTTGATGGATAGCTGATTCTTGGTTGGAGACCCAGCTCTCTTGCCTTTCTAAATATCATGTTCCATGCTTTGCGGTCTCTTAGTGTGTTAGCCGCTGTCGTGTGTGATCTTTATGGGAGCCCCCCTATATCTGAAGCTCCTCTTCTTGGCTTCTTGTAGGATTTTCTCCTTTTCTTGGAAGCTCTTGAATTTGGCGATTACATTCCTGGGGGTTGTCTTTTGGGGATTTAGTATGGAGGGTGTTCTATGAACCCTTTCTATTTCTATTTTGCCCCCTTGCTCCAGAACATGTGGGCAATTTTCTTCTATAATCTCCTGTAGAATAACATTGAGGTTATTGTTTATCTCTGGTTTTTCTGGGAGACCGATAATTCGGAGGTTGTCTCTTCTTCCTCTGTTTTCCAAGTCTGTGACCTTTTCAGTGAGATATTTTATGTTTTCTTCTAATTCATTTTTTGGGTTTGCTTTATTGATTCTTGCTGTGTTATGATCGCACTTTCTTTGAGTTGCTTAATTCTGGTCGTTAAGGACTGATTTTGCTTTTCAGCTTTGTCTGCCCTTCTATTGGATGTTTCCAGCTCTTTTTCCAATTGAGCAGTCTTATCTGTCAGACTGCTGATCTCTTTCTCCCATTTTTCTTTCCGGAAGGTTTCCATCTTTTGGGTAAGCTCCAGTTTGAGATCTTCCAGAGCTTGTTGATAGTTTCCATTTTGGGAGGCATGTTCTGATTTTTTTTTTTTGGATTTCCTCCTCATTCTCTTCTTTTCCTTGGGTACTTCCACCATAAGAGTTTTCAATAGTCACCTTTTTCCTTTTCTTCCTGGAGGCTTGATTTTGGGCCATGTGAGCCATCCCTTTTGTGGTTTTATTTCCCTTTCCTTTTTGTTCTGGGGTCTGGGTGATATGGGTGGGTTTTCTGTGAATTTAGGTTGCCTCAGACTAGTTCTTCCCCACCTCCGAGGTTTCTTAGAGAGCAGGGCCCCTAATCACAGCCCAACTGCCGAGGTGTTTAGCTCTGCCCAGATGCTCAGCACAACCACCCCGAGTACAGCTCTGTGGGCCCCCTGTGGTCAGTGCAGGATTCTCCCGTGAAACTGCCCTGAGATGTTGTTTCCTGGCAGTCCCCAGATCCCAAGGACCCTGGAATGCCCCCCCCCAGACAGAGATGTTCCCCACTCACTCGCTGTCCCAGTGAGCACTCCAGCAGCTCACTCTGGTTTGGTGGGGGACGTGGGGGGGTGCCTCAGTTCACATTTATGTGTAAGCTTTTCCTCCTTATTATAGTGTGAAAATGTTCAAACTCAACGTACCTTTGCCTCTGTGGGGTACTGGGGAGTCCTTCTGTTCCTCCAAAGGTGATTTTTAGAAAATATGGAATGCTTCACGAATTTGCGTGTCATCCTTGTGCAGGGGCCATGCTAATCTTCTCTGTATCGTTCCAATTTTAGTATATGTGCTGCCAAAGTGAGCATGTGTCCTTACTTCTTTACTAGCTATTGTGGATGAAAAGGGAGGATACATTGTGGAAGTGAGAAATTGAGAATGCTTTTATAGCAGGAGTATGGAGCAGCTGAGTGATGACTTGTCAGTCAAATGAGTGTGTTCTATTTGGAATGTTACTGTGAAAGTCAATTGGAAGCCAGACCAACTTTTGGCTGGACCTTTTTGGTTTGAAAGAGGGAAGAAGGAGTTTTTCTCTCTTGGTCTTGGAGACTGAAGAAAAGGAAGGTGGTCTTTGATTTTGAAGACAGAAGAAAGGACAAAAGTCCATATATCTCTCTCTCTGACTTGCTCTGTTGTGATAGTGACTGAACTTCCAGACCTATCAGCCATTTCTCAAATTGAACTATATTCCACCATCCTCCAATCTAAGACTCATCCTAATGATAGGGAAATCCCCAAATCATCTTTCCTTCCATTTCCTTATCCTTCCCTGTTTCCCCCCTTTATTTAAGATAGAGAAGAGGAAAAATATTTCATTTGAAACATCATAAACTCATCCCCTTAGTTCATTTAGAAAAAACAGGAGAATCACCAGGAAGGGGAAAGACAAAAGGGAGGTGAAGGGAGGAAGAGGAAGGAAGAAAGAGAGAAAGGAGGAAAATAAGAAGAATGAAGATAACAGCCTGATCTTTTAGTTATCAATTACCAATCAAAATAGTCCCTTAATACACTATGTGACCCTGGACAAGTCACTTAACCCTGTTTGCCTCATTTTTCTCATCTATAAAATGAGATGGAGAAGGAATTAGCAAACCACTCTACAATCTTTGCCAAGAAAGCCTCTATTGGGGATAACAAATTTTTGTATACAAACAACTACAATAAGTACATGCAAATAAGATACCATAGGAAATATTGGCAGATAGGACATTAGCAATAGCAAAGATCAGAAAAGGTCTACTGTAAAAATGACACCTGTGCTGATTAAGTTAAGGATAGCTAAGATTTGGAGTGGAGGAAGGAAGAGATTGGTTGGATAGAGACCAAAGGCACAGCTATAGGAGAAGGTAGGTCATGTATGAGGATAAATTTGACTCTTGTGTAAAATTTCAAGTTTTAGGGGACACAAGGACTCTCAGGGCTGTCATATCTCATTAAGGAACTTTTTGTCATGACATTGTTGAAGACTGTTACCATGGAAATAGTCATTGATACTCTAAAGGTGTGTGTGTGTGTGTGTGTGTGTGTGTGTGTGTGTGTGTGTGTGTGTCCAGACACCAAAAATAAAATTATATATTTCTAGGAATTAAAAGCAAAACAAAGCAAAATGTCCTCCCCACTAGAAGTTTAAGAGCTTTTTTGAGTCTGTTTTAGTTTAGATGTTGCATTTTACTTTGATGCAGTTTGCATCTTTAGGAGACTTTTATTCAAGATAGTAATAATGTGGAACAGATTTCAATAAAATCTAGTGGGATGGAGCTCCAGGGAAGCATATTCAGAACTACAGACTCTATGAGTTCGAGTCCCATTGGGGAGAGGATTTCAGATGAGGAGACAATAAATGCTTTAGTGTTAAGTAGATTTGGAATACCTGACTGAAGTTATTTGAAAACTGGTAAAAAAAATCCAACTCCGGAACAATTTTCTTCATTTTATATCTTTAATTCTCAAATAACTCTTCTTTAAAGGACCTCAGATTCCTGACTACAAAGATTCTAGCACTTCTAACAGGCAGAAGCACCAGGGAAGAAATCTAAGAAGTCTGACAAAGGTGGAACTGACTTTAGATAGATGCTCATTATCATTCAGTCCTTTTAGTATTCCTTTTGCCTAGGACCTAAGGCAGTTTGCAGCACAGTCCAATATATAAGGCTTTCTCAGTGATATACATCCATAAGAAGTCATATGTAGAGAAAAATTACCCAGAAATAGGAGACACTTAGCTCTGCACTGCATTATAAGGAGGGCACTCGTCACCTCCTTTCTGCTGCCTCCAAAAGACTCACAGAGAGCAGTGTATTAATGCTTATTGACTCATTGGCTATTATGACTGCCATTTTAGTAATGGACCAGTTACACCAATCAGGGGAAGCAAAATGACATAGTGTATAAAGCACTGGGGCTAGAGTCAGAATGACTCATCTTCCTGAGTTCAAATCTTACTTCATACACTTATTAGTTATGTAACCCTGGGAAGTCACTAACTCTGTTTGCCTCAGTTTCCTCATCTGTAAAATGAGCTGGACAAGGAAATGTCAAACCACTCTAGAATCTTTACCGAGAAAACTTCAGATGGAGTCACAGAGTTTCATACACAACTGAACAATAACAGATTGATGAGAGTTTCTAGTTTTCTCTTCTTTTCAATAAGGGCCATGTTTTATTATTCTTCAGTGTATATCCTACAGCACCTAATGTAGTACTTTGCAGTTAGCAAAGGATTCTTAATAAGTATTTAATAAAGAAATGAAGGAAAGAGAAGAATAGACATTTTTTTAGAGGTGGTGGGCCTGGAATGAAGAAGGTCTGAGCTCAAATAAAACCTTGTTCACTTAGTAGCTGTGTGACTAGGCAAGTCCCTTAACTTTTGCTTGCTTTGGGTTCCTGAACTGTAAAATGGAGATACTAAAAGCATCTCTTTCCCAGGGTCATTGTGGGGATCAAATGAGAGAATATTTATAAAAGTAATTATACTATGTTTTGTCCATGGTAGGTGCTATATAAATGCCAGATATTATTTTTTATTATAAGATTTTCCAAAACCTTTTGAATGCTGTTGTAAACTGCTATTAACTGAACCCTAGTCAAATAGAGCTTTGTTGGAAAGGCTATAGAATTTCAGAGAAAGTCAGCTAGAGGGTTTCTGATTTTTTTTTTAGTTTTGTTTTAGTTTTAATATATTTAGACAAAAGCCAAATAAAAAAAATCAGTTACCCTGAGAATAAATGCTGTTATTAAATTTCCATGTAGCCCATGGAAACCCCAACAGACCATTATCTGAAAAATAGATTCAACTTTATTGGCAAGTTAAGTAGGAATTCTAGGAAATCTTACTTTATTTTCAGTACTCAAGTAGATAATCATGGCTTATCACAGGACAAGTGAATCAATGAGGCTCGTCTTTGATGGGATCTCTCAGGTCTAGCAGGTTCTAGGAGCTTCTGGTGGGTAGCACTAGAGGGCTAAGCTAAGGAAAAACAAATCAAACCATCCATTCCTAGCATGAATGTATTTTGAGACTTCCTCCATTTTGGGTATGAGATCATTGAAGCCAACAACACTAAGCATGAAGTGTTGCATTTAAAATAAAATGTGGCCAAAGGAAGAGACAGCTTGATGGCTCTATGGATATAGAGCCAGACCTGGAGATGAGAAGACTTAGATTCAAATCTGACCTCAGACACTTTTTAGATGTTTGACCCTTGGCAGGTCATTTATCCTGGTTTGCCTCAGTTTCCTCATCCATAAAGTGAGCTGGAGAAGGAAATGGCAAAACATTCCAATATCTTTGCAAAGAAAACACCAAAATGGGCTTAAGAATCAGACATGACTCACCAACAACAACCTTTTATCTTAACACTGGTGCTATTTCTATTATCTCATCTTCCCTTCCATAAGTTTCTAACAGTTTTAGAACAGAAATGTCAAACATGACCCCCCCAGACTTTATTGCTCTCAGTAACATTTCCAAGTGTAGCTTGAATCAACTTAAAATGTAATTGGAAAGTTTTTTTTTCCCAAAATAGAGAAAAATACAATAGGATATAGATAATGTTAATGTGTTACTAAGTCAATATGTGGCTGCACTGTTCCATGGGCATGGATTAGTGGTCTCTGTTCTATTGGAATTTATCCCCATAGACTTAGAAGTGAAGTAGAAAATGGGGTACTTACTCAACACTTCCACCCAGCAGTATAGGCAAAACTACTAGAACAAGCGATGGATTCCATCTAGGAGACAGATACTCAGAGATGAACACATTCCCTAACAAAGCTACCTGATCATTAAACAAATAGAAGATGATCTATATTTAAAAGTCAATTCATTGGACATCTATTAGGCTCTTTCTCTCTGTGGAGTAATATGCTAGCAGTTGGAGAGACTGAGTTGTAAACAAAATACTACTATGGCACAATCTTGGCTCTCAAGAGTATTATAATCAAGCTTGAGTGGAAGCGGAATAATATCCTTATCCAAATAATTGTATCAATTAATGCTTGATTAAGTGTATAGCAGGAGACAAGTGAAGTGCCATGGGGAATTCAATGAGTGAAGACTAAATGGGACATCAAAAAGGCATCATAGAGAAAGAGATGGACTTGAATTTAGGGCAAGACTAGACAGAGAAATATCAAGGGACACTCTTTAAGTCTTTTAATAATAACGTATAATTTAGTCTCATAATTATTTGTGGCAAACTATATATAGTAGAGTAATTTAGTATAATAATACTAAATGAGTTTTTCTTTGGTATGGTAGATATGGATATGTATTTTTACTAATATGGTAAATATGGATAGATATAACCAACATAAACAAAAGCACTTTGAAGTCCTAAATAATGTTTAAGAGTTTTGTGACTAAAATGTTTAAGAATTAATATGCTAGGGGCAGTTAGGTGCCTCAGTGGTTAGAAAGCCAGGCCTGGAGAAGAGGGACCCTGGGTTCAAATGTGGTCTTAGACATTTCCTAGCTATGACACCTTAGGCAAGTCACTTAACCCCAATTGTGTAGCCCTTAAGACTCTTCTGCCTTAGAATTAGTACTTAGTATCAATTCTAAGATAGAAAGTAAGAGTTAAAAAAAAAAAGAATCAATGTGCTCTATACATCATAGAGTGTGAAAGAAACAGAAATAAAGTGAAGTTCAACATGCAAAAGATCTTTTACTACTACATTCTTGTGATATTCTGGACAAAATGAATTTTAATTAAAGGCATTTCTGTATTTACATATGTATGTTTTAAATACTGTTGTGACATTAATTGTTATTCATAATCATTGATGCAATTTATTACAATCACCCATCAATTGTTTCTTTTTATAAATGGTGTGTTTTAATAGGTTTAGGCATGTTTTGTTTGTTTTAGAAATGAATTCTAATAGAGGCCTTTTGTTCATGATGAACTTTATACTTTCTAAGCTTCCAGAAGCATAATCAGACCACAAATGATTTTACCACTGTGCATTTTCCGGGCTTGATTTACTTGGGTTTTTTTTGTTTTTTTTTAACCATTCAGAGGAGAATGTTTCCATTTCTGTAAAAATCTTCTCTATTGGGAAATGGAAAATTAACTTTGTTAAGTATATTAAATAATACATTTTCTTCCTTTATACTTGGGACAAATTTATAGGGAGAAAAAAGAAATGGTCCCTTAAATTCAACTCCTTAAACTATTAAACACCTACTATGTAAATGACATTGAGGAATGGGGATACCAGAGCATCAGCAAAATAATCCCTTCCTGCTCAAATCTATGTAAATCATAAGTATTCACAAAGCTTATTTTAAGAAAGTATTTATAGAATCAATGTGTAGATATTATAACTACTAGAGATTTTTGCATTGAATAAATGAAAGCATAAGCCTTTTAATCATGAAATTTGGGGCATTAAGAAATATCAGTTTCCTCTTAAAGTGATGTTTTGAAGTGGTTATTTTTCCCCATTTGTGATACATGTTGCTTGGAGAATTTATGTAAAAATAATATTTATTAGGAACCTTTGAGATCAAACTGATTAAAATTAAGATAGAGCTATTTAAATTTTCAGATGTTATAAAATGATACTTTCATATCTTCAAAAGAGGAAATAATGTCTTAAATAATCCCAAATGAATTGCAAATATCAATTAATTTTAACCTTTACCTTTTTTCTTAGAATCAATACTAAGTTTGGGTTCTAAGACAGAAGAATGGTAAGGGAAAAGCAATTGGGGTTAAGTGACTTGCCTAAGCTCAAACAGACAGGAAGTATTTGAGTCCAAATTTAAACTCAGTACCTCCCATCTCCAGGCCTGGCTCTCTATCCACTGAGTCACCTAGCTGCCCCTATTCAGTGTTTTTAATGTGGTTCTTTTTTCTTAAAGTGTCCTACTCTTTGGTAAATCTATTCAAATCACAAATTCTAGATTTGTCTCGTAGTTTAGGATGAATACAAATAAAGTCTTTTTTTAGTAGACAGTGATTAAAATGCCTATAATTTAAAACCAAGTGATGTATTAAATTTAAGGTTTCATTCACAATATTGTAGTATATTTAAATCCCTCATAACTCAGACAGTTATGGCACACTTCTGCTTCCAAAGGCTCAAAGTACACTGTACATTTGATTCATTTAGTTCTCTACTACATAGTAAGCTATTGTACATTGGCTTATTTTTGTTGTTAACTCTCAGTGGGTACCATCATCGGGTATGAGAACTACAATTCTCATTGTCTAAATATTATTGTAGTTTTTGTTCTGTTGTCATGGTGACCAAAATCATTATTGCTAAGAAATAATTCTGAAAAGAGATTTCAACATATTCCCATTTACAGCTCTTCCTAATATTTGTAATAAATGATTCTCTAGTGAGAGAAAGAAACTGCT
The DNA here is from genome assembly GCF_027887165.1 of Monodelphis domestica. Lineage (NCBI taxonomy): Eukaryota > Metazoa > Chordata > Mammalia > Didelphimorphia > Didelphidae > Monodelphis > Monodelphis domestica. The sequence goes on along the minus strand of NC_077230.1, from coordinate 130,590,712 downwards.
TTGGTTCTTATTTTAATGAGCACCATTTTACTATAATAACTTTATTCTTAGTCATATATAGATTAAACCATGAAACATTTCAAAATTTTAGAATACTTTCAAATGGTTGCTACCTTAAGGAAAGTTAAAGTGATTGAACTGGTCCACTAGGTCATTGATAATATATCTTTAACTTTTCTAATGACTGGTTTGCTGATATCTGGAACTGTCAGAATTTTAGGGCTTGGAAGTTATAGTCTTCATTCTTCAAAGTTCTTGCATTGCCATTTATATAGGAAAGGATAGAGAAGAAAAAGTTGAAAAAGTAGAAATTAGGGTGTAAGAGACAAACATTAACATGAAATAGTTATTCATTTTACTATCTCCATGTCTTGACAAAGGTTATGAAATAATACAGGGGAAACAAAAGTGTAGAAAAAAATGGAAAGACCTTTGCCAACAATTCATTTTTGCAGACATGCAGTATTATAGAACTGCTTTATATATTTATATAGTAATTCAATAGGAGCTGAAAATCTGGTTAATATCAATGGAACTTTTCTATTTTAGGTTGACATGATTTTATGTGTAAGCCAATCAGTTTTCACAGTTACTTCAGTGTGTTTAAAGCTGTAGATCTACTGTGGTTCTCCTAACTCCCCCCATTCTCTTTTCATAAATTTGTAATAAACCGAAGTCTGTGCTTGGAAATTCACATTAGAAGCTTTACAATGTGAATGACAGCCTGAGCAATGTCTCTCTTTACACTTGTAAACATTATTGATAATAGAATACTACCCCTTTTAATTTGCAACAAAAGCTATTCTATTGGGGGAAGAGACTTTTCGTTACTGGGGAGTCTGAGGGAAAGCATTCAGCAGGGGAAATGAAGGCTATGAAAGTTTCAGATGAGATTGCCTAATTTGATATTCTGTCTATGAAGATTTGGAAGTCTTCAAGATTTCCCCAGTTCCATTACCTTAACCTGAATGTGTGTTGACCTTTTATCCATAATACATATATTAACTATAAAACATGGCCAAAGATCTTTGGAATGTGACCTCACCGTTACTTATAACTTTATATCCCTCTTCTTTTTAATTCTGTTCCTTTAGCTAAAAGACTGCCTTCCTTTTGACCCAGCGATAGCACTACTGGGTTTGTACCCCAAAGAGATAATAAGGAAAAAGACATGTACAGGAATATGCATGGCTGCGCTCTTTGTGGTGGCAAAAAACTGGAAAACGAGGGAATGCCCTTTGATTGGGGAATGGCTGGACAAATTGTGGTATATGTTGGTGATGGAATACTATTGTGCTCAAAGGAATAATAAAGTGGAGGAATTCCATGGAGACTGGAACAACCTCCAGGCAGTGATACAGAGTAAGAGGAGCAGAACCAGGAAAACATTGTACTCAGAGACTGATACACTGTGGTACAATCAAACATAATGGACTTCTCCATTAGTGGCAATGCAATGATCCTGAACAACTGGAGGGATCTATGAGAAAAAACACTATCCACAAGCAGAGGACAAACTGTGGGAACAAAAACACCGAAGAAAAGCAACTGCTTGACTACAGGGGCTGAGGGGATATGATTGGGGATGTAGACTCTAAATTAGCACAAATACCAACAACATGTAATGGGTTTGGATCAAGGACACATGTGATACCCAGGGAAATTGCGCATTGGCTATGGGAGGGGTTGCAGGAGGGGAGGGAGGAAAAGAAAATGATTTTTGTATTCAATGAATAATATTTGAAATTGACAAAATAAAAATAATGCTTAAAAGTGAAAAAATATTCTGTTCCTTTCACTATAATCAGGAGCTGATGTCTTCATTATCCCATGGAAAGGGGTAGAATGTAAGGGGTAATATAAGGGGTTGAACTAGATTATTTAAGAGTACGGTCACCAGGAATTTAGTCAATTCCAAATGATTTTTTAGCAATTTATTTATGAAATATAGAAAGAGTGGAAGAAAATCATAGAGAGGATAGGGTAAAATATCACACTAAGTGTTTTGCTCAGGCCCCTGGCTCAACCAAGGTAGGGCTAATTAGTCCTCAGCCTTGAGTCTAGGGACTGGGGATAAATAAAGCAAGAGCTTCATTCACGAAGCCTCTCTCAAGAAGGGAGGCCTCGCCTGAGGCTAGTCCCTTCAGAAAATCCAGGAAAGGACTCAGCCTTTTTCACTCACTTATGTGGTAGTTCAAAGGGAGAGATTTAAGAACAGTTTCACCAAGTCCAGGTCTCAGGTCTAGTAAGCAGATTCTTCACCAGCCTCTAACTCAAACTCAGAACTCCAAAGAACAAAGAACTCAGCACTCCTTCACAGAATGTTGTAACTCCTTTTAAAGACATTTCTTTGAGTCACTTCCTGTGCCTTCTTCTACTTTTTATATGGGCAAATTATAACCTACGGTTTTGCTAAGACTGCCCATGGGACAGTCAGTGGTTTCTGATTGGTCACCCACTTTCACACATGTGGGTTATAGATCTCTAACACTCAAGTGTAAGTGGGGTGTATACGTTTCTGGTGATTAAATCTAAAAATGGGCAGGAGAGAATTAATCCCATCTTCACACCCATTATACATCATAAACTCATACATTATATCAGAATGTCTTTCTATCTATTAGGGTCTTATCTATCTACATATACCCTTCCAATCACATTCTGTATTATCTGTAGAATCTTCCACTATTGCGGAAACCTGATTTCAAATCCAATCTCAGACATACTAGCTTTGTAACCCCAGACAAGTCTCTAACTCTCTGTCTGCCTTAGGTTCCTCCTCTGTAAAATGGGGTAAATAATAACATCATCATCCCAGGGTTATTATGAGGATTAAATAAATGAATTCTTTAGCCCAGTATCTGAATGGCACATAAGTCCTATATTAGTATTAGCTATTTACCCTGATGTCCTTTTCCTCTGAGTTTCAAGATTCAGGATCCCACACTTTTGCATGCATAATAAAATGTTTAGAATCATTCACTGTTGTTTCAAGTGAATTATTATCTTCCTCAGCTTCTTAGGAACAATCTCTGTCTCTGTCTCTGTCCCAGTCTCTGTCTCTCTTTCAGTGTCTCTGTCTGCCTCTTTTTTATTTTTCTCTCTCTGTATGTATATGTATATGTTCACATACATATATGTACACATATAAATTTCAGTATTGAGCCTAAAGATATATCTCCATCAGCTAACTAACTAACCACTTGATAAATTTATTTATTCATTACCTATTGTGTGTCCATCCCATATTTTATTATATATTAATTTACATATTGCATATAATCATATAATATCAATATTGTATAAATATATATTAATGTGGCCACACAGATATAGGTGTATACAAACATATTTCTTCTTTAACTTTAACAATGAGGGATGATTACACAATTTGGTAAAAATGAATGTTTACCACTAGCCAATTAACTAATTGAGACTAATATCTTTAGGTTTAATGTTGAAAGCTACCTTTTTAGTGACATTCAAAAGACTTTATGATATCAGCATTCTCAGTGCCTAAATATACTTTGTATATATTTTGTACACAGTATATATGTCTTCCTCACTACCCTTCCTCTTTTGGTGAAAAATAATGAGTTTAAAAACTCTTTTTTAATGTCCTCATTCCTGGTATAGTGTCTTACTTTTAGTTGGCACTTAATAAATTGTCAATTTGAATGGAATTAAGATACACCAGGAACAAAATATATTTTGAGAAAATGAGAAAGCAGAAGGGAATGGTTCCATATTTAGCTACTATGTGATAAATCTGAGAATTGAGAAGAGGTTTTATGATTCCCAGGGTTCTACTCTTTCTTTTGTAATTCAAAACCTAATCTCAGAAGAGATTCATAATCCAAGCCTGGGATTGGGAGTGGTGAGGCCAGGAAGTGGTACTTTATGTTAGACCTTGTAATCATTTGAAAACCATTTTGGACCTATTTTATGACTATTCTTTTAATATTACAATTATATTTCTTTCTTTTAATAAGAATTGAATAAAAAACTTGAACTTTATGTTGGTTAAACCTGAAGCAGACATTTTAAGACTTGTGCTAGCTTCCTAGCATTGCTGGTTAGCTCCATTTGATTTTATGACTTTTGGTAGTTCAAAAATTGCTGTTCTGTGTTGTGATCATAGGAAGTAACTACTAATGTTAGGAAAATATTAGTTATGCATGTGTGTGAGCATGTATTGAGAATTAAAGTAGGACGACAGGTAAAAGAGAAATGAGAGACAAAATACTCATAGTACATGTTGGACTGAATAATCTATTTTTGTTCTATACAAAAACAGGTTTTAAGAAGATCAGAATAGAGAATTTATTGATTCCAGGATTATTGTTTAGAAAATTTATACAGTATGTTGTCAACTAAATCCTTACTAGATTATAAACAACTTAAAGATATGTCACATAACATTTACAACTTTGTATCCATAGTTCAGTGTCTTGGATATGCTGTAGCTGATACCTAGTAAATGTTAATTCATCCATTGACTGAGAAATCATAGGAAATAATTGCACAATACTTTGGGGCCATAATGTAACTAAAAAGTTATTCTCTCTTTTGTTTCTCTAGAGACAATTTCTATTATGGATTCAGGTTTTTTTTTTTATTTTTCTGTTTCTGCTATGCAGGTTATAAATTATACTTTCATATTTTGTATTTCTCTTTTCAATCATTTAGGAACACTCTGCTATATTTTCATGCTCTGGGGAACCCATAGGTTCATCTTCTTTATCAGGTGTTGAATCATCTTCCATTATCTTATAATATTTATCACTAGCTATCTGGACACTTTTAACTTATCATGATATTATATTCCCTTCTCTTATTAATATATTTGCTCTTGATCCATCTGTTACAACTTAGGTCTTTTAAGTAAATTCAGTCCTCCTAAGATCTTTGGTAATTTTAGGTCCTCATTCCTACATTTTCCTTATTGCTCACTTTTTACTCCTTCCCTTAAGAGTGATTTACCTGGGATCTGGACTTCAAAACTGACTCAGTCTTTCCCTATGCTTGGAAATTCACATTTCAAAAGTCTCAATTTCTGCCCCAAGTGACATCTAGGAGGAGAGGACTATCCCCAGTGGATGATAAGTTCTTTCCCTCCTGCTTAGTGAAATGTACACTTCCACACACATACACGCTCATGTGACTTGCCTCAGTTCCCTCTATTGCACAATTTTCTGATTTAATTCTGTTGCTGGAAGAGTGCTGAAATATAGCTACGGCAATATTATTCCTTTTGGTTGTCCCTGGAACTATAGTGTATGAGGGAGTTTCCTTTGTAATTCTATAGTTCTGCTAGGTAGTATTGCAATCATTGTGGTGAGTGGAAGGCAGAGAAGGGAGTGCTGAGACAATACATTAAGGTCTTATTGATCTGCCTTTTCTACTGTGAGTTAATTAGGTCTTTACCTTGTTTGGGTTCTTGGTGTTCTAGACCATGGAAGCAGATGAAATTTTTTAATCTCAGGTATATTTCCTGTTTTGGAAATGTTTAATAGGTTATAAGGATCCAAGAAAAGGTCTACTCTCTAATCTTGTTCAAATGAACAAAAGTTAACTAATCTAACTAAAAGACTAGCCAATAACATTGTTACACTTTCTATCCAAAGTTCCATGGGATAGCATGAAATCATAGAATACTTCTTAAACTAAAGTTATCAAAAATATTTTTCCATTATTGCAGGAATAAGTTCTGTTTATCTGTTTTGTGAAGAGATATAAAAATATTGCCTTGGGGCTACACTAGAACATGTTTATTTATTTTTTCTTTTCTTCTTTTCTCAGGCAAAACATTCCCATATTAGCCATGTTGCAAAAAAAAAAAGGCAGAAAAATAAAGCAAAAAAGTATGCTTTCCATTTGTACTCAGAGTTCATCAGTTCTTTCTCTGGGAATGTATAACATTTTCATTATAGGTCCTTTGGAATTGTATCATCTTGATCAAAGTACACTAAGTCTTTTATAGTTTGATCATTTTTACAATATTACCATTACTGTGTATAAAATATAACTTTTTCTACTTATTTGTGTTAACTAATATAAACCTTCCCAGGTGGTTTTGAAATCATTCTACTTGTCATTTCTTACACACAATAAAAATGAACTCTGGTCTTCTTGACTCCAAGTTCAGCACTCTATCCATTGCACCATCCACTGCCAATCCCCTCCCTAAATTGTTTAGATTTCTTTATTTGTGTGACAAAGTTTGTAATTGTGTTTATGTCATTCCTAAATTTACCCTGGTTTGTCTAGATTCTCAAATATTTTTATTTTGTCTGCAATTATTTTATTCTTTCTATCTATTATTGCTGGGTGTGTCAAGGGAAGTTCATCCCATCCCCCTCCTCGGTTGCTGACCTGTCCATCAACATTCTTCACATACTAGAGTTACATCTGTGAATGTCAGTATAAGAAAAAGGGCAGGTCTTGTCTGGGCCTTTTGGATGGACATGGGACTGGAAAGCAGATGAGAGGGAGAGAAAGATGCCTATAGAATAGAGTCACGTGGTCTGAGAACTTAAGAGTAAAAAAGAGATTTATCTCCATGCTTATCTACCTTTTCTATTAATAAACTTCATGAAAAATAATAACTGGTATATATAGTAATTTTAATTATAATGTGGGTTTTGTTTGTAATATATAGAAATGCTGGTGCTTTTTATGGGTTTCTTTTATATTGTACAACTTTCCTAAGACTATTAATTGTTTAAATTAGTTTTTGTAGTTGATTCTCCAGGATTCTTTAAGTATATGTTTATATTCTTTAAGTATAAGTTTATGTATAAAGAATAATAATAGTTTTATTTTTTCATTTCCCATTTTTATTTTTCTGTTCTCATTGCTATTGTTAGCATTTCTATTATAATATTTAATGGCATGGGTGATGAGTGGCACATAAAATTAAATTTAATTGAGGCAGAGTTGCATAAAGTTGTAGGCCTCACTCTCTCTTTCAGAGTCATTAAATTCCAATGATAAGTCAAAAGTCAAGATGCCTGGCCATGGCTCTGGATGCAGTAGATTACCTTAGCTTTTTCAATTTCTAACTAAATTCTAAGCATTTCATAATGCTTGCTTATTCTACCTCCATGGTCTTTGAAAGAACTGATTCTCATCCACTCATTCTGGTGGATGTAGTCTCACATGCTTGGGATTTACACCTTCCTAATTCACCAATAATTCACAAAACTGTGGCCTATCAGTTTCCTTCAACCTGGTTTAGCTATTTGTTGAATTGTTTACCAAGTTGTCTGTTGCATGTGCTACAGACCCTTAGAGCCACAGCTGAGAGCTGGACAGGAGGTAGATGCCAAAGGAGAAAAGCAGCCCTTAAAAAGATTCAGTAAGGACTCACACTAGAGGTATGGGCCTTCCCTGAACACTGTTAATGGTGAAAATGGATACCATTGCTTCATCCCTGATCTTATTGAAGAATTCAAATTTATTCCCATTATAGATAATGCTTGATCTTGCTTTTAGATATATATTTATAATTTTAAGAAAGGCTTCATTTTTCTAAAATTTCTAGTGTTTTAAAATAGTAATTGGTGCTGTATTTTGTTAACTTTTTCTGCATTTATTAATATAATTTTATGAATTTTGTTTTTTCAATTATTGTTTTGGTCAATTATGACAGTAGTTTTTTCTAATATAGAATCAGCCCTGCATTCTTGGTATAAATCCCACCTGGACATAGTATATGATCTTTGTGATATATTGGAGAAATCTTGCTAATATTTTATTTTAAAATTTTTCATTAATATTCATTATGGAAATTACTTTTTTAGTTTTCTTTCTCTGCTTATGCTTTCATTGGTTTAAGTATTAAAACTGGCCTAGGAACATAAAAGGAATTTTATAGGAATCATTCTATACCTATTTTTCCAAGAGTTTATATAATATTGGGATTAATTTTTTCTTAAATGATTAGTCAAATTTGCTCTTAAATTTACCTGGCCCTACTGATTTTTTTTCCTTAGCAAGCTCATTTGTGACTTGTTCAACTATTATTCTAAAATGGAATATTTAAGCATTCACTTTCCTCTTCTTTTGAATCTGGGAAGTTTATATTTTTTTATAAATATCCACCCTTTTCTCTTAGGTTATCAGTTTGCTGGTGAATAATAAGATAAAATAACTCTTAATAATTATTTTCATTTCATCTTCATTAATGATACACTTACCCTTTCCATTTTTGATACTGGTTATTTGATTTTCTTTTCTAAATCAAACTAGTCAATGATTTATCAATGTTTTCATAAAACCAAATTCTAGTTAAATATGTTCTTTTTTAATGTTCAATTTTATTAATCTCATCTTTGACTTTGAGGATTTTCATTTTGCCATTTAATTGAGTATTTCTTTTTCTAATCTTTTTTTAAAAGTTGCATGCTCAATTCATTATTCTGCCTAGTTTCTTTTATACATACACATGCACAATTGAGTATAAAAATATATCTTCCCCAACAGGGAAGTAGAAGGATAGGAGGATCAAGGAAGAAGAGAGAGGAGAATGATAAAAGAGAGCACAAATTAATGGATGTAGTAGTCAGAAGAAAAACAAAATTTTGAATTGGGATAGAATAAAAAAAAGAGAGAGAAGGATTTACAGGAAGTAATTGGTTGGCAAGAAATGCATAGTTAGTAATCGTAACTATGACTTTGCATGGGATGAATTCAACCATGAAGCAGAATTAAATAGATGAATGGATTAGAAACCAGAATCTAACAATATATTGTTCATAAAAATCACATTTGATACAGAAAAAAAACACATGTAGAATTAAAATGTGAGGATAGGGTAGAATCTATTATGCTTCAGTTGATGTTAAAAAAAGGGGGAAGTAACAATCATGATCTCCAACAAAATAAAAGCAAAAATAGTCCTAATTTAAAGGAATAAGCAGGAAAATACATCTTGCTAAAAGGTATGGTAGACAATGAAGCAATATCTATACTAAACCATATGTATATATATATATGAAGAGCGGCCAGGTATCTCAGCAGATAGAGAGCCAGACCAGGAGACAGGAAGTTCTGAGTTCAAATCTGTGTTCAGATACTTCCTTCTTGAACTAATTCAGGTGAAGTTAAGGTTCAAGCATTGTCTCCCTTAAACCTATTTGCCAACCACTATAAAAATTCTTTCTTGTATGAATCATTTTAACTACCTTATTAATGACAAAGTTCTTACAAATGGGCATATACTATTTGCTCTAACAATATCACTATTTGGTTTATTGCCTAAGGTGACTAGTGAGAAAGGAACAGAAACTATATTTATGGTTGCTCTGTTTGTCATGGAGAAGAACTGGAAATTGAAGGGATGCCCATCAAATGGTAAATGGCTAAACAAATTGAACAACTTGTGGCCTATGACTGTGATGAAATGCTACTGTCTTGTAAGAAATAACAAATAGCTTAATTTAAAAAATGAGAAGACCTACATGAAGTTATGAAGTATGAAATGGCCAGAATCAAAAGAACATTATATACAGCAACAGAAATATTATTTAAGGAATGACTTGTATATTTCTATCTACAGAGAAAGAACTGATAAATTGAATGAAACAAGATATAGTTTTATATATGCATATATCTTTTTTTGTCAAATGATGCTTTCTTTAATGGGGAGAGGGGAGGAGGAAAGGGAGTTATCTGGGTATTTTAATGTAACACATAAAAATAAATAAAATGCCTCTATCATTTTCCTACATAAGGATGGAAACTTTATTGAACCTCTTTTCATTGCCCTTTAATATTTACCTTTCTATAATTCTCTTGAGACTTGTATACAAAAGTCAAATTTTCTATTCATCTATAGACTTTTCATTAAACATATATGAAAATCCGCTATTTCACTAAATTTTCACTTTCCTTGAAGGATTATACTCGGTTTAGCTGGGTAAGTCATTCTTGCTTGTAATCTCAATACCTTTTCCCTCTGGAATATCAACCTCCAAACATTCCCCACTGTTATTTTGATTTTTAGGAAAGGGGAAAGGAAGGTTATACACAAGAGAAGAATCACATATAAATGACATGAATTTATTAACAAAGAAGGGGTAGGTAAGGGAGGATAAGAGGAAGGGGTTGCATCTGCTTTATCCCAGTTATTAAATCCATTATCTAACTACCCTAAACTAAATACCTATGTTTCTTAAGGGTAAGTCCAACAGGGAACCAGATTTCTCACACATAGAGTCCTTGGTGGATCAGGTACAGGAATCCAGCTGAGTCCTCAGATGTCCCAGGAAAGAGAGGTTCCTCCAAGTTTCCACTCTGTTCACCAGAGGATATGAAGAATTTCCTCTCACCCTTGTTTGATGGTAGTCAAAGAGACTGCTTGCAAGCTATCCAGGAGAGTCCAGGAGAGATCAGATCTTCACCTTTCAGATTTCACTTTCATCTCCAGACTGTCAGTTGGAAACCTGCTCCTTTCAACAGCTTAGAATCCTGACTCAGTGTCTCTTGGAATCCAGGCCTGTCAACATACTCTTGCTACTTTTTCCTTCCCTTGCTATACCAATACCTTTTTTTATAACATAGTAGCTATCAAATCCTATGTGATCCAGACTATGACTCTTTGATATTTGAATGATTTCTCTTTGGAAGCTTGGAATATTTTCTTTTTCACATAGAAGCTCTGATATTTGACTAGAATATTCTTCTGAGTTTTCATTTTGTGATCTCACTTGGGATGTGATTGATACATTCCTTTTTTAATATTGGGACAGTTTGCTTTTTAATTTCTTGAGATATGATGTATAGGCTCTTTGATTATGGATTTAGTGTTGTCTAATAATTTTTAAGTTATCCTTTTTTCCTTTTAATTTGAGATTAATTGTTTTTGCAAGGAGAGTTCACATTTTCTTCTCCTTTTTCATTCTTTTGATTTTGTTATATTGTTTCTTAATCTCTCTTGGTCATTAACTTCTACTTGTTCAGTTCTAATTTTTTTTTTTGAAAATTTATTTAATTAATTAATTTAGGATATTTTCCCATAGTTATACGAGATTCATATTCTTTCCCTCCCCTCTCACCAATCCCCTATCATAGTTGATGCACAATTCCACTGGGTTTATATATGTAATTCATTGATCAAGACCTATTTGCATATTATTGATATTGGCACTGGGGTGATCATTTTTTGTCTATATCCCCAATCATATCCTCATCAACCCATGAGATCAAGCAGTTGTTTTTCTTCTGTGTTTTTATTCCCATAGTTCTTCCTCTGAATGTAGATAGTGTTCTTTCTTGTAAATCCCTCCAAGTTGTTCTGGATCACTGCATAGCTACGAATGAAGAAGTCCATTACATTTGATTGTACCACAGTGTTTCAGTCTCTGTGTATAATGTTCTCCTGCTCTTTCACTGGGCATCAGTTCCTGGACTTCGTTCCAGTTCACATGGAATTCTTCCAGTTAATTATTGCTTTGAGCACAATAGTATTCTATCATCATCAGTTCTAATTTTTAAGGAATTACTTTCATCAGAGGACCCTAAATCTTTTTTTTTTTTATCTTCTGGCTAATTCTGTTTTTAAGGTGTTATTTTCTTCAGTATTATTTTTCAATCTTTTACCAATCTGTAAGTGGTATTTTCATAATTTTCTTTCATTGTTTTAATTTCTTTTCTGTTATACTTCTACCATTCTTGTTTGATTTTAAAATATTTTAAATTTTAAATTAATTTAAAAACAAAATTAAAATTAAATGAAAATGTAAAATAATTTTTAGCTTTACTAAATTCTTCTTGGACTTGTTTCCAATTTATATATATATTTCCCTTTGAGGCTTTGCTTATAGCTGTTTTGAAATCATTATGATCTTCTGAGTTTGTGGCTTGATATTTTCTGTTCTCACTGTCGCTTTTTAATGGTCAGATTAGTTGTTGTCTTTCTGTGGGGTTGCAGGGTAATGACTCAGGCTTCAGGTGTTTTTACTCTACTAGTTTTAGAGTTAGTTGTAGGTATTTACAAATTTTCATTGCTTCCAAGATGGCATAATAAGGGAAAGTTATGGTCACCAATTTCCTTGTCTGTGCTTTAGTACTTGATCCCCTGACTATCTCTGGATTGAAAAATCTCAAAGATGCTGCTGTCAACACCTCAAATGCCCACATCTGTTGTTGCAGCCACATGAGCTCCAGTCTAGCCCTTGCAACATTATCACCGATCTCTACTTTTGACATCCTAAATTTTTTTTCATCTGGAAAAATGTCCCTCTCTGACCTTTCATTGGCTCTGCTCTTCAGAATTCAATGTGAGCTGTTATTTTAAAGTTGTTTGGAGGGCTATGTTGAGAGAACTCAGATGTATTTCCTTTGCTTCTCTATCTTGGCTCTCAAAAAGTACTTAAAAATATAAAAAACATATGGATGTCCATATAGGTTCAACCTAACATCTATCCATCCGAGGGTTATCTTTTTAACAGTGGCACTAAGGGGTATATTTTTAAGAGTTCTGTTCACTTTGATAAAATCCCAATAGATTGAAATTTGCTTTAATGACCTATTATGGCTCTTTCATCCATGAATTGGTTTAATCCTCTTTTGAAGCTAAGTAGGAACAACAGCATTTCACACAATAGTTCTAATTCATTAGGGAGTAAAAATGAGTTCTTATATAGTTCACAGTCCAAATTGAGAAAACTTTAAATTTAACTATGGCACATGCTTTAATAGGTCTTAGAACAGTTCTGCTGCAGAATACTCAGTAGGATGTGATTTAGGTACAAATGAGGCCAATGTGTGAATGTGAGACAAACTGCATATCTAAGCATTTAAAAAATAAGTAAAAGCTTGGTTGTCAGTTGTAGCAATGAGGTGGAACTAACCAATTCATGTAATTCTCCTCAATGTTAGGTTTTGACAAGGTCAACTTGAGTTTATTGCTTAATAGTTCAGTTGCTAATAAAGCAGGCATTATGGATAATCTCTTTTAAAAATAATTGATGTTCTATTTATTTGTAACACATGTAGGATTCTGCAGACAGTAAATGATTGATTAGAACAAAATCTCCTGAGGCCAAAGCCTGAAAGAGACCACAAATCAATTGCTCTTCACATATGAATGATGAACATTGTTGACCTATGACATCAGTTTAATATAGTTCATTGGGTACAATTGCCAATGAAAACTCTTCTGGTAGAAGACTTCCATGTTCATTTTTTTGCTCTGTTACCTTCTGTCCATGTTGTTTGGGGGGGGGGGGAAGGTACTATATACTGTATAGAATTCCCTCTACAAAGTAATCATAGCTAAATTCTATTGGGAGACATTATAATACTGGAAATTTATACTGAGCCACACTCTCTTGGTAGTGAATTGACCTCTATTGTAACATATTTGAATGAATTGTGGCTTCTATTGAGTAAGTTAATGGCTTGAAGAGAAAAGGTGTGACCTGTGTAAATAAATGTGAAGAATAAAAGGAAATAAATGTTTCAGAAGATAGTCAATTAAGGCTAATGTCTCTCTAGGTATAAAACAATAAAAAGATTTCCTATTAAACCTGTCTCCTATTGAGGTAACACAGGGTCATGGATGAAGACTTAGTTGATCTGTGAGTTAGGAAGACCTGACTTCAAGTCTCATCTAGGATATATACTGCCTGTTTGATGCTGGGCAAGTTATCTAACCCTCTAAGTTGCTCCCATGCAACTCACCAAAGCTAGAAATTATAGAGAAAACACTGGTGTGCATTAGAAGAGGAATTGTCTTACAGAGAACTCCCCAGACTGGTCCTATTTGAAAGAAAGAAAACAAACCAAAAAATAAAAAGGAAGAAAGAGCAAAATTTCAAGACCTAACTAACAAGTAAATCCTGTACCAGGTTTGAAAAGAGGGGAATTTAAAAGGAGCCAATCAGACAATTTAAAAAGCCAAAGAATTTAGAGGAGGTAAAATATGAATAAAAGTATGTGGACAATATTCTGGGAAACTGAAGAATCATGGAGGAAACTCAGAGAGGTATATAGAAAAACAAAATTGTCTCCAAGCTATGCTCTATATTTTATCCAAATTCTCATGTCTAACTTCTGTCTCACAGTACGGTTCCTATGGTACTTTTAAAATTTGGTCTGAGAGTGGGTGCTCACATTCTGTCTGAATATGAAAAGAGGACCAAGGGAATATGGTACATTCCTGAGACCCTTCAGAAAGTAGTAAGATTGGCTATTTTGTAATTCTATGTAGTACAGTGGAAATGATCCTGAAATGAGAGTCACAGGATCTGAATATGAATTCCATCTTTACCTCTTATTACCTGTGTGACTTTGGGCATCTTGGATACCTTAACCTCTCTGAATCGAATTTTCTTCACCTCTAAATGAAAAGCTTGGACTTTAGGACTTCTAAAATGTTTTTCAGCACTAGAGCTTGGACTGCATGATCCCCAGTGAGGCTGGAAGCAGCATTCCCTAATAGAAGCCAAAATCAGGAACACTTGAGAAGTGACACAATAGAATGTATCAGTTAAAATAGGAGCCTTGTCCTAAGTTTAATGAATCTATTATGAAATTATGGATAGATAGAATAAAGGGAAGACAAAAGAGAGAATATCCTAATCTAACTTTTCCACAGGGGTGATGATCCTGTATCTGCTTCTTTGGCATTCAATCTCCCCCCACCCCCCATCAGTTACAACAGAGAGAGACCTCAAACTTCCTGCATTGTATAACCTCCTGGCTCTCCCTCCCCTGTCCTAGCATTCATGTTCACATTCAAACTGACAACATGTATGCAGGTAGTCAACAGGAGACGATGTCACCTGTGTGACTCCAGAAGGGAAAGGAGGGTAAATTTCCTTCACACAATCTCACTCTGATTCTTTGGGAGACCAGCGTGTTAAATCTCCTCACTTGGGTTTTCTAGGAGATTAACATGTCAGATCTCCCCAATGAATCATTTAACATGTGGAATCTATACACTTAAGATTCTCAGTGGCAGCTAGTTAATTCAGAAGATTGAGAGCAAATCCTAGTGATGGGAGGTCCTAGGTTTAAATCTGGTCTCAGACACTTTCTACCTATGTGACCCTGGGCAAGTCACTTAAGCCCCATTGTCTAGGCCTTGGTCCTCTTCTGCCTTAGAACCAATACAGAGTATTGATTCCAAGATGGAAGGTAAGGGTTAAAAAAAAAGAAAAAAAGTTTCTCTCACTAGAGGTTATAAAACACCTTCCATAGAAGGAATTACAACCATTTGGTAGAGAAGAGGGAAAGAAAGATGAAAAGAAAAAAATGATTGATATATGATAGATGCATTGACAAAAAGCCAATTAGGGGATACTCCCCTTTGCCATAAGAGTTTTTAATCAAAATAAATGATAGGTGATTCAACCCTCTTCAGTTCAGTTCATTATATCCAAAAGTTCACTAAGGATCTCTTCATGTAGTGTGTGATTTCTCTAGGCTTCCAGAGGAGGGAGAAATTTTTAGATAAAAAAAAAATATATATATATATTTATGTATATATACATATATTTATATACATAAATACTATCTGTATAAAAAGCATAAGTAAAAATTAAAGTTGCAAAAGGTCCTTGAATTACTAGCAAGGCCCAATTGAGGTAGCTTATAGCCTACAATCATGCAGGACAGAGGTGAAAATAGAGGGAGAAGGGCTGGTTGCTCTCTCCCCACACACACGCCCAGGCTGGTGTGCCCTTTTGTTCAATTTAAATAAAATTATTTGTAGATCTCAAAAAAAGGACAATTGCAGCAATAATGCACTTAACCATTGAACATTCTTACAGGTGGCCTCTGGATTTCATCTGGGGGAAATGCACCATCTTCTCTGTCTCTTGTGTCCTAGGTTACATAGGGATTTCCAAACTAGGATTGATTTCTTACCTGGCACCAAAGGAACAGGCCCATTCTGCTCTTTAAGGATGTTACTCATAGGAGATTTCTAGGAATTCTGACCTTCCATGACTCTTTCTGCTGGATTTTCAAGTCTCCTTTTAAGCATCTTTACCTTCTTCTTCTCTCTGGTGAGAGTTTTCAAATGGAAGGTCATATCATTGATTATTTATCTCTCTGAACCAAGTCAGCTTTATATTGGTCCTCCACCTCTGCAAAGTGAAGTTTCAATTTCTCACTGATTTTCACCTGCTCCTTCCATTTCACCTCCAATTTGGCCAATTCATCAGCATAGGTGCTACCTTTGACCCTTTTGTCCAAGAGTAATTGTTTACATTTCTTATACTTTTCTGTCTTCTATGCAATTTCTTTGGTCATTTCTCAGACTTGACCCTTTGGTACCATCTCAGAAATCATCTCAGTTATGGCAAGTCCAACTGCAGCAGCTGACAGTTTGATGGTAACTGGAAGGTCAACTATCTCCATCACTTTCTGATGGTTTCCAGTTTTAGCCTGCTCAGAGAGCTGGGTCACTTGTTTCTGGAGTCTCTGATACTCCTTGAATTTCTCTTTGTAATGGTCTTCATCCCTCTGCGGACAAGGCTTCAGATCTTCCACCTTTCTGCTCAGGTCCTGCTTAACAGAGTTGACTTTCTCCTGTTGATTTTTCACAACAACCACTCTCAGTTAAGTGTTACTTTTTTGAGTTTGTCTTTGACTATCTAATTCTGTCTCCTTTGTGATCACTCTCTGTGTCACAGTCACAAGATTCTTCTCCAGCTGGAGAACTTTTGAAGTTGCTTCACTGTGTTTCTTCTTAAGCTCCTCATTTTCCAATTGTAGATTTTGTGATGCTTTAATAAGACACTTGCACTCTGCCTGTAGCTGATCACATCTCTTATGGTGAAATGCCTTTTCCAGTCTTCCACCCTGTTCTCTAAGCTGAGGTCTCCTTTTCCAAAACAGTGGTTACCTTTAACAGCTCTTATTTTTCTTTCATTGTTTTCTACATTTTGAATTCAAGCAGGCCAGCTTTGTAATAACCACCATGTCAGAATTTCCTTTATCTTCCATAGTCAGCTGGAGAAGATGCTTAAAATTGGAATGGATTACTTGCACCATGACTCTCACTCTTATGGGTCACATAGTAGAACTGATGAAACTCTCCGTCATCATTTGGAATGTAATCTCCTGAAATGACAATAAACAATTGACTTTTGTTCTTTCCACATAATATTCAGGCATTGAAGACCATAAAATATATAATGATCTTGAAATATACTCCAACCAACCTCAAAGACATCAACCCAATTTTTTGGGGTATGGATGGATATATACTGGGTTAAGATGTGATGACATTCCAGGTGGGCATTTGGAAGGTAACTCTTGACCACATTTTGAAAGATGACATGTGCAAATTTGTAAATCTGAAGAATGCTCAACAATGGGACTTCTCAAAAGGTTGTCATGTCTTTTCTTCTACACACACTGTTAAGTTATGGTCAAACAGACATACTTGCTTTTTGTCCAATGTCAGTACAAGCTATCATCAACCTCCAGGTTGAGAGCAGGGGGGGGGGGGAGGGATATTCAGACCCATTTTGATCAGAATGTTTTAAATTTTGTCTAGAATGTTACCTGTACAACCCCATAAGGGGGGAGGGTAAATTTAAGATACAGAATCCTATCCTATCCATACTTGATAAACCTTCCAGAAGTGTCCAATACTGAGAGGATTTATTTATCTTAAGCCTTGGGAAAACCTGATTTAGATTGGTAGTGGCCCCCTGAACTAAAAGGATTGTTTTAAAGGTATTATTGGAATAGGTGCAATGTATTTGACCTGGAAGCAGGTGATATGATGACTTCTCAGGAAAGGTTCCCATTTTAAATCCAATTGCTCATGATCATTTGAGCATCATTTTGAGAGTCAAGAAGGTTCAGATGAAAAGAGATTATCAGAGACTTTAAATTGAAGGGATCTGGAATAAATCTTCCAGGGTTTCTTTCTTTGGGGTTGAGTGAAGGCATTTGTGTGAGGGAATGCCAGAGAGCATTCTGCAGATAAGGGAGCAAGAGATCAATCCTTGTAATGATTTAAACCTGTCTTGAAGGAATTGCTATGAATAAATTAATGATGGAAATGCTTTTGAAATTAGCGGATCACTCAGTACACTTAATTGTCATAATCTAAAACTGGGAATTATTCGAAGCAGCAATAAAGAACAAGAGGATCTTGTTCTCTGAAGTTTTTTTTTTCCCTTATTCATAAAATATACAAATATTACAAGTGATGCTATCACTAGAGTAGGAATCCTTAACCTGAGGTCAATTAATTTGTTTTTATTTTATTATTTTTATTTTAATAACTAAATTTCAAAAATGTGTGTGTCCTATGTATTTTATTTAATCTATCTGAAAACATTCTTCTAAAAAGGGATCTCTAGGTTTCCCTGGAGTGGAAAAGAGGTTAATGAATAATCAGATTTTAAGAACCACTGTATTAGAACTTGCCCTATATTTTATACATGCTATCATGAGGATTAAAAGTAACTTAATTATGTGATTGTCCTGGATGGATAAACTGAGTTAAGTATTATCTCAAGGATTACCTCAAACCATGTTGTTGAGGACTTGGGTTGAGGAATTAGTTAGCTGTGATAATTCCTTACTTAATGGCATTCACATTTTCACCCAGATTGGATGGGCCTTTTGAGGCATGCACAGTTTTAAATGTTTTAGTTTTGTTTACTAGAGGTATACTCATAGTTTAAAAAGTTAAACAGGTTATAGCAGACATCTTTAGAACATTACTTTTCACATGCCATTAACCTGCTATTTGGTTAGTTTCCCTCATCTTCAAATATTAGCACACTGCACCCTTCTGTCTTCAAAACACAGTTGATATCAAATGGTTTGTTCCTCAAGAGAGTATTCTAGGCATAGATACTAGTGGGAGCATGGAAATGGGCCATTATGGAACATGAATGGGTGGACTATAATAGAAGTAATGTGAGATAAACCTGGAAATGTAAGCTGAAGCCAGATTGTAGATGATAGTTAAATTGAGTTTAACTCAATAGACTTTAAAAACACTGTAATATATATATATATATATATATATGTGTGTGTGTGTGTGTGTGTGTGTGTGTGTGTGTGTGTGTGCACGTGTGTGTGTGTAGTCCTTTGCTATGTACTAGAGACCCAAAGATGTATAAAGACAAAGTCCTAGAAAACAGATAGTAACCTGTTTCCCATGCTGAGATCATATTATTTTACCTAGAACACAGAGCATTATTATTTTTTCTACTTACCATAATGATTAAACTAAACAGATTTTCTTGGGGGGCAAAGATATTAAGGGAAAGGAATAGAATATGAACATTTCTTTTGTTAAGTTCCTTTTCTTTGAAGGACAGAATAGTCCCGATGGAGAGGGGTGCAGACAATAAGGAGTGAGAGTGATATAAATAAAGAATGACATTTGGGACTCCAGATATTAAATAGCATAACACACCTGTCTTTGGATCACAGCTTCATTTAGTATTTAAGAGGAAGAAAGGGAATAAGAGGGAGGCAGAATATTGGAAATAGAGACATTGGTATGGAATGTTGGGCGAATGATTTGTCACATGTCTACTCTAGACTCTTATTTTTCACTTTCAAAATTCACAAATTGTGAAAAAATGATATTTAATATTTCTTCCAGTTATAAAATTCAATAATTCTATCATTCTGTGATTTGTTATCACTACCAACTTTATTCAGAATATCATGAGAATGGAAATTTTAAGGCTTTTAGTTAGAGACAGTTTCTGGGGTTTTTTTCAGCCATTTTAAACTGTATTTCACCCCAAGATCATTTGTGTTTAATTTTAAATTATTTTAAGCTATTTAATTTTAAATTTCCCCTTATCTCTAAAAATAGACATAGCACACACATGTCTTTGGACCATCACTGAAGTCAGTATATCACCTGATTGCTGCCTGTAAACTATCTGGTGGCATAAAAGGATGATCAGAGGTTTAGACTTAACTAAAATATAATTTAGAGGCTTAAAATTTTGTTTTTGAAATAATTTTTGTTTTTGTCTTCTCCTTTCTGAAGTGGTTTCTGTGAATGTATATAATTTATTAATTCAGTAGTTCCTTAAGGGCAAGGATTTTTCACTCTTTACTTTTTCTTTCTATCCTCATCAGCATAATGCTTTACACGTCATATGTGTTTAATAGATAATTATTAGATTAGATCATGTAAAAATATGGGAATTAGCCCCATAATATTAGAAGATATTTGAATCTTCTTGTTAGATTTTTGTTTCATCTGTTGTTGAAAATATTTCTATAATATCTATTTTTTATCCTAGTAAGAATAATTCTGTGACTATGAATGTGTCTATAATACTTTAAGGTAATCATAACTCACATTCACATAGCATTTTAAAGTTTGTTTTTTTTCCCAACAACTCTATGAAGTAGGGAGTGCAAATATTATTTTCCTCATTTAATAAGTAATGTTCAGGAAGATAAATGTCTTGATCAGAGGATTCATTATGTCAATGGATATGTGATATCATCTACATCGTTAATTTTTCCAGTAGTGGATACTGGATCCATGTCCTCTTCTCTGGTAGGATTCATTACATCTCCACAGGGAATCACCAAGTTCTAGGTTTCTTGCTTTTGCATACACCATTGGTGGAGACTATGGTTTGTCTTTCTGTTGTCCCTCACTCTAGTCCACCTTCTTTTCATTATATACTCCAGATGACACAGATGCCTTTTGGTAAAGTAGCCTATTCACATTCATTATGCATGATCCATTGTTCTTTGAGTAACTTTCAACTTTAGTTCTGAGACTAGGATAGCCTCACTAGAAGATGTTTTAAAAAATAGACAATTGTTTCATATAGAAACTTGGGGTCCTTAAAAGTCCTGCACAGTTTGCCCTTGGCAATCCAAATTCTGCCCTCCTCAGTTAGATCTAGGTCCAGACTGTGGTTCTTATACATGTATCAGGCAGTTGTATAAAAATATCAGAGAAAGATCTGGAACTCATGGCTATCATTCTAGGTCTAGAGTTCTTTCTACTAAATTCTGCTTTCAAAGACATAAAAGTTATCATTCTAAATATCAATCATCATCTTACTGAAAAAGAAGTATAGATGTCCATAGAAAGTCAAGGAATTTGGATTAAATTTCCTGAAGTTGGATTAAAGACAAATTTTAGTACATAGATTCTTGTTAGCAATTTATTTTCTCATTATGTTATTTCTTTCCACAAAAAGCAAATACTCTATCTAAAAAAATTTTCTCCCCAGTGGACAGGGGTCTTAAGTTCTATTTAAAGTTATACTGACATCCTGTCAACAGATACTGCACTATCAATTGCACAATTTCACACTTAAATGCATATTATGAGGAATTATTATTTTTATTTTTATATGTATATTTCGGTCTCCCTAATTGGTTTGGATATTTTGAGGCCAGAGACTAGGTTTTCTCTTTTCTTTATAATGTTTGGCATAGCATTGAATATAATTGACAATGAATAATTATTGATAGCTCTTTATTTGTATAATGCATAGTGGTTTTAAACTTGAATTCTGTTATGCCCAAAGGGCTATAAAACAATGTATATCTTTTGATCCAATAATACCACTACTAGTCTCAAAGAGGTTTAAAAAAGAGGAAAGGATCTATTTGTTCAAAAATATTCATAGCTGCTCTTTTTATGGTGGCAAAGAATTAGATATCAAGTGGATGTCCATCAGTTGGGGAATGGCTGGAAAATGGTGGTGTGTGATGATGATGGAATACTATTGTGCTGTAAGAAATGATGAACAGGATAAGTTCAGAAAGAACTGGAAAGATCTACATGAACTGATGCAGAGTGAAATAGGCAGAACCAGGAAGACATTGTATACATCAACAGCAATATTGTAGAGTGATCAAATGTGATAGACTTAGCTACTCTCAGTAATATAAAGATCCAGGCTAATTCTGAAGCACTTAGGAAAAGGAAGGGAAGGAGGGAGATAACTTTGATCATAAAACTGGCAAAAGCCTGGGTGGACATTTGTTTTTACATGTAATTGATAAAAATAAATAAATTTGAAAAACTATTCTAGCTCTTAAAAAAAGAAGCAACAAAAACAAAAAAATGGATTTGGGAATACCTGGGTTCAAATCTTAACTCTGATACTAACTTTGTTAAGATGAGCAAATTAGCCTCTCTGTATCTAAGTTCTCTCACTTATTCTGCCTAACTCATAGGGTTTTTGAGAATATCAAGTGAAACAATGCATAAAGAACTGAGCAACATAAAAATATTACATATGTATTAATTTCATCATCACTACTATTTATTGGATAGGAACTCATAGTTTCTCATATGTATAAAGAAAGAAAAGCACCAAAGACTCCATTGCTTCATCTCCTGTCCATCTTAAAAAGATAATCTTATTTTTGAAAGTTTCCTTCTTCCCCATTTCCCTATTCCAACACAAATAATTTTCAGTAAGTAAATGCAAAAGAATGATATCATTCAGTTTTATCATTATTGACCACAAATCCAACAATGAATGTAATGTAGACTTCATTTTCTAGGTCCTGAAAATAATTTGTGTGCTCACCTAATAAAGGTGCTTGTCTATTCAAATGTTATACAAGTGTACAATTAAGAGGATGCATGACTTAGAACTGAGAGATATGCATATCTGGATTTATTATTTTTTAAAAAAGAGGCTTTATTTTTTTTAGAGCACTGATGTGTGAAATCATGTTTTATGACAAATGGAAAGGTTGAGGTGAATGAATGCCACACATTCAACTGATATTTTTAAAAACCTAATTTGAGCCTGGCATATTTGCATATTATGCAAATGAAGTGCTATTATACAAGGTTTCCAATTATTGACAAGACTGGTCTTAATAGATTGGTTACAGTATCTGGATCTTGAGAACACCAGAACTTATTTTTCTTGTGTGGCATATGTTGCTTTATTATTAAGACTTCCTATTTACCTCATTTATTGAAATAATTAGAAACAAATTGCTTAGATCCACTCTGGCAGGATAATCTCCTTTACAAATTGCTACTCCACAATCGTTCCAGCTTGGTCTCCTGAAAAACTTTATCTCGAAGAAAAAAGGACAATATTAGGTTTTAAATTTAATACTTGATAATCTTCTGACAACAGTTGGGTACCACATAATGAGCTTAGACATCCTGCAATTTAAACCATTTTGAATTGGGCTGCAATTGTATGGAAGGAAGTTTTCATCCTTTTCAATTAAGTATGGGGGAGGGGGGGCAGTTCTTCTGTCAGCTATGCTTTCCCAGACTCCTGGGCTGATCAGTTCTCAAAACACAGGCCAGGCAGGTTAATTGTACTTGCAGATAATCAGTACCACACCCTGTGGCTCACAATTTGCATTTAATATAAAAGAGTTACCTTTTCAAAATCTAGCTTCAGACAGTGTTGAAATGTGAAAAAAGAAAGAAAGAAAGAAAGAAAGAAAGAAAGAAAGAAAGAAAGAAAGAAAGAAAGAAAGAAAGAAAGAAAGAAAGAAAGAAAGAAAGAAAGGAAGGAAGGAAGGAAGGAAGGAAGGAAGGAAGGAAGGAAGGAAGGAAGGAAGGAAGGAAGGAAGGAAGGTAGGAAGGAAGGAAGGAAGGAAGGAAGGAAGGAAGGAAGGAAGAGAAAGAGAAGGTGGAGGAGAAAGGGCTAAATTTTGAGCAAATGACTATTGTGAGAATATTTTCAGGGCTTATAAAAAGAACTAAAGATCAGATTAATTGGAACCTCTTCCATCTATAAAAAGCAGTAAATAATCCAATAAGGGAGAAGAGTGAACTCAGGACTCCTTCAACCAAGTTGTCTAATTCAAATTTGAAGACAAGACTTATTAAAGTGCTGTAAACTTTGTTCCTGATAATTTGGGTTTAATTCAAAGTTATCCTCATGAGCAATGATTCAGCTTGGAATCTTAAATGAAAACCAAGTTATACCTTATATCACTAGTTATGTTTTATATTTTTAAAATAATGTTCACATAATTATCTCATTTGTTATTCCTGATATTTTCATGAGCTTGGGTGGAACTATTATTATTATATGACATATAATATATGGTATTATGACATATTTATTAGATCAAGTATTTATATTTAATATGAATATATATCTGCATATGTATAAATATATGTATGTGTGTATGTGTGTGTGTGTGTGTGTGTGTGTGTGTGTGTGTGTAGAGGGCTGGGCTTAGAATCAGGAAGATTCATCTTTATGAGTTCAGGCACAAGCTAGTTGTGTGACCCTGGCAAAGTCATTTTATCTTATTTAACTCAATTCCTCACCTGTAAAATGAGCTGTAGAAGGAAATGCAATGAACTATAGTATGTCTGCTAAGAAAACCCCCAAATAGGTAATAAAAAGTCAGATAAAACTAAAAAAGACTAACAGATAATATGTATGTGTGCAAAACTGTACTTTCTTCAAAGGAAAACTGGAAGTAGAAGGAAAGAGAAAAAAAATGTTTGTTGCCTTTATCCTGTAGGTGATGCTTAGGTGGATTGAGTTACAAAACCCAAGAAATCGATCTCTTCATTTGAGTATACTCCAGAATACTTTTTTTCTTTAAATCCTTATCTTCTGCCTTTGTAACAAAGGACAAGGGACAGGCAAACAGTGTTAAAGGATTTTTCCAAGGTTACAGAGCAGGGGTGTATTGGAGATTAGATTTGAACCCAGGCCCTCCAAACTCTAAGACCTGACCCTCCAACCACTGTGCCACCTACCACCCCCTGAATAGTTTCTTTGTTGATGAATGCAATGAATGCCAAAGCCCTTTGAGTGAGCTTAGAACTAGGATCAATCAGCAAGAACTTTTCAGGAATCTAAATTTGACTCATTTATTCTGTTATCTCATTTTTTCTTCATCCTCTCCTTATTTAATAATTTTTTGAAATGCACCCCCTTTTATTTCTTATTTTATTTTGTCAATTTAGAACATTATTCTTTGGTTATAAGAATCATATTCTTTACCTCACTCCCCTTCACCCACCCTTCCCGTAGCCAATGCACAATTCCACTGCGTATTACAAGTGTCCTTGATCAAAACCTATTTCCATGTTGTTGATGTTTGCACTAGGATGACCTTTTAGAGTCTATATCCCCAATCATATCCCCTTCAACCCAGGTAATCAAGCAGTTGTTTTTCTTTGGTGTTTCTACTCCCACAGTTTTTCCTCTGAATGTGGATAGTGTTCTTTCTCCTAAATCCCTCAAAATTGTTCAGGATCACTTTGTTCTCACTAATGGGGTAGTCCATTATATTTGATTGTACCACAGTGTGTCAGTCTCTGTGTACAATGTTCTCCTGGTTCTGCTCCTTTCACTCTGCATCAGTTCCTGGATGTCATTCCAGTTCGCATGGAATTCTTCCAGTTTATTGTTCCTTTGAGCACAATAGTATTCCATCACCAACAGATACTACAATTTGTTCAGCCATTCCCCAATTGAAGGACATCCCCTTATTTTCCAATTTTTTGCCACCACAAAGCTCGCGGCTATAAATATTCTTATACATATATTTTTCCTTATTATCTCTGCAAACTGAGTGGTGCTATGGCTGGATCAAAGGGCAGACAGTCTTTTAGTGCCCTTTGGGCATAGTTCCAAATTGCCCTCCAGAGTGGTTGAATCAATTCACAACTACACCAGCAGTGCATTAATGTTCCACCTTTGCCACATCCCATCCAGCATTCATTACTTTCCTTTGCTGTCATGTTCGCCAATCTGCTAGGTATGAGGTGATACCTCAGAGTTGTTTTGTTTTGCATCTCTCTGATTATAAGAGATTTACAACACTTTTTTATGTGCTTATTAATAGTTTTGATTTCTTTAACTGAAAATTGCCTATTCATATCCCTTGCCCATTTATCAATTGGAAAACGGCTTGATTTTTTGTCCAATTGATTTAGCTCTTTATAAATTTCAGTAATTAGACCTTTGTCAGCTATTTTTGTTTTGAAGATTGTTTCCCAATTTGTTGCTTCCCTTCTAATTTTAGTTGCATTGGTTTTGTCTGTACAAGACCTTTTTAATTTAATGTAATCAAAATTATTTATTTTACATTTTGTGATTTTTTCTAACTCTTGCTTGGTCTTAAAGTCTTTCTTTTCCCAAAGATCTGAAATGTATACTATTCTGTGTTCACCTAATTTACTTATAGTTTCCATCTTTATATTCAGGTCATTCACCCATTTTGAGTTTATCTTGGTGTAGGGTGTGAGATGTTGATCCAACCCCAATCCCTCCCATACTGCCTTCCAATTTTCCCAGCAGTTTTTATCAAATAATGGATTTTGTTCCCAACAGCTGGGATCTTTGGTTTATCCTAGATGGTCTTGCTGAGGTCACTTACCCCAAGTCTATTCCGCTGATCCTCCTTTCTGTCTCTTAGCCAGTATCATATTGTTTTGATGATCACTGTTTTATAGTATAGTTTGAGATCTGGTCATGCAAGGTCCCCTTCCTTCTCATTTTTTTCATTATTTCCCTGGATATTGTTGATCTTTTGTTCTTCCAAATAAACTTTATGTTTTTTTTCTAATTCCATAAAGAAGTTTTTTGGTAGTTAAATGGATCTGGCACTAAATAAGTAAGTAAGTTTGGGTAGGATGGTCATTTTTATTATGTTAGCTCATCCTACCCTTGTGCAGTCGATGTTTTTCCAATTGTTTAGATCTAGTTTTAATTGTGTGGAGAGTGTTTTGTAGCTGTGTTCATATAGTTCCTGTGTTTGTCTCGGGAGATAGATTCCTAAGTATTTTATGTTGTCTAGGGTGATTTTAAATGGAATTTCTCTTGGTGCTGAGATGTGTTGGAGATATATAGGAATGCTGATGACTTAATGTGGGTTTATTTTTTATCCTGCAATTTTGCTAAAGTTGTTTATTATTTCCACTAGCTTTTTAATTGATTCTCTAGGATTTTTAAGTAGACCATCAAATCATCCACAAAGAGTGATAGCTTAGTCTCCTCGTTGCCAATTTTAATACCTTCAACTTCTTTTTCTTTTATAATTGCTACTGCTAGTGTTTCTGGTACAATGTTAAATAAAGAGGTGATAATGGGCATCCTTGTTACACTCCTGATCTCCTTGGAAAAGCATCTTGTTTATTCCCATTGCAGATAATGTTTGCTGATGGTTTTAGATATATGCTGTTTATTATTTTTAAGAAAGACACGTCTCCCGTCTATTCCTATACTTTCTAGTTTTCTCAATAGGAATGAGTGTTGTATTTTGTTAAAGGCTTTTTCTGTTTCTATTGAGATAATTAATCATGTGATTTTTGTTGTTTTGTTTGTTGACATAGTCAGTTATGTGGATGATTTTCCTAATATTGAGCCATCCTTGCATTCCTCGTATAAATCCCACCTGATCATAGTGAATAACCTTCCTGATCACTTCCTAGAGTCTTTTTTTGCTAGTATTCTATTTAAGATTTTTGCATCTATGTTCATTAGGGAAATTGGTCTATAGTTTTCTTTCTCTGTTTTCACCTGCCTGGCTTTGGAATCACTACCATATTTGTGTCATGAAAGGAATTTGGTAGAACACACTCTTTGCTTAATATGTCAACTAGTTTGTATAATATTGGGATTAGTTGTTCTTTGAATGCCTGATAGAATTCAGTTGTGAATCCATCAGGCCCTGGGAATTTTTTTCTTAGGGAGTTCTTTGATGGCTTGTTCAATTTCTTTTTCTGATGTGGGATTATTTAAGAATTCTACTTCTTCTGTTAGTCTAGGCAATTTATATTTTTATAAATATTCATCCATGTCACCTAGATTACCATATTTGTTGTCATATAATTGGGCAAAATAGTTTTTAATGATTGCTTTAATTCCTTCTTCATTAGAGGTGAGGTCTCCCTTTTCATCTATGATACTGTTAATTTGGTTTTCTTCTTTCCTTTTTTAAAGTTAGATTAACCAGTACCTTACCTGTTTTGTTTGTTTTTCAAAATACCAGCTTCTAGTCTTATTTATTAATTCAATAGTTCTTTCACTTTTGATTTTATTAATTTCTCCCTTAATTTTTAGGATCTCTAATTTAGTTTTCATCTGGGTTTTTTTAATTTGCTAGCTTTCAAGGTTTTTGATTTGCATGTCCAATTCATTCACCTCTGCCCTCCCTAATTGGTTAATATATGAACTCAAGAATTTAAATTTCTCCCTAAGTACTGCTTTGGCTGCATCCCATAGATTTTGGAAAGGATGTCTCATCATTGTCATTTTCTTCAGTGAAATTATTCATTTTTTCTATGATTTGTTCTTTAAGTAATAGATTTTATAGAATCATATTCTTTAATTTCCAATTAATTTTTGAATTGGCTTTCCATGCACTCTTACTGATTATTATTTTTATTTTATGATGATCTGAAAATGTTGCATTTATTATTTATGCTTTTCTGCATTTGTTTGCCATGTTTTTATGCCCCAGTACATGGTTAATCTTTGTGAATGGACCATGTGCTGCTGAAAAGAAGGTGTATTCTTTTTTTCCATATATAAACTCTAATTTTCCTTAGGTTTCATTCACATCTCTTGCTTCTTTATTATTTTTTTTTATTTTAGTTACCTAGATTTGATAGTGGTAGGTTCAGATCTCCCACTATAGTTTTACTATCTATTTTCTCCTTCAAATCCACTAGTTTCTCCTTTAGAAACTTGTATGCTATCCCAGTTGGTGCATACATGTTTATTACTGATATTTCCTCATTGTTTATATTGTCTTTTATCAGGATGTAGTTACCTTCCATGTCCCTTTTAATTAGATCATTTTTTTTTACTTTAACTTCATCAGATATCATAATTGTAACTCTCTCCTTCTTTCTATCAGTTGAGGCCAAATAGATCTTGCTCCATCCTTTAATTCTAAACTTGTGAGTGTCTACTCACCCCATGTGTGTTTCTTGTAGACAGCAAATGGTAGGATTTTGATTTCTAATCCATTCTGCTATTTGTTTTCATTTTACAGGTGAGTCCATCACATTCACATTCAAAGTTATGATTGCCACTTGTGTATTCCCCAGCATTTTGATATCCTCTCCTAGTTCTGTCCTTTCTTCTTTTGCTATATCTTTTTAAATCAGTGTTTGCTTTTAACCAGTCCCCCTAAAACACACCCTTTCTGCCCCTTCCCTTTTTGTTCCCTTATTATTTTTTTAGAGTTTGTTAAGTTCCCTCCCCCCTCTTTCATTCCCTTTTTATACTCCCTACCTCCTACCCCCTTAGTTTTCCCTTCTCACTTTCCTTGTAGGATAAGATAGAATACAATACCCCAAATGGATCTAGATGTTCTTCCTTCTCAGAATTGGTTTCACTGAGAGTAAGATTTAGGTATTACCTATTAACATTCTCTTCCTCTCCTTCTTATAATACTTTTCTTCCCCTCCCCTTCCCATGTGCCTCTTTGTGTGGTAAAGATTATCCTATTTAAGTTTCTCTTGGGCCATCTTAGATTGTTCCCTCCCTTTTTCTTATTTTTTTCATATCAACTTCTGCCACTTATTATCCCAATCTGTTCCTGTAAATGATTCTTCTAATTACTATAATAATGAATATGATTTTTGATTTACAAATAATACTTTTCCAATATATATATATATATATAATTTTATCTTATTGAAACCCTTAAAGAAGAAAGTTTGAATTAAAAAAAAACATTTTTCTTCTTTCCCCTCTCTTATTTATTTTTTCATGTTTCTCTTGATTTTTATGTTTGGATTTCAAACTTTCCACTTAATTCTTGTCTTTCCTTTATAAATACTTGGTAATCTATTTTGTTGAATGTCCATACTTTCCCCTGGAAGTATATTGTCAGTTTTGATGGGTAGGTGATCCTTTGTTAAAGACCCAATTATCTTGCCTTTCTGAATATCACATTCCAAGCCTTAAGGTCCTTTAGTGTGGAAGCTGCCAGATCTTCTGTAATTCTGATTGGTGCTCCTTGGTATCTGAATTGTCCCTTTTAGGATTCTTGTAAAATTTTCTCCTTAGCTTCGAATCTCTTGAATTTGGTAATTACATTCCTGGGAGTTGTCTTTTGAGGATTTAATGTAGAGGGTATGCTATGAACTCTTTCAATATCTATTTTGTCCCCTTGTTCAAGAACATCAAGGCAATTTTCTTGGATAATTTCTTTTAGTATAATGTCAAGATTTATGTTTATTTTGGGGTTTTCATGTAGACCAACGATTCTCAGATTGTCTCCTCATGATCTGTTTTCCTTATCCGTCATCTTTTCGGTGAGATATTTTATGTTTTCTTCTATTTTGTCAGTCTTTTGACTTTGCTTTATTAATTCTTGCTGTTTTGTAACATCATTGGTTTCCAATTGCCCAATTCTTGTCTTTAAGGCTTGGTTTTATGCTATAATCTTTGATTTTCTGCTTTAATCTTTTGATTTTTCTTTTTCAGTTTGGTTTATCCTGCTTTTCATGGCTTCCAGCTGTTTCTCCAATTGGGAGTTCTTGTCAATTAAACTGTTATTTTCATTTTGAACTATTTCCCATTTTTCTTGCCAGAAGGCTTCCATCTTTTTGGTAAGCTCCAATTTAAATTCTTCAAGAGCTTCTGGCCAATTTCCTTTTTTTTTTTGGAAGGTGTTGGTTCATTTATTTGGATTTCCTCTTCTGCTTGTTCCTCTGTAGTATGAATTTTTCCTCCATAAAAATTATCCAGAGTCAATGTCTTCTTCTTGTTTTTCTTAGTGTTGGGAAGTTGTTCCTGGGCACTGTTTGCCATCACTATGTTTTTTTTTCTCCCTTCCCTTTCCAGTCCAAAATCTGAGTGAAGAGGGCAGGTTCTCTGTGTATGGAGATAAGGACCAAGGATTTTGTATGCGTGCACCTTTCGAGTCTCTGCAGCTTCCACTATTTGCTGCCCCTCTCTGTGCTATCTCCCTGCGGGTGCCCACGGTTTGAGCTCTTCAGCCTGCTGGGCCTCAGGTCTAGCTACTATCAGGGGTAGGTCCTCAGTGGTCTCAGTCAGCTGCCAAGGACCCAGAGGTGCCCCTTGCTCACTCACTGATTCTAGCTTTCCCTAGCTCTGACGCTGGCTCTGTAGGTGGGGTGGGGGAGAGTGGATCAGCTCACATTTTGGTGGAAGCTTTTTTACCCCACTATGGTATAGAAATGCCCACATCCAAAGTACCTTCAATGATGCACCCTACTGTAGAGTCCCTTCCTTCATATGAGCTTGATTTTTTTTTTTTGGCTTTTTGAGGTAGTCTGTTTCGGTAGGTTGTGAGGAGAGGAAGAATCCTACTTCTCGATTGCCATCATGTTTACCCAGAAGTTAAAAATGCCCCTTTTAAGAAGATATAATACACTATTTTTTGGAAGCTGTAGGAAGAGATGGGAGGGTAAGGAAAACTTTAGCTCTTTAGAACACTGTAGAAGCATCTAAGTAGAATAGTTACTGTAGTACTGGGAGTTGGAGTCAGGAGGATCTGAATTCAAATTCTAAGATATTTACCTGCTGTGGGACCATGAGCAAGTTCTGTAGCCTTTGTCAGCCTTGTTTCCACATTTGTAAAATCAGTATAATCATATTATCTCCCTCATAGAATTATGTTTTCTTTACCATGTTGAACTGGGAGATGTCAATTTTCTTCTCTCCCTGATCATCTCCATTGTCTCTTCCCTAAGTGCAGGGATAAGTGTGAGTTGGTAGTTGTTTCTGTTTCTAAAAAGGAAAAAAGACTCTAGAGATACAAGATCTCTCTATGTGTTACTAATTAAATTCTATTGTTTAGAAGCAAAAGAATATCTGGTCTTTAACATTTTAGAGACAAAGTTACCTATGAACTCCTTTTCTCATCCTTCTACCCCAATGTTTTTTTTTAACTTTTCATATCTTTAAAAATAAACAAATAAAACCTCTTACCTTCTCTCTTAGAATTGATACTAATTATCATTTCCAAGGCAGAAGAGAGGTAAAGGGCTAGGCATTTGGGGTTAAATGACTTGCCTAGGGTCACACAGATAGGCAGTTTCTGGGGTCATATTTGAACCCAGGACCACTTGTCTCAAAATCTGGATCTCTATCCACTGACCCACCTAGCTGCCCCACTCTCTGACTTTTATTATTGATAAAATTTTGAATGTAATTCTTTTATAATAGATATTTGGAAGGTGATAAGTTCTCTTTTTTTCCTCAAGCACAATGATTGTTTCTAAGAAGATGCTGCATGCTTCTCCATAGTCCAACCTACATATTATAATGTAGGCCACTGAAACATCAATTTTACCCATCATTTGGCACAGAATTGCATCATTCTGATATTTATTTTGTAAACATCTAATATTCTTTAATATTTGTTATAGATGCATCATTTGGCATGGTAGTTTATTTTTCATAAATATATGATACAGATCTTTGACTTTAGCAGTTAGTAACATCTGGAAAACAAGTTTATTTCTTTGAAAAGCTAAATGGGGATGTTCAGATGCCTGGAACAAAGAATAACTTTAATCAGTTGCTCCTCTGGATATTCTATATTTGCTGTCAAAATGAATCCTTGTATGCTGCTACTATGAGAGTATTAATATTGTCCTTTGGATGGAAACAAAAAGAATGTCAAACATGACTGAAGTGAGAGATAAGAAATTCCAAGCAGAACCAATATCATACCACCATAATTTGGGGGTCTGTTTGTCATTTTAAAAAACTACTAAAATTAATAAGCTTCCTAAAATATTTAAAACATGCTCCTTTTCCCTTCAGTGTCATATCATTGAGTCTAGTATTGACCTGGTTTCCTCACTCTTCATCTTGGTTTCAAACCAGTCTTTCTCAAGAGTACCTCCTTTTCTTACTGAACTTTGGGTAGTGCTTTTGGAATACGAGTATGACACCATATCTACCTCTGATTCCTCTCAAGCAATGGTTTCAGATGACCCTATCCCATAGAAAATTGTGAGATGCATCACTACTCTATTCATTCTTTCTATCCTTGTTGATTCTTACTGATATCCCTTGTAAACCAGCTTAAGTATTCACCATCTTGGTATTTTCCCTGCTCCATTGGAATTGGGAAGACCTCAATTTGAATCTCACCATAGATTTTTTGGTAGCTGTGTGACTCTAAGAATGTCACTTATTTTCCTACCCTCAGTTTTCTAATGTATAAAATGGGAATATTAGTACTTATATCAATGAGGTTGTAATAAGGATCAAATACGGTAAAAACTCTTCACCCTACTCTATGTGGGTTACAGTGAAGATATACTTCACAATTTTCAGTGGAATGAGCTCATCTGAAACCATCAATTAAAAGGAATTAAGGATAAACATCATTACATACTATCCTAAGAGCACTACACAAAATTATTAGCAATCATTATTATGTTTATTCTTATTAATAATGGTGGCAACCAGATGTATTGCAGATAGAATGAAAGGTTTGGAGTTAGGAAGATCTGAGTTCAAATCCAACCTTAAACCCTTATTTGGTGTGTGACACTAGGGAAATCACTTAACCCTCTTTGCCTTAGTTTCATCATCTATAAAATGAGCTAGAAAAGGAAATGGGAAAACACATCATTATTTTTGCCAAGAAAATCCCAAAAGGGGTAATGAAGAATTATACATGACTTAAATGACTGAACAACAACATTACTATTTTTTGTCTGCTTCTTAATTTATCTAGACTTGTGCTCAGGAAAGAATCTATAAATCTTATCACACTAAGGTGTAAATACCTACTAAGGTTTAATTTATTAACTCTCCCTGGGACATTTACTTTTTAACAGAAGTGGAAGTCTAAAGTCAAGATAGTTAATCCTCTAATTCATAACCTTAAAAAGTAGATAAAAATAACTTTAGAAATGCAGCAGTCTAGAGCTACTTAGAGTAAGTGCAAACTACCCTCAGAGGCCTAACTGGACCCTGAGGATAGCACTAAATTATCCAAAAGTCATTCTTCTTTTTAGTCCCAATATTCATCATAATGATGAACCTTAGTCATAAAGAAAAGGTTAAATTATTCTCAGTATATTCTGTCTTAAAATATAGTGAAGTATATAATGAAGTTTCAAAATATTTCCATAAAAAGACTTAAAATGATGTTTTAAACTGCCATTGCTTAATGGAGTAAAATTCAGCTGTTCAGGAAAATCAGCTGTCCAGAATGGTTCATTCTCCAAAGGTCTGGGGTAGTAAAGATTTTAGTATATCATCATCATCATTATTATTGGGAACTACTGCTCATTATAGGCAGGACATTATGCCAGGATGATGGGGCAACAAATGGCCATAAAATATTGTTCCTTCCCTCAAGGTACTGCCATTATAATATTGTTATAGACAAAATAAGCATTAGTACACATGTCTGGATCTCATAAGACAGACAGGATCAAATGAGGTCAGGGATGTGATGGTACAGCCTGTTTCTGCTTTTTTCTCTTATGTTTTTGGCTTTATTTTCATGTGAGTTGCTGATTGTGAGGAAATGTCATCCTTCAGGGAAGTGATTCAATCTTTTACATTAATTAGATGGGGAAGGAAAAAAGGTGGAAAGGATTGTGAGAGAGTCACATTGGCGAGAAGGCTATAATACTGTTTATATTTAATAAAAATTGTTGGAAAAAGTAGAAAGTGATTTGGCAGAAACTAGATTTGGACCAATATTTTATGCCATTTACCAATATCAGATCAAAATGGATACATGGAGGGAGATATAAGCAAATTAGAAGAACAAGAAACATATTGCCCATCATATTTATGGCTAGGGGAAGAATTAATGAATCGACAAGAGGTAGAAAGCACTATGAAATCTAAAATGGATAATTATGAATACAGTAAATTGAAAAGGTTTTGTATAAATAGAACTAATATAGCCAAGACTAAAAGAAAAGCATTAAGTTGGGGAAAAAAATTTACATGATGTTTTGTGGATAGAGGTTTCATATCTAGAATATCAAGATAACTTTCTCAAAGAAGAAGAATTTGAGCCAGTTCCCAATTAATAAATGATCAAAAGATATCAGTAGGCAGTTTTGGATGAAGAAATCAAAGCTATCTCTAAGTATTTAAAAATGCTCTGTTGTTATTGATTAGAGAACTCCAAAATAAAACTACTCTGATGTAGCATCTCTCACCTATCACATTTACTAAAATGATTAAAGAACAAAATGACAAATGTTGAAGGGGCTGTGGAAGATTGGAGACACATATATTACTGGTGAAACTGTGAACTGATCCAATAATCTTGGAGAGCATTATGGAATTATACTCAATGTTATAAAACTATGTATATGTTTTGACCCTGCACTGCTACTATTAGGTTTATTTCCTAAGGCAATCAAGGAAAAAAAGAAAAGAAATATATGTTCTAAAATAGAACAGTTCTATTTGTCGTGGCAAAGAACTGGAACTGAAGAGGTGTCCATCAATTGGAGAATAATTGTGGTGTATACTTGTGATGGGATAGTAACATGCCATGACAAACAAGACAATGACACCCCAAAAAAGACCTGAAATAACTTAGATAAAGGGATGCAATGTGAAGTAAGCAGAACCAAAAGAATGTTGTATATTCTAGCAGCAATCATATATGATTATCAATTGTGCATGACAACTATTATTAACAAGGTAAGGATCTAGGATAATTCAAAAGGATTCATGAGAAAAAAATGATATCCACCACCATACCCTCCTAGCTCAAAGGTATATTGATTGGTTCTCTGAGCAGTGTTGGTGTATTCAGAAGTTGGCCTACATGTAATTTTCTTTCTTGGGGATAGTGGTGGTAGTGGTAGGGATGGACTGAGATATTCATACCTGGCCTTTGTTTCTAGAACGGGAGTTAAAGTGACTTGGAATTTTGTTTTTGAAACTATGTGAAGCTAATTATCTTAATAATTTTAAGTAGTCTTTTTAACTTGGACATATAATTCTTTGTATTTTAGTCCACTTGCTGAATGGGAGTGGGGAAGCAAAGGACTTGGACCTTTAATTATCTATGGTCATAAACTTGTTTTACAACTACTTACCTCTTGAATAAATGCATTTCAATATGAAAAAAAAACAACAACAAAAAAACAGAGTTCAAATGCAGATTGAAACATATCATTCTTCACTTTATTTCCTCCATGTTTTTTTCCCTCTAGTGTAAGCAATGCATGTTTTGTTTCATAACTTAACGAAAGGGAAATATGTATCATATGATTATCTATGTGTGTATATATATATGCATATATATATATATATATAACCTATATCATATTATCTGCCCTCTTGTGGAGGGGGGAGAGGGAGGAGAAAATTGTTTCCAGATTTAATTAAAAAAACATTTTTAATTCATTTTATAATGAAAGAAAGAAAAACTAGAGGGAAGGAGAGGAAAGGGAGGGAAGGAAAAAGGGAGGGAGGAAGGAAGAAAGGACCAAAACATTTTAAAAAAATTATCCTCAAACTATTGCTACACTGTTAAAGATTCATAGATTATTCTCTTTCATGAAATCCCCTTAATCAGTAGCTCAGACTTCATATCCAAAGGCCAATAGTCCAGTTAAGAATTCTCTGGAAGGTTGCACATGAAATTGATCTTTCTTCAACATGATTGGCTTCCAGAGACGATAAAATATAAACTAAATAGCTTTAAGGATTGAGTAGAGAATGGCAAGAAAAAGTCAAGGAAGCAAAGAAGTGAGGTATATTGCAGTCGTGCTAAATATACTCTTTTGAGTGGAATGAAAGGTTCTGTAGGGGAGATAAAAGAGTCAACATATTGTTTAAGGATAGATTGTTGGAGATCTTAAAAAGACAGACTTTTATCTTAAAGGTAGGATCCTATGCTCTAAAGACAAAGTTTTGTACCTAGTAGGAATTTTAGATAGGATGCTTTTCTATTGTATTAAAATATTGAAGGTTTTTGAGCAAGAAGATGACATGAACTTGTAATTTCCATTAATTCTCTCATTTAACACTCAAGATAAAATGATAAATACTTTATCTATTTGTTCAGTATGTTCATATTTTTCTGTTTTTAGTTTCATGCAACAAACCTCAGTCTTGTTGGCTCTCTTAAATAGTACATCTCCCAAACTAACTGAATTGGGAATTTGGGCACGTCATTTCACCTCTTTTTATCTTGGTTTCTTCATATATAAAATGGGAAGATTGAACAAGATAACCTCAAAAGTTCTTTCTAGAATTTTATAGTTACAAGATGTTATTTGCATATATTACTTGTAATTGAGTACTTTTTAAAGGCTTCAGGAAAGAAAAAAATAAAAAAATTAAGGTTGTTTGCCTGTGTGGGAACTTCTAGATTCCTAAGATGCATCCTTCTCTCAAATTAATTAGCATAGGTTCATTTTTTACCCCTTATATAAGGTAGCATTTCTGCTAGTTCTATGCTTTAATGTTAAGGATAAGCATGCTTAGGACAGAGGCAGGTCATGTATATCATTATCCCAAAACAGGTCATAGCACAATCAAGAAGAACATGTAGTTTGCCTCAGCCAGAATTCAGGATCAATAAAGACATGCAAATATCCATTACTGAACATGTAGAAGGAATATGGCATGGGCAGATGGACACTGTGTTAAATGTTGAGAGGCAAAAGTTACTTGAATGCCATTTCTGTACAGGGACATTTAATTTAATAGTATAGGAGTTCAGAGAGGACAAGACTGTGGTTTCCCAAACAGAAAGGGTCCACATGGAATCATGTTTTTGTAACCTCTTCACATTTTGTGGTACAATGCTCAATATACTTTATATTGAGTTAGAATCCTAGAACTACATGTCCATATGAGGATGTTAAAATATATTTTCTGTTTCATTCAGCAAAATTCCTCCTTATCCACTCACTCCTCCAATTGAGAACAAGAGAAAAACAAGTGATTACAAATATGTGTAATTAATCAGAATAAATTTCTACACTGACCATATTCAAAAAACCATTTATCTCATTTTTAACTCCAACATCTTCACTTATCTGTTGCAGAATGGGGGAGTGCAGATATCAAGTTTCATCATTAGTCCTCTAGAAGCACATTTGGTCAATATACTAATAAAAGATTATATAATTTTTTCAAAGTTGTCTGTCTTTACCATATTCTCGCCATTGTATAAATCATTTCCCTGGTTCTGTTTACATCCCTCAGCTTCAGTTGATACAAGTCTTCTTCCCAGCTTTCCCCAAAACCCTTTTCTCCATTATTCCTTAGAGTGTAGTAGTATTTCATCACATATGCCATAACTCCTTCATTTATTCCCCAATTTATAGATACCATGTAAGATTTGGATGAGATTTAAAATATCATCCAGAACATTTTACAGATAAGAAAACTAATACCCAGAAAAGTGAAATGACTTGTTTCAGGTCATAAAGCCAGTTAGGGTACAAGTTTTCCAACTTTTAGTCTAATGGTCTTGTCATGATACCAAAGCTACTTCTTCATTATATGCCACTAATATCTTTTTGATGATCGAGTATTAATACTCTTAAGTATTTTTGAGAATACAACAAAAATATATAGTTTATATTGAACTGTATAGTTTTACATTTGTATTATAATTAGATTTCAGAGAAGAAAGAAAACTGTGGTTATAGAGGATTTCAGGCAGAAAGACAGCATTGTCTTTGTATATAATGTATTAAAATTATTAAGAAGGAGAGAATGTATTCCAGCCTGGTCAAATGCATAAATAAAGAAGTGGAAGTTAAAGTGTACATCTCAGTGTGGGGATATTATGACATTATGGGTGTTAGCTGTAACTAAAGTTGGAGAGGGAAGTTGGGGGGTCTTGCCACTATATGGACTTCTATGCTGACTCTCAACAGACTGAATAGCAAGAATTGGATTTTGTTGTTGTTGTTGTTGGACTGTAGAATATGGATTGCCCACAGTTTCAGGACCATATCCACCCTGGAGAGATAGGAGAGTACAGTATATATGAATCAGATAGTAAGTCGGGAACAAATCTCAGCTCTACAAAGCAGTGTACTTCAGTAGATATAATTCTAGCCTCAACATCAATAAGATCTTGCTTCAAGTCCTACTTCTCACTTCATACTATGTCACTCAGTTCCCTCAATCTTTCAGTGCACCAGGCAACCCTCTAAGACCATAAATTACAATGAACATATAGATCTTGGAATAGCTAGGTATCTCAGTGGATTGAGAGCCAGGTCTAGAAATAGAAAGTCCTGGGTTCAAATTTGGCCTCAGACACTTCTTAGCCTCATAACTTCAGGCAAGTCATTTAATCTCCATTGACTAGCCCTCACCACTCTTCTGCCTTGGAACCAATGCACAGTATTGATTCCAAAATCAAAGGAACAAGTGGTTGTTTTGTTTTGTTTTATTTTAAATAATATGAGATCTGCATTAGTAAATGGTATTCCTTACTGGGAGTTCCCTAGACCAATGAAATCACAGGTTTGGTTAAAAAAATAGAGTGCAGTCAAGTTTGCCAACAAATACTAAGATGAATAGCAACAAAAATAGGGTGGAGTCAGATTATGAACAGTTTTGTATATCGAGGAGAGAGTAGATCCAAAATAGCCAGCAATACCAGCAATAGGGAGCTCAGGTGGAATAGAAAGAAAGGAGATAATAACATGATATAATTGTTTGCCAAAATTTTAGGTCTGGAAGAGACATTGAAAGTCATTTAGTCCAAACTTGTTTCTTTCCATATATGGAAATGGGGGCTCATCCTCCTAATAGTATAATAATAGTTTAGAATAGGCTGTTTATAGAAGAAATAGAGGAAGGAGTAAATAGAAAAGGATCTGGTTAGAAAGAAATAAAAGAATTTAATAACATCTTAATAGTTATCACAGTAATGATAATAATATAATAATAAAATCTAACATTTATATAGCACTTTGAGGTTTATAAATGACTTTATATACATGACCCTTTTTAACTTGCACAGAAACTTTATAGAGGAGGTATTGTTGTTCCCATTTTATAGATGAGGGTAGCTGGGGACATGTTAATTTCAAGGTACTGATAGAATGTGCAAATAGAAATTGAAAGGAGAAAAAAAGCAAAAGAAGCACTTTGTTATGTCACTTCTCTTCCCATATACCTTTAAGACATCCCCCTTCCTCATTATCTATTTAACATGAAGTCCAGATTCCTCAATCTGATGATCAAAGGTCTCCAGGTTATCATTCTAGCCTATCCTTCCAATTTTATCTCCCATTATTCCTAATAAAAACTTTTCAGATAAAGTATTTTGGCCCTCAAAAACATGATATAAATTGACTACCATGCCTTTGTTTCTTTTTTTGTCATTAAGTATTTTCTCTTTCACCTCCCCCTATCCAACAAGGAAATAAAATAAAGAAACAAAGAGTTCTGGTATCATATAAGTCCAGCCACTCAAAACAAATTCCAAAAATTCTTAACTGCATATAAATCTACTCTGGATTTCTTTGTCATGAGGTGAGCAACATTTTTTCTTTGGCCATCTTTTGGAATCATAGTTGAGTATTTCATTGACCCAAGTTCCTAAATCTTTCAGAATTCATTTTTACATTATTGATGTTAGAGTATAACTTGTTCTTGTTTTATTCATTTCATTTTGCATCAGTACATACAAGTTTTTCCACATCTTTTTGAAATTATCACCTTTTTATCATTTCTTATTGCACAATGACATTCTTTACATTTATATCACAATTTGCTCAATGATTTCCCAATTGATTGCCAGACTTTTAATTTCT
This sequence comes from Monodelphis domestica, assembly GCF_027887165.1. Taxonomy (NCBI): domain Eukaryota; kingdom Metazoa; phylum Chordata; class Mammalia; order Didelphimorphia; family Didelphidae; genus Monodelphis; species Monodelphis domestica. The sequence continues at coordinate 130,550,052 of NC_077230.1, read as the reverse complement.
AAGGGTTTTCTGCCACCACAAAGGAGCTTATAAGTAAAATTGTATATGCAGAACTTTGATCTTTCTTTGATCTCTTAGGGTTTAGACTTAGAAGGGTTTTTTCTGGGTCACAGTGCATGTATTGTTATTTTTAACAATTTACCTATCATTAAAAAAATGATTCCATCACTGTGCTTGTTTTCCTGCATCCTTTGAAACATTGGCTATTTTCTCTTTTACTATTATCTTTGCCAATCTGATAGACGTGAGATGGAAGCTCTGAATTGCTTTGTCTCTAGTTTATGATTTGGAACATTTTTCCATAAATCTATAGATACATTGAGTTTCTTTCCTTGAGAATTTCTTGTTCTGTGATAGAGGATAATCTGGAAAAAGCTTATGTAGAAGCTTTTTACAAAAATGGAAAGAGAAGTTTGGAGCTAGAAAAGAACATGGTATATGGTTAACAGATACAGGAAAGCCACTGTTACCAAAAGACCTATATACCTATTTGTGTCAAGCCATTCACACAAGAGGTCATATTGGTAGTCAAGCTGTAATCGACACCATAAAGAGGCAATGGGTTGCTCCTGGAATAAGTACTGTAGCAAATAAGATCTTCTCAAGCTGTTCTGTTTGCCAAAAATTCAATCAAGGAGCATTCAGACAGAAAGGTTTAGGTGGTAGACCTTAAGCATATTATCCTTTTGAGGGTCTGCAGATTGATTATATCAGCATGCCAAAAGCTGGAAGATACAAGTTTTTCTTGGTAATTGTTGACAGAGTAACTAAATGACCTGAAGCTTTTCCATCAAATACAAATACAGCTAGCTTTATGGTGAAAGTGTTGAGTAAGGAAATTATACCTAGATTTGGACTAACAATAGATTCTGATAAAGGATCTCATTTCAGTCATGACATCCTGAAAAGAGTCTATATAAATCTTGAAATAACACCATCTAGGTTACATTGATTACTACTTAAATGAGTGAAACAATATATAGTTAGGGTATTAACAGTGTTATGATTAGCTATAAATATGTTATTTACTCACAAAATGTAGTTACATACTTGGATTTAGTTTAGGTATAGAAATTTAGTTAGGAGAAGTATTTTGAAGTTAGGTAAAATTAAGTAAGATAAGGTAAGAAAATTAGATACTGACTTGCACTGCATTATACATTACACAACACAAATAACATATGACATCACATAGCAAACAAAATTGTAAATACTATGTAAATATATGTAAATAGGGTATAGAATAGGATTGTAAATTGATTGTATTTTAGTGTATGTAAATATGTAAACTATGTGTAAATATGAAGTATACATAAGTATATATGTGCATATATATAGCATACATGTATATATTGTATGTATGTATTATATGTATATATGTAAATTATGTACATAGCTCACTATTAACATATATTTGCATAAGTGAGTTTATTGTTCGGTTTAATTTTCATTGTAAAACTTATGCAATCTTGTGTTTATTGTGATTTTCAAAATTTTTTCTCTGTTTAATATTAAAGTACTGCAATACTAGTACATTGTTCTGTTTTAGCTGATAAGAATCTTTTAAGTTTGATATTTGCATGGAAGTTATGTTCATCTGTTTGATGTTATTTGCTGTTCTGATTTGGCTTCTGTTTGACTTTTGTACTTGTTTATTATTTACTTTGTTTTCCTTTTCCTTTTCCCCTGGTTACAATTCCTTAGAATAGGTTAGTGTAAGTTAGAGTAAGGTAGTTGAATGTAGGTTTTTTATTATTTTGGGTAGATTTCTTAGTTTAGGTAACTGCTAAGTATTTTAGATTGTGTACAAATTCAAAAATAGTGTTTCCAACACAATTTTTGATTTACACAATAGGGGGGAATTGTGATAAAGGATGGAAAGGTCTGCAATTTGCAAAACTGTGCAAGAACTGAAAAGTGCAAACCTAGGTATGATTGATAGTGGCATGTGACCAAGGGTCACATGGGTGCCTGAGCTGGGGGATCTGAGAAGACTCCATCTTGCCCCAGTGGAGTTTTCTTCTGATCTCCTGAGGAAGTCAAAAGGAAGGTCTGAAGAGTGATCTGAAGAGGATTTTCCCTTTGTTGAACTGAGGAAGGGTTCCTGTATCTAGCTGCTGGCATCATTCAGTTTCACTTGGACATCAGGACTTGCTTGGACATCTAACAACAACAGATCCTGGCTTTAACTGGCTTTGGACCCCTGCTGTGATATTTGGGTATTTTGTATTTTGTTAAGTTCTTGTAGTTTAGTAAACTAGTTAGCAAGGTTAGTTAGTTTTAAAATAAGAATAAGCCTAAGTCAATCCCTAAGCCTTTATTCCTTTCCCTTCCAAAACAGTAAAGTAGATTTTTTTTAATGATTTTTCCTCGTGTGTTTCCCTTAACCAAAAATCCTATCCTAACAGTTTATATCCTTAAACCACTTAGGAAATGGCTCTTATTCTTATAAATTTGAGTTGATTCTTTATATATCTTTTTTTAAACCTTTATCTTCCATCTTAGAATCAATACTATGAATTGATTCTAAGACAGAAGAGTGAGGGTGGGGGCAGCTGAGTGGCTCAGTGGATTGAGAGCCAGGCCTAGAGACGGGAGGTCCTAGGTAAAAATCTGGCCTCAGATACTTCCCAGCTGTGTGACCCTGGGCAAGTCACTTGACCCCCATTGCCTAGCCCTTACCACTCTTCTGCCTTGGACCCAATACACAGTATTGACTCCAAGATGGAAGGTAAGGGTTTAAAAAAAATAATAAAAATAAATAAATTTTTTTTAAAAAGACAGAAGAGCAGTAAGGGTAGACAATGGACATTATGTGATTTGCTTAGTCACACAGCTAAAAGTGTCTGAGGTCATATTTGAACCCAGAACCTCATGTCTCCAGACCTGGCTCTCTATCCACTGAAGCACAGAACTATCCCCTGTTTATAGATCTTTTAAATAAGACCTGTGTCAGAGAAACCTGTTCCAAAGGTTTATTTTTCTCAGTTAACTGTTTCTCATCTAGTGTAATGCCTTGCATGCTTTTTTTCCCACCTAGCCAAAACTTACCTATTTCATCTAAAGCCAGGCTTTCCTCCTTCTCCATGAAATCTTGTATTGTTGCTCCAAACCAGACTGATTTCTCCTTCCTTTGAACACACACACACATGCGTGCACACACACACGCACACACACACACACACACACACATTGATTTGTTCTGACAATGGACTTAACTCTTTGAGGGCAGCAGCCCTACATCTTATTTTTCCCTTTCCCATAATACCTACTAGTGATACATATATACAAGCAGTAAATACTTATTTGTATATTTGTAATAAGTGAGATCAAGGCTATATGATTCAGGATTAGACTATAACACAATGGTTGTTAAATTGAGAAGAGTTCCTGAGACAGTTTCTTTGCAGAAAGGAATGTGGAAAATAAAGAGTAAAAAAGAAAGGGGAAGGTCTTAGGAGACATTTCTAGTTAGTTTATGGAAGGAAAAGTTTAGTTAAAGGAGAAAGCAGAATCAAGAACACAAAGAGACATGGAATGCAAGTGAGAAAAAGGTTTTAATGGATCTTCTTTCTTCAACTCTACAGAAAGGATGAAACCTGAGTAAAGATAGTTTTGTAACAAAATGAGAAAAGAAGTGACATTCTACAAATGTAGTAGAATTATAAAATATTAGAGGTGGAAGGGGTCACAAACCTTTTCTTGTCTTATTTTCCCATTTTACAGATGAGGAATCTAAGGTGAAACTGATGAGACTGAGTGAGTGACTTGTCCAAGGTAATACAGGTAGTAAGCTCTAAAGGTAAGACCAAAATTCAGGTCTCTTACCTCTTAGTCCAACATAGTTTTCCTCTGGAAAACATGTTTTAAATATTTAATTATTTCAAGAAGTTGCATAGACCATAAGAAAATGGGCAAATATTTAATATCTAAAAGAGCAACAACCATGCTGTAGCAGAGTTTCCCTTAGTTCCAGGGATCAGGCCTGTTTTGTGTTCTTTAGGTTGTAATGCCACACATGATATCAATATTCATGGGAAATCTAGCAAGGTGACTACTTCAAAATAATTTTTCAGCATTGGAGACTCAGAAACAAAATGCTTACTAACTTTTCCTCTCTTTGATGTATGTTTCTTCTTTTAAAAATGACATGCATCTCATCCTGACAGAAAATTTTACTCAGAAGTTCTTACTTGAGCTTTTAACTCTGAGCTTTTAACAAATATTTGTTGGTACAAATATCAAGAGTAATTTTTGTTCACTAGGTTACAGAATTACAATAAAAATTAAAATAACAAACAACCCATAAGGCAATAGAGATATCTATTTTCAGGTTAAGTAGGCTGTACTTACTTCCAGGGAAGTAAGTGGCCTTCATGATATTACTGAGAAGGTGGGATAGGAGATAGATTGGCCAGATTAATAAGAGTAAAAGGTAATGACTAGATACCTGTAAGAGACTAAAAGAAGAGGAGGAAGGGCTCAAGCTTGCTGAGCAAAACTTTTATAGGAGGGTTGTGATGAAATATGAATAAATATTGCCCCAAATTAGAAAGTATGGAAGTTACCAATGGAGGGAGTATCCACACCTGTGAAATCATAGATGGCTAAAGAGACACATTTATTCTTAAAAGCCCATGCACATTTCTAGATCACATCTCTTGTCTGCCTTGTGACTTTCTACTGAAAAGTCAGAGATTTATAGTTTAATGATCTAGTAACAGAAGGCCTGTGTCTTCTTATATTCTCCTTATACTCAAACTGCATATTGCAAGAGTGGAGGGGAATTTCCTTGACAGAATCTCATTTGTTACTTTCAGGTCAATAGTCTTCTCACTTTGCAGCCTAGCTTTCTAAAGCTTATAACATCTCGTTGTCATATTGCATGGCTTCCAAATAGTTTCTTCTTGGAGAGCCGTTAACCAAAAATATAATTCTGCAGATCTTCAAGAGAATGTATTTTGGGGGAAAATTGAGGAAAGATGAAATCAGCTTTGATGATCTAGCATTTTAAAATGCTAAAAATGCATTAGCTAAACTTTCTAAATTGACTTCATTAACTCCTTGAAATTACACACACAGATTAATAGGATTTTTATTATTAATTCCTCTAATTTGTTTATACCAGCCTTTGAGAAGGGTCTTATTATTTTCTTGATTCTAGCTATGCATTGATGAGACTCATTAAGCATAATGGAATTTGGCAATTTATCACCCAGATTAAAAGCCCTTTTTCTATAACCTCCATTCACCCTTTATATTTGGTGCGCCTCCTTGACATCAATCAAGGTCACAGTGTAATTTCCCAGATTTTCTTAGTAACAGAATCTCAGCGTAGCTATGTATGAGTTTCTGTGTTCTCTCTGTTCCCCTCTACCATCCTCCCAGCAATACTTACATGAATACTTAATTATTTTAGCTCAACAAAAATTGAAAAGGGATACATAGTGTTAAGTTATTTGGGTTAATACAATCTTGGCTTTTCCACAGTTTCTTTCCCATAGCTCTCTCAGATCCAATTTCCTCACTTGAGAGTCTTGAAATGATAAAGAAAATCAATGCATTTTACAAATGCTGAATGTCTCTTCCTTCTTATGAATGGTACATTAGCAACCTAAGGTCTCATGTATTCCCCAGTTGTGCCTAATAGGATTGTAATTTCATGACGGATTTAAATGACATCAAACCCCATGTCAATCAAACATTAAGTGGATTTGAATGTCACTTGATCTCTGAGATAGAATTCAACATATTATCTGTTGTTAAACCATGAAAGCTAATTGAAATAAGTCCTTCTGGACCAGTGGATAGGTCTATGATGGAATAGACTGATGGAAAATGAATTATTAGCCAAGTATGTTTATAAACATATAATAGCTAATTGGAGTTATAGAAGATGTCACAGAAATGAAAAGGGTATTTGGTCTGCAAGAAAACGTAGAGATAATCCAGTACAATTTACTTTTGTCATAGATGAGCAAACTGATGTCCAGTATGGTTGTTTTCATTAGCCTTGAGTGCATGACTAGTAAGTAGTCTGAATGGAAATTGGATTTGTATCTCTTTCCATCTGACCTTGTCTTCACTAAATTATATCACACTGTTTTAAGTATTTTTAATTACTGTTTAGAAACCTTGATTATGTATCTATAACTATGTAATATTTTGAAAACATAAAAAACACTGTACTGTTATTTTGAGCAGAAACCATGTCATATCTTTGTATTCATCTCTTTGTCCAAGAGAAACTTGCATGGTGAGTAAGTCACTACTAACCAATTTGACTAATATCTTTATTATAAATATTAATGACCAAAAGAATCTTCCTTCCCTCCAATTTATTGTTTACATAAAGATAAATATTTAGGACTTTAATTTTTAAATTTCTTACCTCTGTCAGTGTTACCTTAGTCATTTTTTCTTATATGATTCTTTTCCTGTCCCCCATATCTAGTCACTGATATTTCCTTAATAATAAATGTGTTAAGCCATTTTTTAAAAAACTCCAGTACTATTGCTACCACTCAATATCAATGTTTTATCATCTCGCACATGTTTCTAGAGACCTCCTAGCAGATAGTCTTGATATCAGTCTCTCTCATCTTTTCAGTCTATCTAGTATGCTGATAACATATTGATAACATGTATAGGTATCAAGTGGAAGAGTGGTTCAGAGTCTTCCTCCCACATCTACTAGCTGTAGGATCCCAGGCAAATCACTTACTTTTTATCTTTCTCAGTTTTCTCATCTGTAAAATGAGGATAATAACACGACTTACTCACAATGCTATCATAATTTTGCAAATATTAAAGTGCTCTATAAATGACATATTTTCTTAAAATTTACTTTAATTATATATATTCTAAAAATCTTAGATGCCCTAATTCTCACCATATCAAGTCTAGATATCTGCATTTGACTTTGAAAACCTTTGCCATACCCTCAACATTCTCATTTGGCTTCATGCTACATATTCAAACATTCTCCACTACTCTGCAAGGAGCACAAGTATCCACTTGCAAGCGTTGGCTCTTTGGACCAAACAGTATCCATCCTTAGAAGTACCCATCCGTAGAAGATCAGATCAAGGTTTCTTTCTTCAAGTAATATTCAATATAGACTACTGGGCTTGGAGACAGTGAAACCTGGCCTCAGACAAAGATAATCTGTGTGCACTGGACAAGTCGTTGATTCATCCGTAAAATGGGAATAATAGTATTTCCTGACACTCAGTTTGTTTTGAGGAACAAATGAGCTAATGTATACAAAGTGCTTGGCAAGCAGTAAAGCACTATAGAACTGCTATTCTTCTTCCTTGCTTCATTCTTTCATTCCTTCCTTTCTTAACCCTTCCTTCCTCTTTGATTTTTCTTTCTTTTGTACAACTTTACTTCCTCCCCCACTTCTCTTTCTCTCTCTCTCTCTCTCTCTCTCTCTCTCTCTCTCTCTCTCTCTCTCTCTCTCTCTCTTTCTCTCTCACTCTCTCTCTCTCTCACTCTCTCTCTCTCTCTCTCTCTCTCTCTCTCTCTCTCTCTCTCTCTCTCTCTCTCTCTCTCTTTCTCTCTCTCTCTCCTGTTTTTACTCCCTTTCTTTCTGGTGCAGACCTCATCTTATATTTCTTGTGAATGAACAAAAAAAGCTCAGGAATATTGAGACTTCAGATTCTAGATCTGACTTTAGAGTAGACTACCTGTGCAACTATAGAATAATTATTATTTTATCTCATTGGTCCTCATTTTCGTAATCTATAAAATGTAGGATGTGGTTCACGTGATCTCTACCTTGCTCTTCAGTGCTAATATTTTATGTTTTATATATCACTGACTGTAGTTGGATCTTTCCTTTGCATGTAGAGGCATTCACAATTATTTGCAGATTGATTATATTTGATTTGTACTCTTTTCTGTGTTTATTACATTGGTAGTCATCATGGAGTGTCATCATAACCATTGTTTAATTTATTCAGATGATAATATTTAATTCTCTATTGAGCAAATGCTTGCTTTCTCCTTTTTATCATTGCTCTTTGTGTCTCCTTTGTTTAACAAGTCATGAATATTATCCAAATGCATTTTTCAAGATACTGTCTTCCCTTGCTTCTGAGATAGTTTCAACTGTTTGCTTTTTGGTAGAGAGACAGAGAGACAGACAGACCTACAGAGACAGAGACAAAGAGACATAGTAAGAGAAAACAAGCATCCAAATGCTATTTATTGCTGTTGAAAACTTGTAGAAATCAGAGCTAGGAGTGCCTAGAGCTGTTAAAGAAAGCAGCTCTTTGGATAAATCTGAGTCTCACCAAAATCTTATTTTCCAGCCTGCAGATTATGTTTTATGGGGACCTATTTTTTATAATGTAATTTTGATTATGTGCTATCAGGAAAGTGCCTATAACTGAAAAAGAAAAGGGAGTTGTTGAATAAGGCATTTCTGTAGAAATATTGATGACTAACCCGTTAGATGGGTTTTTAGTGCCAACATGGCACACCTATACTTCTTTAATTATTAAAGCTTCTTTTCCTGAGAACCATATGTATAGTCAGCACATTTCAAATTGAATGAAGCATTCATTTTCTGGAAACATACATATAACTGGAAAATGAGAGTGAAATGTTGAAATTTAGTATAGCCTTAGTAACAATGGCAATAAATAAAAAAGCAATATTTAAAATCTATTTTTCCATGGCAAGAAGTTAGGGGTGTTAGTGATTGATACATAATAAATTCTATTAGAGCCTCAACCTGAGGTCTGTGACCTTGTAAAATATTATAACTGTGTTTTAATGTAATCAGTTTCCTTTTTCATCCTATCTAGTTGACTTTATGTATTTCATAACATTAATCCCTGCTCTGTACCCAGACATTACTTTGAAGCTTGTTAGTATAAGCAAATTGTAAAGGAATAACCTTCTTTCCTAAAGACAGAGATAATGTCTATTATTCTTCACACATTTATTTTGATACTGTGACAATGTAATGATAAGATTCTAGAAATACATATTTTTGAGTGTCTCCAGAGAGAACTAGAGAAGTAGGCTGTTCTCTTGAGGCCACTTAACTGTCATGAGCTCATGCCGAGTCGGTCTTCTCTGTTATGAAAGTGAGCTAAGAGCTAGAATGATTCCTAAGGCAAGAAACAGGAACTTAGAGGGACAGTCAAAATGGCTAGCTATGAAGCCATCAGTAGAAGATTTAAACCATTTTAGTGTATTAAGTAAACTGAGGTGAGTCCTGACAAGCTCAAGGGAATATGATGGCCACTTTTGAGACAAGATAGCTAATAAGCAGAGAACGTTGAAGCAAAAAATGGGAAGTATGAACTGTACTTTCCATAAAATGTTAGTCTTTAGTAAAACCAGAAAAATGTATTTGTATGTATCTATCATTTGATATTTATATGAGGATATATTTCTCAATACAAGCTCCTTTTGAAAAACTTGTTAAGCTGTGCCACAAAAACTTAGATATCCAAAGAAGTAGCAGCAAACAAGGCTACTTTAAGAGGACATAAAATTTGAGGAAGAGAGGTAGAAGGAATGGAAACTCAGTGGGGTAGGAGTAAGAGTTTTCTATAGCTATTAGCTTCCTCTCCCCTGTGCAGTTGCTTTACACACACATGCAACAACTACTTAAATCATTAAAGGTAAAAAATAATGAGATTGTTGGCATGTTAATGAGTGCATGGCATGGTTAGAAAGTTCATATAAAAAAGAATGCTCTAACAATATGCCCTGAAGAGAATTTAAGATGCAGAATCTTGGACTCTCCCAGGTAGAAAGTTAACTTTGAGATCTGCTGGTCCAGTTCCTGACTGAATGCTAAAATATCTTTTACAAATTTGTCCAAGTAGGGGTAGGAATTGGAATGAAAATTCCCAATAATTCCATATTCACGAACCAGTTTGTTTCCTTCTGGGGATGAATAAAGTCCAGAAAAATATTTCCCCTTATTGTTTCTTCTGCTTTCAGAAAAAGGAAATTACCAGCAAAAAAAGTTGGGAATTTTAGAAAGTCTTTCAGCAAAATGAAATCATTTTTGATTCTCCCTGCTTTTATCTTAACCCAGAATCCTTTCATCAACATTTCACCCTTTAGTCACTAAATTTCCATATAGGATTATGATTTCTTCATATGTTATTAGTGATACTTTCCCCCATTCCCTTTCCCATTTAAATTTTTTTAATTTTGCATTACTTTATTTCAAAAATGACTTCCAACACACTGTTTCGTAGTAACTAACCTTGATATTTACTATAATTTATTAACGTTTAAAGTATCATTCATGTTTAGACATTGGGATACAGATATGAGATAGCACATATTCTTGTCCTCTCATCATCTAAACTTTTTTAGGGGTGGGGAACTAGTTCTTCCTATTTTTCTTATGCTGTTATTATAGAGGACACTCATTTAACTGAACCCACTATAGAAAAGCTTGAGAGTTTGCCCAGTTCTTTTTTTTTTTTTTTACCTTGGGTGATTTGCCCTTCCGTCAGCAGTTGAGTGACTGCCCTGCTCCTGGGAGCTCATAATAGTAGCTAACTTTGTCTGAATACCAGTTAGCTTTAGCCATACAATATCTCTGAGTTCCAGGTTTCCAAACATCTAGATCCATGAAGTAGGAGATCCAAGAATATCAGTTCCTCCAAATAGTAAGGATTATAGATGTGTACTAACATAGTTGGTTCATTTGTTTATGTTGAGTAATGATGCTTATGATATCCAAACATAACCTTTGTTGGAAGAAAAAATGAAAATGGTGCCTGGAACCTTTAATCCTTCTCACTAATACATTGCCACTAGACATACTCCTGTTTCTTCTGATAATATGACCTGTTCCTATATGAATCTCTATGAGCAGTAGTCAGTGGATATGACATTTCTGACCAGACTCTCTATCCTATGTTGGATATGTGTCCCTTCAGGAAAAGTGACATCTCAGAACTCTAAGTTGGTTTGAGCCTTCTGAAATGAAACTTTAAATTTTATATAAAAAGAGTACCTAAAATGTCCAATCTTTTTGATCCAGACATTTCACTACTAGGAATATGGTGTGAAGATGTCAGTGACAAAAACAAAAGCCACTATAAATGACAAAATATTTATAATTCTACTTTTTCTGTAATAGAAAAGTACTGAAAATAAAATATCTATTAAATTATGGGGAATATCTAAACAAATTTTGGTACATGCTTGTAATAGAACATTGATATTGATTTTTAGTTATTTTCAGTCCTTTCTGACTCTTTGTGACTTCATTCAGTGTTTTGTTGGCAAAGATACTGGAGTGGTTTGGCATGTCCTCCTCCAGGTCACTTTACAGATGAGAAAACTGAAGCAAACAGGATTAAGTGACTTGCCCAGGTTCACAAAGCTAAGAACTATCTGAATCTAGATTGAAATTCTGGAAGATGAATCTTCCTGAGTCCAGGCCCAACACTTCAACTACTGTGCCACCCAACTATCCAGTAGAATATTAATGAGAAATAAGAAAAGATGAATATGGTGGATACTAACAATGGGATGAATTATATTAATTCATTCAAAATGAGGTGAACAGAGCCAAGAAAACAATACACAAAAGTGACTACAGTGATATAAATGGAAAGAAGGAAAACAACAAAAATTAAACTGAAACTGAAGCCTTCAAAATTATAATGGCTAAGTTTGATGTCCAGGATGAAAGCACCTCCCTCAGTTTCTTTGCAGAAGTGGAGTGCCATGAATATGGACTATTAAATATAACACCCAGTTATTTGATTGTTGGTTTTTCCAACCTATTCTTTCTTTTTTAATTCTTTAAGAGAAGACTCTCTGAGAGCAGAAAATGAAAGGGGTACAATGGGAAATGTAGGTGATATAGACATGGAATATCCTAATGAAATGATACTGTAAAGTAATTTTAAGAAAGAGAAAATGGCACATGCTTTGGTTATCATTATGCCAGATCTGAATATGTCCCAGGAAGGAGTGAACAACCCAAGGTCAGCAGCTAGTAAAAGACTAAGTTTACATTTAAACTGAGCTCTTCCTGTCCCCAAATCTAGCACTCTATCCTTTGTAATATCTAGTTTATTCTGTCACTTTTTTTAGCAAATATAAAACTATTCTTTGTAGAATGAATCCAAGGTCCCTTTTTAACATTCTTGTATGAGAATATATTTTGAGGAAAGAGACTTTCATTGTCCATCAAATTATGCAAAATAGGAAAATGCCTAGTCCACCTTTCTGAAATGTGGACTCTGGCTTATATGTTATATTTTACTTCTCATACCATTTGCAAAGCTGAATTGGGGAAAAGTGGTTTTTTTTCCCTCTTTCTTTTCTTTTCCACTTACCAGCACCATCATGTTAGTTTAGATTCCCTTGGGAACCTAACCTCTTCGGTTCCTTTTTTTACCTCTTTACTAGGTTATCTATTCCATCCAGTTTAATAAACTCATTTATTCTAATGAGTTCAGTAATATAGAAACACTTTTTACAGGTCATTTTAGCATTTCTTACTGAGAAAACACCTTGCATTTATAGCACATGTAGTTGATGATTACATCAGGCAGGAAGACAAATATAGCATATGCTAGCCAAGAACTGAAACAGTTCTGTATCTTTTCCTCTGGATCACAACTTGAACTGCAATCATTTGTTAATTTCATTAGAAAACTGTAATTATGTGTTTTTACTATTCCTGCTCACATATGACTTTCTTTTAGCTGGTTCTCCCACACCCCTCACATTGCAAGTTTGTTAGCTTTGGGTAATTTGATCAAATTTGTACTATCAAGAAGCAAAAACCTTTGGATGCTATATTTAAAAATATTTCTCTTAAATCTTCTTTTATAATTTAATTTTGTCCCAATTACATGTAAACATTTCCTAACATTTTTCAAATAATATTGAGTCTTGAATTCTCTCCCTCCTCCTCAAACCTCTTTGAGATGGTAAGCAATCTCATATAGTTTTTACATGTACGATCATGAAAAACATTTTTTCAGTATGAACCCTTTTTATGGAAGGAAATTCAAACAAAAAAAATTTAAAGTGAAAAATGCTTACTTTGGTCTGAATTCAGACTTAGTTCTTTTTTCTCTGGAAGTAGATGATATGTTTTATTATGAATCCCTTGGAATAGTTTTGGATCATTGTATTGCTGAGAATAGCTGTTATTCACAATTGTTCATTGAAATGTTCTCCGGTTCTGCTTATTTCACTCTGCTTCAAATCAAGTATCAATATCAAGTAAGTATCTCCAGGTTTTTCTGATCTACCTCAACTTGTCACTTCTTACACCATGGTAATGTTCCATTACAATCATACACTATAACTTATTCAGCCATTCCCCAATTGATGGGTATCCTCTCACTTTCCAAATCTTTGCCATCCTAAAAAAAAGTGTTGCTTTAAATATTTTCATACATATAGGTCCTTCCTCTTTTTTGTTTTTATATCTTTGGGATACAAGCCTAGTAATGGTATTGCTGGGTCAGAGGGTATGTACTGTTTTATAATCCTTTGGGGATAAGTCCAAAATGCACTCTGAAATGATTGAATCAGTTCACAACTCCCCCAACAATATATTCATGTCTCACCTTTCCCATATCCCCTCCAAGTTTTGTCAGTTTTCTTTTCTGTTATAATAGCTAATCTGAGAGGTATGAGGTACTACCTCAGAGTTGTTTTAATCTGCATTTCTCTAATTTATAGTGATTTAGATATTTTTGCATGACTATAGGGAGTTTTAATTACTTTGATAACTATCTATTCATAGCCTTTGACCAAGTATCAATAGGGAAATGACTTGTATTCTTACATATTCAATTCATTTCTCTTTGTATATGAGAAATGAGATATTTCTTAGAGAGATCTGCAAAAACATTTTTATACCATGATTACTATGCACTACTTTACTATTTTTCTCTCTTTAGTTTCTGACCTGCATCTCCTGCAATCTCTTTTCTATAAGTCCCCACTCCCATCCCCTTATCCCCTTTCCTTCCTGTTTTCCTATAGGATAAGTTAGCATTATATACCTAATTGATTGTGTATGTTCTTCCTTCATAGAACCTTTGTGATGAGTAAGATTCACATACTGTCTCCCCCATTTGCCCTCTACTGGGAATACTCTTTCATGCCTCTTTTATGTGCAATAGTTTTCTCCATTCTATTTTTCCCCTCCACTTCCTCCCAATGCATTCCTCTTTCTCATGCTTTAATTTAATTTTTATATCATCCCATAATATTCCACTCACAAACTTGCCCTCTATGTATACTCCTGCTAACTGCCCCAATAATGATAAAGTTCTTTGATGCTATAGGAATCATCTCCCCATGTAGAGATATATACACCTAAGAAATGTGTGATTGCTATATGGTCCATAGAGCAGCTAACTTGAAACGTTACATTGGTGTACTGATGTTTTATTTTAAAGTGAATTTCTTTACTGATTTAATTTTCATTTTCTTTCTCCTCCTTGGAAATTTTCCCACTTCTAACCATTGACATTGGCCACACATGTCTTCAAATCTATCATTAGCCTGAAGCTACGTCTTCTATGCCTGGGTAGTGAAAGGGAGATCCATGTGAGCTGTCTTTAAAAAAATTATGTGATATTTTAGTTCCCCACTTCTTAGACCAGGAGAGTGAGCTAGAGTGAGAAAGAAATAAATCCATGACCTTGTTGGCTATTCAGGCTAGACTCCCAGCTATTGTTCAGTCTAAACTCAGTTCCCTGAATTGCTTGTGACTGACATAACATAATCAATCACAACCTAATCTTTTATTTTTTTTTTAAATGGAAGGCAGTGCCATAGGGGCGGTACAACTTTGCATTTGTTTCAAGTACAAGGCTGTTGACTTTTTTAACTGAATTTTGGATATGTGCATTCTTCAATACTAAACTTTCCAGTTTACAACATAGTTATTTGATACTAACTCTTCCTATCAAGAGTAGCCCACTTGAAAGTTTAATCATTTGTAAATCCTATCCTTAAGAATCCAGGACAGAAGTCAGTAGCTTTTCTCAAATGCCACCTTATTAGGAGTTGCTGCGAGTTGTAAAAAAAAAAAAAATTGAATCTTCTCATATTAGCAGTGAATTCAGTATTTATTTTAGTTATTCCATTTATAAAATATGGTTTGCTTACAGATATTAAAGATGATACAGGGAGTTTATTATAATCCTAGAATTGGGGGAAAGGAAAAAAATGAAGGAGGAGAGAAGAAAGATTTCCTAGTCATTAGTGTGGAGAATGATCTCAAGCACAATAGATTTTCCTCATGACAAATCACACATAATCACCATAGCAACCTCACATAATTATGCATAAGATTTCAATGTAGTAACAAAACTAAGCATGGAAGGAATTGTGAAGAATACCAATATAGGGTGAGACAGATGTGGGGATAGATAGTGCATAAGAAGATTGAAAAGCATTGGTCCTAAGATGTGACAAACTGCGGAAAAGAATTTAAAAAAAAAAAAGGTTTCCAGCTTTGTGTTTTAGAGAGTAGTGATTAAGTCACTACATTTTCTGGAAATTAGAGGCTAGGAGCTGAAATATCTACCTATAATACAGAGGTGCCTGCTAGCCCCACTCTAGTTAAAGGAATGTCAGCATTTCCATTATAAATCTTATTTTCATGGGTTTATAACAGCTATAAAAATTCTCTCCAGGCTATGTGTTGGTATGCAACATCTAAGTAGAGAAATGCTTTTTTTTTCCTCCTGGATTATTAAAAAATTTACTTGGCCACTTAAAAAAAAAGTTACAGATGTGTCCAAAATATATGAGTAATGTAAAATTTGGTTGGTACCAACTGTAGCTAAGATATTATAACTCAAAGACTCTTTGAGGTTTAGACAATTAAATCTTGCAGAAGTTAGCCTGTAAAGCTGACTCAGGCTTGTGGGTTCTTTTGCCTCCTGGGCCTCCTGATATAATATAACTTAGTAATATATTAGAGTCACAAAGCAGGCTACTGCATGCTGACAGTCTTTCATAAGGAATTTTGCCCCCTATAATTTTGAAGAATGTTATACTGTAACTTAGCTAAACCATTCACATCAATAAAGGGAATCAAACTGTGAAACTCCCGTGCCATGATATGAAATTTAGAAATGAGATGCTTTTCTGGAGCAACACAGACAGATAATGCAGCAGGCTCATGTTTTAAACATGAACATTCCAATGCATGGCCCCCTCACCCCCAGCCACTGCATAGTCAGTGGGTAAAAGCTTGATGTAAGCCCATTACTACCCACCCAGTGCATGAAGGATTTTCACTTGAGTTCATGGGAACTCAGCCTGCAAAAGAAATTGACTCTCCAGTTCAAGTAAGTATGTACTCATAGTGGGATTTCTCTCTTTTTATTTTCTTTATAACAATCAGGGTTTTTTTTTTTATTAGACTATAAGCATCCAGTAGGCAGGACCCAAATATGATTAATGTTCTTTGTATAGTTCTAACACAATGTCATCAGCAAGAATGCATTTATTTAGCAAAGATTGTTTTTGAGATAATTTGATAGAATGTATGTAAAAATAATTTTTAACAGACCAAACAGGCACCAGACATTTTAAAGATAAATTAATGTTGTACTTTCTCCTTCATTAATATTAAATATGGCCATTTTGACATGATTTATAATGAATATTTAAAAACAAAACACTGAAATCATTGGACTGATTTAGTCAATTCTCTAGCCTTAAGGCAGGAAGTTTCTTTGACAAAATTGAATCTGTTTCAATTTAAAAGCCATGCAGAGGGGTAAGATTTTTATAACTTTTATTATCTCATTCTGAAATTTTATTTAACAGGAAAGACCTTTTTATCTTATTCCATTCTATAATTATAAATATCCTCTCTGGGCAGGAAAACTCATTAGTTTTAGTGAAAGAAAATTTGAATTTAAATTCTGTCCCTTCTACCTAGTATTCTCAAGTCATTTATTTCTAGGCTCAGTTTCCTCACTTAGAAAACATATTGGCCTTTGAGGCCACTTCCAACTCTGAATCTCTGATAGTATGAGCTAATTCATTTTGTAGTTCATGAGGAAAAGCATCACTTTTCTGTATAAGTTTCTATTTATTGGTGCTATCAGTAGGAGTAAATTTTAGGTAGCTACAGTGTCAGGTATATGAGTAAGTAATAAGAAAATCTGAGAAGGATGATAAAACTTTTATTTTGCATATTTCCCTGAACTCCATATATCTAAGTCTCATTGAATTCAACTGCATTTGGTATACAGGCTTTCTCAGGCAACTTTTAATAATTATTGGTGTTGGACAAGCCTCAAGAATGTTGAAAATGAATTTGGCTCTTTGGATCTCAGGACTGCTACCTCCCCTTCAATCATACCCCTCTATTTGGGTGAGGGTTTAAGTATGGCTCTCATCCACTAACCTCAACCCACATTTGAAAATTCTAATTTTCAGGTTCTTCTTTTCTATCCTAAAGGCTTGGAGATTTCTCTAATTAGTTTTTTAGTTTATTTTGTGCTTGGTTGAATGAATGATTTATTTTACCTTAGATTTCATTGAAATCCATCAAACTTCCATCAGTAATATGATATGATCATTTGCATTCCTGGTCCTTCACTCCAGCCAGGTGATCTATAGGTTCTCAATGGAAAGAAGTGACTTATGAGGAATCCCAGCTCTGATTCCATAATTTATTTTAAAACCTTACTTTCCATTTTAGAACCAATGTGATGTATTCTTTCCAAGGCAGGAGAGCAGTAAGGACTAGGCAATGGGGCTTAAGTGACTTGCCCAGGGTCATACAGTTAAGAAGGGTCAGGTTTGAACCCAGGATCTCTCTTCCTGGCCTGACTCTCAATCCACTGAGCCACCTATTTGTTGATTATTTGTATATTTTCATGAAAATAGCAAGTCAATAATTCTGCAACCTAATACTTTCTTTCCAGCAACCATGAAATGTATCTTTAGCCAGTAATCCACTATTCTGTTATCTGAAACCATTATCCAAATATCAAAATTGTTATCTTTATAGTATTATCTGTATAAGTCCTATTCACTTTTCATATGTTCCTTTTTATTTATACATGCTCAAACCTAGTAACACAAAGACACTGAAAATTCATCTCTACCCTCAAATCCTTCATTTTCATACCTTTATTTTTTGGCACTAGACATGTTTTTCATGTTTCTTCTTAGGGCATCATTTGTCCCCATAGAAATCAATGGTAATACTAGAGATTGCTAGGTTTGGTATACATTAACAGTCTCTTCACTGTTTCCTGGACTTTTCAAAGATGACTCAATTTGTCCTAGGTTCATCTTTTTATTATATGTAAAAGTATATGGTTTTCTCTGCATCCCTAAACAGAGATTCTATGACTATAGTGATACAACCCATCTTTAGGTGATGGCAACATTTTAATTCAGTGCTATGGTACTTGGGACCCTCCTTATTTGTCTATGGTTCATAGAATATTTTTCTTCCTTAGAAGGTCCATACCTATCAGTAAAAATTCTAGTGATTTGGGAATTCCATCTTCCCTTTCCCCTTTGTGTCATGTTCTTCCACTCATCAAGTTCTGGTTTCAATTTTCCACATCCACAGAATTATTTCATTATTGACTTCTATCATATTATTTCTTTCTTACAAAGAATTTTTCATGCAATCAAACAAGACAGAACATAGAAGGATTTCCTTTGGAATATTCCCTGTCTTGTCAAGCAAGGAGAATAGCATTGATTTGGCACACATTTTCATATAGTTGCAGCAAACTTTTGCCCATAAAATTCAAATTCCATAGTCTGATATTCATGCTTTCTACTGGACATATATATATATATATATGTATATGTATGTATATATATATATATATGAATGCCTCTAGAAAAAGTATATACGTAGCTGATACATATATACATACATTTCTCTAAGTCATTTGAACAGTCCATATAGTTTCCATGCCACTGGAATTGAATATTTTAGGATGAGAATCCACAATTAGATTTACTGTTATTTATAGATTATCTTAAAATTAATGCTATAATTAACAACCAGAGTCTACTTTCATTTTGGTAGAAGAAAAGTGAAGTCTAGTGACTCCAAATCCCAGGACCAATAAATTCCTAGCTGTGTAATTTTAAGGCTTAGAAACTGAACCTCAGTTCCTTCCTGTGTAAAAGAAGGACAATTGTACTCAGACTAACTTAATCAGAGCTTTATTATAAGGAAAGTGCTTTGTAACACCTTATAGTACTCTATAGAGATGAGTGGTTTGCCTTTAGGAACATTACCCAGAGTTGGACTTTGACCTGTGCTTTGCAGTTGAGAAGGTATAAAATTGTGTGAGAGAGGAAAGGAAGGCAGCCAGAGATAGAAAACAGATAACAATTATTACTGAAAAAGTAAAAATATTTGAGGTTAACTATCAAACCAATTCCAATGATTCAGTTATTAGAATGATAAACCAATAATTAGCTGTAGCTATGATAAAAGAAAGGAATTCTAGCCATTGCTAAACATTTTTCATCAGGAAGAAAACAATGAAACATTGCCTATTGTGATGTGGTATTAACATTTCATACTCCAAGATATTCTGTCTTTTAGTATAAAGCATAATAAGATGATTTGTCAGTAGATATATGCAGAACTTTTTATTCAACTCTCAGCACATTTTATTTGCATATAAAGTGGCACATTTACACTCAACAATAACTAGCCCTGAAGGAGCTATATTTAATAGAAGAACACAATTATTCCAGTCAGGCCATAAACATTTTCTTTAGGGCAATGGGCAACAGTTTAGGCTAGCCTCATCATCAGTCATGTAAATTACCTGACTATTACACAGTTGAATTAGGGAAGATTTAAACTGCAAAAATATTATGATTCCATCTAAATAAAATGGCTGTTTTCACTTATCAACCATTTTAGGAGTTATAAACATAAAGGTCAATGAGCTATCCAATTTTTATTTCTGCCTCTATGTCATGGCCCCCAACAATCATTTTAACTGCAAACATTAGGAATCATAGCTGTTTTATTCCTCATCATATGAACCACCTTGGAACAGCTATATTTTTTTAATGTTATGATGACATTATATAGGAGCAGTTTATAATATAACCCATTAATGTGCCTAAAGATTCAAAGCATATTTTGAGGTGGACTCTGATACCTGCAATCAAAGGCTTTTGATATCTTTTGACTGGGATATTTCCTTAAATTTTATGAATGTCTTTCTTTTAGAGTTCTAACATCTTGATATATTTGGAATTAGAAATTAGTGAGAAAAGTAAAAGGAAGCCCTTCCCCCCTTTTTTCCTTTTCCACATCACAAAGTTTGGGGGAAGGAAGAGATCCTATATTTAAATTGAATGAAGAGATATTGGGTGATCCAAGTATTAGTTCAGGCTCTACCACCAACAAACTATCATTTTGGTTAAGTTATTTAATTTCTCAAAAACCTTTATTTTTAATATAGTGTTTAATTGAACATAATGAATCAAAAACAAACAGAAAAACTCATGTAATTGATGTATCAATGCCATTCTCCCCCGCTTCTGTAATAAGCATTTACCAGAAGTAGATAAAATTTAATAATGTCAAAAGCATTACCCAGCATGGAACATAGACATAGACTGTCATTTCATTGGATACCTGGACCTAGTTCCTCTGAAAGACAGAAAATTTCTATAGTACCTACCCACCTATATACATATATATGTAGATATATATTCACTTATAGATTATATTTCTCTCTTCCCCCTCCTCCTCCCTCCGTATTGAGAAAGCAAGAAAAACAAGACATGTTACAAATGTGTATAGTTGAGCAAAACAAATTTTCTAATTGACCATATCCAGAAAAATATGAGTCAGTCCTCACTCTGAGTCCATTGCCTCTCTATCTGTGGGCAGACAGCATTTTTCATTCTGAGTTTCCTGAAATTGTGGTTGGTCATTGTATTCATCAGATTTCCCAAGTCTTCCAAGTGTTGTTTGTCTTTATAATATTATTGTTATAGTGTAAATTGTTCTCCTGATTCAGCTTAATTCACTTTCATCATTTCATATGGATCCTCCTGGCCTTCTCTGAAACCATCCCTTTCATCATTTTTTATAGCATAAGAATATTCGATCATGCCCATATACCCTAAATTTTTTAATCATGTTTCAGTTGAAAAACACTGTTTCCAATTCTTTGCCATTATGAAAAGAGCTGCTATAAATATTTCTGTACATAAGGAACTTTTCCCTCTTTCTTTGATCTCTTTGGAGTATAGACAATAGCAGTATCACTGAATCAAAGGGTTTGCACAGTTTAATAGCTTTGGGGTCGTAGTTCCAAATTGCTTTTCAGAATGGCTGGCCCTGTTCATAGCTTCATCAACAATGCATGAATATACCTGCTTTTCCATAGAATTTATCATGAATGTCCCTTTTGTGAATGAATAAACTCAACTTCATGTTTGTAAACTTATTGCGGTGGTGGGGTTCACTGTTCGTGACCGCATCCCATTTAAATGGGGGCTCGTCCGGGATTTCTGGAGCAATGGGAAGTCCCTCAGTTCCCTCTTTTAGTGGGCCAGGACATCCAGTCAGTTATTTCGGCAGCCTCCCAGGGGAGGGACCCTGTGTGTACCTGTCAGTTTCCAAGCCTTTTGCAAGAATGCAAGACTGAAATTTAACTTAAAAGTAAAGAGAGTTATTAGTAATGTTTAATTTTGGCAATCAAGACAGCATGAGTGAACCTTCTTTATTTTCTAAAATGATTTCTAAGATTCTATTCTGCTCTACAATTCTGTGATTCCATGACCTATTAACAAAAAGCTAAAAAGAACTTTCTCTGTGGATAGCACTGTGCTTGGTGCTGAGTTTAAAGAAATAAGAGAAAAAATAAAGGAAAAGCTTTGACCCTCAGAGCTTTAATTCATCTGGGTAGATACAATCTATAAACATATACAGCTATATGTAAATTTTGAGGATAGAAAAGCCTCCACAACCAGGTGCTTGGGAGAGCACAAGAAATATGTGATCTGATCCTTGAATAAAGCTATAGATTCTAAGAAGAGGTAGTAAAGAGGAAGGATGTTCTAAGCATGAAAGACTGCTAATATGAAGAAAGGGAGGTGACAGATATGATGTTGAGGTCAAGGAAATACCAAGCAGACAAGTTTGCCTGGAATCTGTACTATATATATATAGGAGAGTAAAGTGAAGAAAATATAGGTCTGGGTTTTTCAAAGTTCAGTCTCAATGCACTTAATTATTTCATTAATGATCACTTCCCAAATTACAAATTACCAAAATCTAATTGGAAACAAAAAGATCACTATTCCCTATTCAGCCCTGAGTCATCTCAAATATTGCTATGATTTTATTTGTTCCCACATTTAGTGAATCAGCTTGGCTCCATTTGTGGACCATTTCACTTTAGGTTTGATTTTGGCTTGAGGGTTATATGTTTACTTATTCACCAAAATGCATACATGGTGAGAGTGATGAGATCTGACTTTAAATGTTTCTTTTTGGCTTCTATTTCATCAACATCTGGACTACATATCCTGGGTCAATTTTTTAGCATATGTTCCTCTAGAAATTTCAACCAAAATGAAAGCAGAAAATGAATTTGGCTGAGACAAAAAAGTGTCTTATTCTATCTTTCCAACCTGAGGAAGTTGCTGACCAGTAAGTAGAGACTTCCCTTGTGGTTGCTTCCCTGAATTCAGTCAGTCATTATCAATCATTATTTGGAGGACCAGTCTGCTACTACATTTCCTGAAACCTGAACATAAGGAACTTTTGCCACGTGGAATACACACAAAATAGAGCAACCTGATTGGAGTTATCTTTTGTGGCCTGAACTAAAACTATCATGGGCTAAACCATCCTTTTTGTGCTAGAGATAAGAATCCTAGGAATCATAACTTTTATATTTATCTTTCAACAATGCTGAGAGTGGCCTGAACCAAAAATGTAGCTCCTCTCTCTTATGTTGATGTATTAATAAAAAAGAAATGCATAAATATATATTGTTTTCTCTTTCCTGCAAAGATGGTGTTCCCCCATTCTATTTGACTTTGATATTCATTCATCTCACACATGATACTTATTTTGCATATTAAAAATCTCAGTACTAGAGTGTTGGTGATTTATCCAAGATTGTGTAGCTTGCATTGAGCTCTTCCCAGAGTCCTCTTCCTATCCAGTGTTCTTCCCATCTACTGAATTCTACTTTTTCCCCAATCTGGCTTCTCCAAAACTCAAATGCATACCATAATTGTTAAGAGAATGGCAAAAATGATTATAAAGACAGAGAGATTAATGATGTTTTGAAAGGAAAAAATATTCATTTAAATGGAAAGAAATGTTTAAAAAACTTTCCTTGTAAATACAGATTTTTACATCATAAATATAAAAATCATATTTAATTATATATGTATTTAACATTTATGTATACATATATGAAGGTATATTTCCCTTCAAAAGAAATCTCATTTTAAGAGTTCAGCCTATATTCTAGAGAATGGCCTATGTTCAGAACATTTGTAGATATAAGAAACATATTAGCTTTTAAAAAGTAATCATTTGAATATATTATATAAAGCACTTAAGTTTTCCAGAAGCTACTAAGCACTTTGGTGTCAGAGCCACTGAACAGAAAGGTTCTAGGAACTCATCATCTGAAGTTTTCCTTGTCTTATTAAAAGTCAAACACTGCTGGTACAAATAGCTGATTAGAAATTCCTACTTACATAGGCTCTCTAAAGGTCTTTGTGTTCTATGACAGGTCCTATAAAGAGGAGCCTTAAGCCAAGAAGCAACCCCAAGAATAGTATTCCAGTTAGGAAGCAATAGTGTTCCTACTCGTAGGATAAGATTTAAGACTTTCTTTCCTTGTGGTTCAGAAGGGAAACGCAGTAGGACATTACTTTTCAGAGCTAGCAAATTGTAGATCAAGTATGACACAAGCCTTTTGCTTTAAGAAGGTGTCTATGGTATTGTCAAATGGTCATCATTGTATTATTGGGAGCACAGGAAACTTTTTGCCATTCTGGTTCTGTTTTCTTAAACCACAGGACTTCTCTCATTTTTATTACCTTCCCCCCCTCTTTCTTCCTTTAAATCTAGCCAGTATCAAATGTTAAAGGTATGTGTGTGAGAGAGACAGAGACAGAGAGACAGAGACAGGAGAGGAGAGGAAGATAGAGGAGAGGAAAGGAGGCACAGAGGCTGAGAGAGGTTCATTTGTCAAACTGTCATTGTCAATGCCCTTCTTTCTGGAAGGCAAAAAGAAAGTTCTTGACAACTGAAGAATACAAAGCAGAGAATAACAGGGGAAAAGGTTTGGAATTTCCATTAACAAAAAATTAAGCATTTAGTGTTTTAAATGGGGCAGAATAGTGAAGGGCAAAAGGTATGGAAGACATTTTTATATTCCTAAGGAAAAATGAGTAACTTTGTGACAAAAATAAGCATTCTGGTAGTAATTCTCTTTCTCCTACTCCTCTTCTATGTGTGTATATGCATAAATTGTATACATACACATATACATATGTTTATATGTAAATACATACGCATGTATATATAATATATATATATATATATGTTTTCAGTCATTTCAGTCATGTCTGATTCTTCATTACTCCATTTGGGGGTTTCTTGGGAAAGATATAGAAATGGATTGCTATTCCATCCCCCTTTCGCTTTCTCTCATTCTCTCTCTCTCTCTCTCTCTCTCTCTCTCTCTCTCTCTCTCTCTCTCTCTCTCTCTCTGTGTGTGTGTGTGTGTGTGTGTGTGTGTGTATGTTTCTCTCTCTCTCTTTGTATATGTATATATTTATATAAATACATTGTAGAGCACAGTGCAACAAATTATTTGTGGGTCATAGAATGGCATAAGAGAATGAAGTTGTGATCAGGAGGGTCACAGACAAACTACTAGGGGCTATAATATATAATGTGTCTGTATACATATATATATATATTTGTATATATATTTACATATATATTTACAGTAATATAATTTTATCAGTGTAAGAAATATCCAGTGAAGAAACTCTAACATAGTTCTGCAAGTTGTAGTCACAGAAAGTTGTCTGGGGGACACTAAGAAGGTAAATAATTTTCCCTTGATCACATTACCACACTATGTTAGAGATGGGACTTGAACTGAGATCTTCTTCACTACAACATTAGATTTCTATCCATTATGCCATTGTGCCTCACAATATCCACTCTTCAAATCATTTTTTCCATTGATTTTCCCTTGGCCATCCATATCTTTAAAATGGGTCCTATTTATGACTCATAGCACTCACATTGCAAATTAATTGGTGTGGCGATTAAGGAGTACAGTCTCTACTAAAGAAACAGAACAAAACCACCAACTTCAGAAGAAGTGAACCCAACATATTAGCACAGTGATGTTAACACATTGCCTGTCAAGCTTCTCAGGAATTAAAGAACATGAATTTCCTTTGATGGACCCACGATTTCTTTTCTCTGGATTCTTGTTCCACCTATAGGAGATCATTTCTTATCCTTTAAGATTCTAGTGCCTGTCTTTCCATAAATCTTCCACACAGAATCAGGAGGTTTTTGTCTGCTTCTTTTAAAATATCAAGGGTATCCATACACCAATCTGATATGCTTTTATGTTGCCCTTAATTCCTTCTATTGTGTGGATATCTCCTTTTTCTCAACATAGATGATCTTAGCAATGCCTTTGATGACACTTTACATAGACCATACTGCTTATTCCCATTTCACAGCTGTTAAATGCCTTTTAAAATTTTGAATCATCCAAAATAATATTGATCTAGGATTCTAAACCATGCCCTACTCAGTTACAATATCATGCAATGGTTCCAACCTGGATTTCTATGCCAATGAAATGAAATCTGTTTCAAGTCCTCCCAGAGCTATAACAAGTTCAGAACAGCTAGGGCTTCAGTCTCTGATAAGGAAATTGATAACAATCTGTGATAAGTTGAAAGCCTCCCTGAAATGGTATCCTGGTGTTTTTATTCAGCTCCAATGAAGGACTTATAACTCAGGCTCCCTACCACTGCCCAGTTGATTTGGTTTGCAAAAGTTAACTCAAAGGTGTTCTTCATGTTAAGTGGAGCCAAAATTGCCTTGGGGGTCAAAATCACTGTTTATGACTGCATTTTAAACTAAGTTGAAATAGTCCAACTAAATTCAGAAAGACTCATTATCAAAAGGTTAGCTTTTAAATTTCTCTATCTTTGTCTCTCTTTTTTCATATCCCTCCTCCTCTCTCCAGTCTCCTTCCCATTTTATATTGCCTCCCAGGAACCTGCCAGCCCTGATGTCAGACTTGGTGTTAATCTTGACCAGTATAATGCTGCATTTTGAAGTGGCATGAAGATTTTGCTGTCCCTTCTCTTGGTTGCTTCCACCCTCCAAACCCCTTTCACAACAAACTGTCTTATCACAACAAACTCTCTAGTCACTGGCTAAGATAGAAGTGGGATTCCTGCTGCAGAGCAGAGATTTCCAGATTCCTCTCTCAGTGAATTAAAATGGTTTATTTGTTATAAGAAAAGCCTTTTCAAAATGAAAGTTTGTTTTTATTTTGGACAGAGGTGAACATTCAAGAAGCACCCTATGATCCTCAGAAATTTTAATAAAAACCAAGTGATGTATTATGAAACTTGATGCCAGGTTCGATAATTAAGGGTTAAAAATGGGAACACAGAATTGTTCTAGCAGTGTATATGAGAAATTGAGTTTTACTTTCCCTTGAGTATGAGGGCAAATCTCTTTGTAAAGGGGAACCTGACACTTGCTAATTAAGATCATTCCAACTTTGTCCTCCCCAAAATAGGTACCTGGCAGTAATCAAAAACTAATTCTCTCTGAAGTATCAGAGGAGTTAGATGTGGTAACTGGAGAAAACTATCATGTACCATTCCTTTTAATGGATTTTTTGATGTAGGTTTTTTTGTGGCTAGATTTAAAACCTGAGTACATTTTCAAGGAGTACTATGAAGGAACTATTTGAATCTGCAAAGACTAGTGGACATTTTAGTTGGAGGACCTGGGCTTCAGTCTGACTCTCTTTCTTACTAGTTGTGTGACTCCAGGAAAATCACTTAATTTCTCAGTACCCCGGTTTTTAATCTGTAAAATAAAGGAGTCTGATACTATATAATCTCCAGGATCCTTTCTAGTCTAAATTCCTAGTATATGTCAGTCTGACCAATGGGATTCTGACCCTGAAACAAATGAGACTAGAGTGGAGAAGGATAGCAGAACTTTATTGGAAGAAAGGAAGTGCAGATGGAGAGAAGAGACAGAAGTAGAAGTGGTATAGCAAGGCTTTATTGGCAGAAAGGAGAGGCAAGGGTGGGGTCCTGGTGCCAGGAGAGCTGCTGTGGGGTTTTGTGTGGGGAAGGAAAAGGAGAGGGAAGCAGGGTTAGAGGGAGGGGAGATCAGCACCAGTAAAGATGGCTGCAGAATCTCCACCTGAGTCAAGATGGGATTAACCTCTTGTAGGGTGGTTGTCAGGAATGAGGTAACCTGTATTGCCTCTACTGGTCAAAGTGGGCTACTTGGGCAAAGTTCATTAGATCATCCTGAGAAGATGGGGAATCTCAGTCACTGGGGTGGGGGGGAAATTTCCCAGGCTGATGGTCAGTCATGGGGGAGGTCATTTGTCCAGGTCTAACTGGAAAGTCCTAGTGTTCTGCCAGATTTTACTGCTACTCTGCAGATGTAGGTGGGGGGAAGGCACTGTTACTTTCTGTAGGGATTGGGGGAAAGGAGTTTTGGTTCCATGGTCTATCACTATGAAATCCAGAAAAAAAGAACCAGTCCTAAACCCATATTTTAAGTGGATGAATTTGTTTTTTTTTTAGTCTCACTCAGTGACTCAGGGATACTTCCATTCTAGAGGCAACTAAGTGGCACAATAAGGAGAGTGGTAGGATTGGATTCAAGAAGACCTGAATTTAATTCCAGTCTCAGATAATAGTTTTGTAACCCTGGACAAATCACTTAAACCCTTCCTGTTTCAGTTTCCTCAACCATAAAACTGGGATAATAAAAGTATCTCCCTCCCAGGGTTGTTGAGTATCAAATCAACTAAAATTTACAAAGTACATAAAATAGTTCCTAACACCTAGTAGACACAAGATATGAGGGTTTTGCATATAATAATAATAATAATGGCTAAAAGTTTTCACTGCCTTTTAAGATTTACCAAATGTCATGTATATATGATTGTCACAATAACCTCATGTGGCAGATACTATTATTACCCTTTTATAGGTACAGAAACTGAGATTGGCAGAGATTAAATCAATTGTGTCAATGGTCAAATAGCTAGGAGTGGATGAGGCAGGATTTCAATTTAGGTCATTTTTTTTTTACTCCTAGTCCAGGGCTTTATCTATTATGCAACTCAGTCATATAGAACTATATTTTATATCCCTAGTTATTAATCTACTTGGAATCAGGGTCTATAGCTGCTAATTTCTTTCTATCTCAAAGTGTGTAGTTGAATGAAGGTATGAGTACATATTTGTTCTCCATTTCTGATTTACTGAAATATGGGTATTAATTGAAGTTTAAAAAAAACTTCAAATAAAAAGATGTTTTATCAGATATGTATAAATTTATATCTAGCACAATGAACAAGATTATTCCAACATATGCAATGCTTCTAGTGAATGAAATTATTGAAAGTAATGTCAAAGAATCAAATGCAAACATGAGGATTATGGAAAGAATCAGAAGACAAGGTCAAATCTTGTTAGAAAATCAAGTGCTCCCAGTAAATTATTTGAGAAGAGAAATACATAAGAGGTGCTTACTATGTAGTTGATAAATGAATCAACAGTAATGACTTTGGCAAAGAGAAGAACTCTTAAGATTCGATGGTTTCTTTGGGTAGTTTTTCCTTTGAATGAAGAAAACACTGGGTCTTTCTCTTTCTTATATTGATTGCTCAGACTACATCTTTTAAAACAGGCAGAAAAAAGCATAGTTCCTTAGCAGAGAAAAATCACCTCGTCAACCCAGGAAAATGTCATCATCTTGTTTCTATTATGTGACATTCCCCTTTTCCTGATTTTATTGTGAAACATGATTACTTGTTAGAGTCATGGAGCAAATTCTGCGTCAGTCTCAACCAACAGACATCATGGAGGATTTTAGTGTTTGTCAGCTTTCTAGCACCAAAAGGGTTGACATAACCAGACCTCTGTCATAATGGAGTGCTGGGCTAACTTCTGATAATCCCAGTTTGAAAGAAATAGACCACAACATTTCCTGAAGCATTGTCTAAAGTATTCTCAGAAGGTGGCTCATGTCTGCTTCCATTGCGATCAAATTAAGGAATGGTTCCCATTAGACATATGGCCTGTTCATGTAATGGGGTGGAGAGCATAGAATGTCAGCGCAATGTAGGCTATACATGAAGTAAGATTTGTATTTTAAAAAACTGGCTCTGCTTCAACTTTGCACTTTTATCATGATGGCAAGCCACATTCAAGCCACACAATCATTTTGCAACACTTATTCTATCTAAAGTATGCTTTCCAGCTTTTGGTAATTATTTCCTCCATTGGTATCAAAGCCAGAAACCCATCTGTCTTAGAAGGAATTAACTTAGTGGTTATAGGATGATTGAAATTATGACTGCATGTGGACAATTTGATTTGGGATCTCTGTCGAGTCCCTTTGTTTAGCTAACTCAGGGGAAAGAGCTCTGGGCATGGAGTCAGGAAGACCCGAGTTCAGTTCTAACCTCATACACATATTTTCTGTATGATCCTGAGCTATCTAACTGTAAAACAGGAACAGTAATAGCACCTAACTCCTGAGTTTCTTGTGAGAAAATAAAACTACATATATATATATATATATATATATATATATATGGTGTATTACATATTGTTCATAAAATTTGTAATATATCATGTTATATATTATATAATCATATTATATATATATATGTATAATGTATAAAGGTCTCTGCAAATCTTAAAGGACTGTAGAAGTCTAGCTATTATTAGATCCTCAAATGTTCAAAATCATGGATTCCTTTTCCTCCCAGGTTGAGAATACAGGCCTCCAGAGCACGAAGTCATCCTACTGTTTATATTCACCATAAAAATAATCCATTGCCACTGATTCACATCTAGTTGCCTTGCTAAATTGTTTTTATTCCTCTATCTTCACTCCGACTCCAAAGTTTCTATTTAAAGGCTAGATAGATAAATAGATATATAAATAGGTAAAGAGATAAAGAGATAGCTAGATAGATAGATGATACATAGATATAAATGGATAGAAATAGGTATCTGTAGCTATATAAAATACATATATATATATATGTGTGCATATATATACATATGTAATAAACTTATTTCCAGTAAGACATTTATGCATGCAGGTTTGTTTTTTAAAGAAATATTCAAATTTGGGTGATTTGCATATCTCAGAGCTCTGGGGTCATATCACTGAAGTTGCTTTAGAGCCCAGGCACCAGATAGAAAAGAAGAATAAAAATGTAAAGAGACTATAAGGTACTAAAAAAACAAAAGGGGATATGAGAATGGACCTCAATTATGTCTTCTGTGTAAAGATGCTAAGATATTAAAAAAATAAAACTACACCAAATTAGGCATTTCAACCATACAAATCTCATTTCTGTTGGAATAAAGACAAAGTTGTGGAGGGAGAGAAAAGAGGCTAGTTTTAATTCTGGACCTACATGACCTTTATGAATTTAGGTAAGTCACATAACCTCTATGACACCCAGATTAAGAAAGACGGTTGTTGGATGAATCTTGTTATGCCAGTTTCTTTTATTCTGTACTCCTAGAATGTAGACCACAAGAACAGCATTG
Source organism: Monodelphis domestica (assembly GCF_027887165.1). Classification (NCBI taxonomy): domain Eukaryota; kingdom Metazoa; phylum Chordata; class Mammalia; order Didelphimorphia; family Didelphidae; genus Monodelphis; species Monodelphis domestica. The sequence continues at coordinate 130,519,194 of NC_077230.1, read as the reverse complement.
ATGAGTTTTGTCCTAAAGATTTTTTTCTTCCATGAAAATGGATAATTTAGCATAGAATCTTGAAGGATTCTAGAGTTCAACTTTCACACTTCAAAGGTGACAAAGCTGAGGTCCAGAAAGAAAAGTGACTTGTTGAAATGACACTTAAGGGCAGAGTCATGAAGATATAGATTCTCCTGATTCTCAATCCAGATTCTTTTCACAATAATTCTCATTGCTTCCTTTTGAAAGATAGGCAAGATTTCCTGTCTATCATCCTTTGCACCTACTTCTGACTCTGGACTTTACTACCATGCTTAAGCTTCCTTCCTATTTTCAAAGTTCTTTGAATGTGTCTGTCCCTCTTCACCCTAGAATTTCCTCCAGCCTCATAGCCTTCTCCCATTGCTCATTTCCTTCCAGAATCTCCATTTGATGAAAAAAAAATTGGGACATCCACCCTTATTTATTCATCTAAGTCCTCTATTTTTTTTTAGCCACCACTTCCATTGACCCCAATTAAGGCTCCTGTAATTGTAACCTGATGATAGAAATGTGATATGGTGTTTGAAAGTGCTTGTATTAGAGTTAGGAGGAAAAAGAGGTTTCAGTCCTAACTCCAACACTTCTACTGACTCTGTATGCATGGACAAATCCCCCGGTCTCTCCTAAGTCTCAGTATCCTCACTTGTAAAACAAGCAAATTGTAACTATACTACCATCCTGACAAGATTTTTTGATGAGTTAAGCTCTTTGTATAGCTTAAAGTTTCCTATAAATGTGAATTGTTACTATAATATATCCAAAAACAGTTTTCATTTCACTTAATGACTTTGTACTTACCCTTCCTTTCCTGTAGTCGTAATAGTTATGACTGAATGGTGACTGGAAGGCAATGTCCCTGTGTGCCAGAATTCTTTTGCAAGATCCATTTACCTTACCCTTGTGAATGCCTCAAAATGGCATTCGATCTATGAGACAATGAGATAACAGTATTAATATTATGATAAATTAAATTTATAGAGCCTTTTAAGGTTTGTATAATTGGTGCTTTCTTCATAGCTATTCTGCAAAGTAGATTGCACAAGTATTATTTTCTCTGTTTTTACAGAGACTATGAGAGATCAAAAGAACTACTAGGTATCAGGGAGTCAGGATCTGAAACCATGATGTTCTTCCTTAACTCCATGCACAATATTTTACCTAATATACTGTGCTGTGGTTGTCACATGTTCTCCAATTCTGATAAAAACAATTTTCCTTCATATAGCACTTGAATACTTGTAAGCATTTTTCTGGCAACAACTGAGGAAGTTCATAGTGTACATATCATTATCCTCTTTATGGCAAATGAGGAAACAGACTTTGCCAGATTAAATGATTGGCAGACGGTAAAATATCTAATAAGTGGCCAAGGCTAGATCAAACCCAAGTCCTTTGATCCATTTCTCTATTCAGTGTAGAATTGAGTAATAGAGCAATTTGACTGGGGGTGGGGGAAACAATTATTAGGCTACAGATTTGGAGTTTTAATAGTTACTTTCAAAGTGTAGTCAAAGATTTAGATTAGAGTTCTTATGATGCCCATTAACAAATAAAATCAATTTTTGGAACTGGATTAGGATATATAGTATACATTCTAATGTCTTCACATGGTACAGTAATTCTTAAAGATTGCTGTAATTTTAATATTTTATGAATTGGAGTAATAACGGCAGGAAGTAAATTATTTAAAATAAGGATTAATGTTCGTTCTTACCATAATACAAAATATGCACAAAGATATGTATGCATGATCAATAAATATATCATTTTACTATAAATTGTTTTTAAATTTTTAAGGTTTCTTAGATCATAGGTCTAGAAGATTGAATGACATATTTAAACTGAAGTAGATTTGCTTAGCAAAATCAGGAATGCTAATGCCATATTTGCCTTTCTTTGCGCAAAAAAAAAATCTAATCATTTCACCCACCCTCCCACTGCAATAGAAATGTATATTCTTGAAACACCTGGATTTATAAATTTTATTTTCTATGTGCTAATGTGGTATAGATAATACACATTTCAACATACCTATTTTACCTACAAATAATATTTGGTTTCCAAGATCCCATGGAGTCATCCAAAACTATTGAACTAATAAATCAATGGCAGAAAAAGAATTTGAATCCACATCTTTTGATTTCAAGTCCTGTCCATGATGTGGGACAGAAATAAGTCCTATTCTCCTTTTCATTTAGAGGAAGACAGTTGAGAACAGATTGGGTTCATTATAAATATTTCTCTCTCAGCTAGTCATTGACTAAATAAAGAGAAGTCTATATTAGCAATTGGGTATAGCAGACAGAATATTGAACTTGACATTAAGAAGATTTAACCTTTTAGTGCCTCATATTCCTCTTCTTAAAAAAATGTAGATTTTAAAATTGTTCCTTCCTCACTGGGTTCTTATAAATATCAAATTGGATATTATACCATTGTGATTAATAAAGGCAAAGAGATTTATAAATATGAATCTTATCTGTTTCATATTTCTTCATGGAAACATAAGTATGGAACAAGAAGGCTTTCAGAAATTATTTTCTATAAGAAATCATCTTTTAGAGTCATCTCACAAATGAGTGAGCTGTGTGGAGAAAGTAAAACCTCAACATTGTCATTCTATCTACCTGAAAGAAGGAATGGCTCATATTTATTTTAGCCAGTACTTCTTCAGTATTATCTTCTGAGCAAAACCAATAATTAGGATGGTAGTTTTTCTTTCTTCTTCTTCTTCTTCTTCTTCTTCTTCTTCTTCTTCTTCTTCTTCTTCTTCTTCTTCTTCTTCTTCTTCTTCTTCTTCTTCTTCTTCTTTCTTCTTTCTTCTTTCTTCTTTCTTCTTCCTCTTCCTCTTCCTCTTCTTCTTCTTCTTCTTCCTCTTCCTCTTCCTCTTCTTTTCCTTCTTCTTCCTCTTCTTTTTAAAAACATTCATAGAAACATAATCTTAAATAATCAGAACTAGAAGAGATCTCAGGAACATAAATTGAGAGCTCTGACAAATGATTACTTAATTCAAGCTACTCATTTTGAGGTTATTGAAATCTTGTGAGAGTAGTACTTTTCCCGCAATGACATAATTGTAGGTTTCAAAATCAGAAACTGAACCCATATCTCCTGATTCCAAGTCCAACATTCTTCCTGAATCTTATATATCTACATCATCCTCTATTTTTATAATGTCAAGCCTCAATATGTAATTTTTATTAGAAAAATTAGTAAAAAATTAGTAAAATTAGTAAAAAGTTGATTAAGGATATAAATAAACCCGAGGAACTGAGGGTATTAGAATTTCTTTGCAGTATTCGTTTTGCCTTGAGAAGCTAGGTTCAGGAACACTTCCTCTTTTGAACAAATGCTGGCATATCAACATAAAAAAGTTTACACTTGTGAAAAGTTTTTATCCTAGTAATTTTTATGGCATATTAATCCAGGAAATTGGTAATTGTTCTTCCCTATAAGGAACCTAACATTTGATTAGAGTAACACTAATTTCTTCCTAGAAAGGCCAATCAATATGTAGGGAAAGCTTGATAACTAAACCAAAACTACTAGCATTTTTAAAAGAAAAAGTACCACTAGGAAAAAGAAAACCATCACTCTATACAAACCCTGAGAAATATCAGTGCCAATTGATATTTCAAGTGAGCTATAACTGTTGTGAGTAGCTAAGGTAGAATTCTCAGAGAATTATTGCAGGATACATCTCAAAAGAAAGCAGATAAGGGGCACAGAGAAATTTGCTTTTCTATGTTCCACATTTCTTGTAGTTCCTTTAAAAATATGGTAGTGAAGGGATGAATAATTATTCATTATCTAAAGCAATGGTGTCAAACTTAAATAGAAATGGAAGCCACTAAAATCATACCTAAGGACTCCCCATCCCCCTGGAGTGTATTGACTTAGAAAACCACCCATTGCATTATCAAAATTTTTTTGTATTTTGGTTTATTTTGCTAATTATTTCCCAATTACATTTAAATGTCATTATGGCCACCCTTGTTTTGTGGGCCACAGAATTTAACACCCCTAATCTAAATTACAAAGCTAACCTATCTTCCCCTATAGGGGTTAGACAGAAAGCAGGAACAGCAATAAAAAAATTCTTGTACAGAATCTTGGTTTAATCATTTATACTACTTACTTTTTTATTTCAAGGGTCCATGATTTTGAAAGCATGAGTAACCCTTCCATTGATGAAGAATCTAACCCTTTCACCTTTTTAGTAAATAGTATTTGTGAGTTTTTGTGACTGGAAAAATCCATTATCCAGTGCCCAATACTTCTGTAATGAGACTCTCTGAATTTTTCTAGGCCAATTCTAGAATGACAGAAACATGGTCTACCACTGAGCCTGTACTATAAGCCTGTTCCAATTGGGAAAGACCAGCCAGAGTTTGTATTCTGTAATGTAGGAACTAGAATAGGAGACAGGATATCTTATATTCAAACCCAGGATTCTTGTTCTTCAATCTATGTCTTAGTCTCATAAAGAATATTCAAAGTTTTCTTTGAGACAGAATTGCCTGTGAATTTACTCTATGAGTTTATTTAGGAAAAATAATTTGCAGACAAGGTGGTCTTATGGAAGACAAACAAAAACTCTCAAGATGATGAGTCAATCAATTTGTCTCCTTCCCTTCCTCCCTCCTTTACTCCTCTCATACACACTAGCCTCACAAATTAATATATGGTAACACATATGTCTATATGTATGTTTTATGTATACACATATATGCACATACAATTTATGTAAACTAGATCATGTTTGTGTATATATGTGTTTGCTTTTCTTTTTTGTTTAATATATATTTAGTTTTTGTATGTTCTTATATTTATAGTTTTGTTATATGCATTTAATATTAGATTTACTACGTTATAGATGCAGGTATCTATATCTCTATACATTGATCTACATAATAATATTATTATTATGGTTTATGAGCAAGAACCAGGAAGACCTGGGTTCAAATCATATCTCATGGACTTAATAGTAGTGTGATTCTAAACAAGTCATTTAACCTCTCTGAGTCTCAGTTTTGTCTGAAAAACAGGGATGACCTAGTACATAAGTATATTGTGAGGATCATGGTATCTTAGGATCATAGTTTTAGAATGGGGAAAACACTTGTAATTATTACACGTATTTTGTTTATTGTTACTACTTTTGATACCTCTGTCATAAAACCTTTAATGACAATAACCTTCAGCCCCATCTCAGTTAAGACGAATGGCATGTTCCATTTGATCATGGAACCTGGCCAAGGTGAATTATGCTGTCCGTGATACTCTGACTTGTGGCATCTGTTATTGTCTCCTGGAAAGCTGGCTTGTGATCTAATTCACACGTAGCATCTTAAGTTTTCTCACTTGAAAAATGGCTCTAGAGATATAAAAACCTGTCTGCATGTTCAAGCCTACTTTGAGATGAATTAATTGTTTAATGCCTGGAAATCCTATGAAGGAGCTGTTTGGTCAGTATCATGAAAACAGCCTTTCAAAATAACTCATATGAAAATTTAGTTTAGAAGTTACCTTTGTGTTTGACCTGGCAGTGAACAATGGAAGAGGGAAAAAGAATCACTAGCAAACATCATATACTGTAATCATTTAAAGACAGAGCTGGCAGGGTTTAAGAGAAGAAAGGTATTTTTTTTTTGCTTTTTTGTTTTTTTTCCCTAATTCTTCAAAAGAATTCTAAAGAAGCTTGTTCCTGGGTTATGTAGACTCCTTTGTCTTTACTGAGGATTTTCCTTCAAAAATGACACTTTTATAGAACTAATGTCAAGCAGCCCTCCTACTTTACAATAAATGCTGCTCATGAGACTGTCAATTGAGAGGTTATATTTCTAATCTTTTATTGACAGACTGTCTAGTTTGGGCAAGAAATTTAACCTCTTGAGCCCAGATTTCCTATTTGTAAGGTAAAGGAAATATTACATCCTTCAAGTTGAAATTAGACAAATTTCTGTGAAAAGAACAGATATCTTTATAAGGTCGGAACTATAACTGGAATTGTGCAAATGGGGTTTTGTTCAAGGATGCTGACATCTTGTGTGGAATGGGGGAGACATTTCCTCCTTGTTGCAACTATCTTCTGAGATCTTCTGGGAGTGAATCCCTTTTCTCCAACTGTTTTTGTCTGATGTGAAGAAATTTTAGTTAATACCTCTAGTTAGGAGAGTAGAACTTCAAAAAACTGAAATATTGACAATTGTTAGCCCATGAAATTTTCCATTTAAGAGAGGGTCAAAATAAATACCCTTTAAAAACATCTAAACATTAAAAACCTTTCTATAATGTTTTCCTTCTTTAAATAGTTAAAAAGTTATAGCTTAATTTTTCATTGATGTTTGTGACTCTTGAAATGCCTCAAAATTATGATTTGGGGAAAATATTTTTGTTCTACAAAGCCATAGATGGAGACTATAACGCCCATGTCAGCTCTTTTTCTTGTGCTTTGTCTCTTTCTCTAACAACTGCAGCACTGAAATCAATGGGACATGACAAAGAATTGTGGCTAATTGAGAATCCTAGTTAACTGAGTTCAGTTTTATTAAGATTTTGCCTCATTAAAGAGAATATGCATTTTGAGTTTGAATAAGATTTATGTCATTTAGTGGGATAGTTTCTTCAGAATACACACACACACACACACACACACACACACACACACACACAATTTGTTATAAGCCAGGAGAAAATGTTACATAGATTTGGTTGGTACTTTTTAAACTGCTTGGAAATAATTAAGGTGCTTTTCAAAGAAATGGAATTCTAAGGACTACTCTAAAGTTTCCTTAGGGCTTAGTGTGCAGTTTTCTTTTTCATCTGGATTCCTTCTTCCTTTCTTTGCTTATTATGGGGCAGTCAATACTGTCAAGAGTTGGTATCTTGATCCTCCCAAATGAGGAAGACCAAGATATACTAAAATACTAAGAAGATTTGTAAATCCTGGCTAAAAATAGATGTCAGTGATAATAAGAAACCTGATTTCAGACAGTTGTGAAAACAGCATCCATCTCCCTGCCAGCTGGAAATCCACCAGAGAAACTATCCAAGGTGGTTGAGCCAGGGTTACTCCCCTTCAACAGAGGTCCTGGGGAGGAGAAAGCCAATACATTCATTTTCCCATCATTGTCTGGAGCTGCACGTGTAGAAACGTGGAGTGCATTGTTCTCTATGACTTTTGATTGATGCATTGCCTTTACCGGAAGGGCACTCAGGTCTGGCAGCTTTCCAGACCCTTAATGGGCACCTCAGGTGACATCAACTTCGAGGCCAGCTGCTGTTCCAAAGTGTTTAGCCACTTAAAATGGGTCCAAAGTATGCTGTTGATATATTTAAGTGGGGAAACCCATACGGAAGGAGTCCCCAACATTTAGTGGGGACACAATAATTGGTTTGCTTTCAACAGCAGGTGATGCATTTCCCACCGAGGAGCACAACGTCCTGCTGCTTTTTAGTCATATCAGGGAGCAACAAAAGAAAAATGTGCACAGAAATGGAAAATGTCAAAGAGCTAGGTATTGGAAATTGCATCTTGCAGATACCATTAGGGTCTGTCAGGAGAGAAGATGAAAATGCTAATTGACAGATTTAGCTATGTTTTATTGTGAGTGAGCCACTGAGTAAAGCCATTGAACTGATACTATTTAATCATTAACATAAAACTTTCAGAGAAATCTTTAAATTTTTTTGCCATTCATTTTTTCTCTTTTTCCAAGGTGTCTTAACTACTGTATCCTGCCAGCAAAAAAAGGCACAAAGTGCATAAATATTTATATGCAATCTTAAAATTAATGAAAGTCTTAATCTATACTGCAAAAGCATATTAATTAGAGCATTAACAAAAGTCATATCAGCCAAGGACAATGAGGATGGGTTTTTTCTCTCCATCCCACCCCCAGTCTAACTTAAAAGCTAATTTTTGCCACATTCCAAAGACATAAACATGCTTGCAAGCACAAAACATGTTTCCCACACACACACACACAATGTTGCTTTTAGGAAATGCAGAATTTGCTGTCTGTGTATTCTTCCAGGGGTCTGTTTCTGAACTCAGTAAGCTCCTCGTGCCCCTAAAAAGGAACACAAACCCCCAAATGCTTAACACTATTAAGGGAGGGCTTTGTTTTCTTCTCATGTGACTATAACTGTCCTCTAAAACTAGCTGCCCCCTGCCCCAATAAATATTTTTTTTTCTATCCCAAAGACCAGAGAGCAAGGATCCTTTTTATTTTTCATTGTATCCTAAGCATTTAGCAAATCATTTGGTAATTAATAAGTGCTTAATAAATGCTTGTTGATTTGGCTTCTTATATTCTCATATTCTTATATTCTCAGTGGCCCTTGTTGCATTGTTCAGTTGACCCCATAGTAAAAATGCTTTTCTTCACACTTAACCTGAATTTGCTTTATAGGCATCTGAACCTATAATTTTTACCTTCTGGTGTGTTTTTATGGTCAATAAGTAACCATTATTTATCTCTACTTCACTGCTGTTACTCTCCTTTGCTTTTCCTCCCCCAACACAGACTTCCTAGGGAGTCTTATGGCCCCTCTCAGTTTTCTTTAGGGCACATTCACATACCTGTCACTTTAAATTGATTTTGGTTTTGGTAGTTAAAGTCTACCCAGACTTCCCTGGACAATTTTCCACTGCTCAAGTACTCCTGCTGTTGTGCAGGGTAGGGTTAGAGGGCAGAGACCCGCATCTCTCTTGATTTTCTCTTCCAAGACAATGCTGACCCCTTTGGCAAAATTGCAAAAGTAGATCAAGTGTTGTCTTCTGCTCCTCTTTCTCTTCCCTGTGGTGCCCTCAACTAAAGATTATTGGTAAAAATAAATAAATAACTCCATACATATTCTTGTGGTGTTACAAAAGGAAGAGTTAGAAGAAACTACCTAAGATACTTTAAAAATAGTTTATTTTTATGGCCTTTCTTTTCCTATATAATGAAATATTTTTAGTGACCACTGGGTATTATCTCATGAAAAGATAAATTTCATCATTCCTCTAAAGATTATCCAGACCTCAGGGAAAAGCAATTCTAAAGTTATGATTACTGCAAGGTTTTTCTTTCCATGGAAGTTCTAACCTTTAATGATTTTTCAGAACTACTCATTTGAAGTTGAAATGCAAGTTCATTTTAAATTAAAGATTAAGTACTGTATCTATCCTTCAAATGACATTTTTTTCAGTTACATATTGTTTTGTAGCCAGGACAGATAGTGGTTTTGCATTCCGTTACCAAGATACTATCATCAATTTCACAGAGGCTGGTGGTTTTCCGTGTTTCTTTTATGCTTTTATTATTTAATGTCCTTAAAATACTTAACATTCTTTGATTGTCAGCCTATGTCAAGCATCATAAAACTAAAAAAACGGCAAATCCCAGTCTAGTAGGTACAGGGAAAGTTTAATTTGTAAATCATTTTCTGCATAGGTATACAGGGCATTTTTGACTTGTCCAATATATGCTAAGCCCGTGCTTACTGTCAATAAACATTACATTTTAAACATCTTAATCCTCATAATATGTCTATTTCTGATATGCAGACAATATTAACTTCAAAGCTATGACCTATTATATTATAATTCCTCAGTACATTACCCCTTTCTTCAAACTGCAACTCCGCTATACCAGTGTTCCCTATGCTCATCTGTTGGAAATTTCAATGGGAATTTCCTCTGTAGTTTCAGACTCTGAGTTAGTGAAGCAGTAGGGTCAGACTTGGCCCCTCACCCCAGAGGGAAGGGGAGGTGGATATGTAGACAGGAGCAGTCAGAATGATTGATGCATCCAAAGGTATAAGTTCTAAACACATTAGGAATTGTATGAACCAATGTGCACATTTTTATCTAGCTTGCTCTTGATTGGTCTAATCAAAGCATTTCTGGGATTATTTACCCTAGACAGGTGCATTTACAAAAGGTTACAGATGTCTTTGTTTACTCTCGAATATAAACAGGCTAAAGCCCAAAATTCTGGGACTGCTCAGTTAAGTCTACAATCCTGGAAGAAAAAAAAAGAGAGATTTTTTTCCCAGTTGGACCCATTTACTTTTTAGCATGCCTAGAAATTAGAAATAAAGGGACCTAGGATAGGTTGCTATTATAGTCTTTCTTTTGATAGCCCTAAATTAAAAGTAGATGAGTTCCCTATAGAGACAGAGGAGATAGAACTGGGCTGGAAGACCTGGGTTAAAATGGTCATAGATAGATAGATCATATTCATATATTAACCTCACGCATACATACCTACATGCATACATCCATATATATATATATCACACACACACACACACACTCACACACACACACACACACACACATACATATCATGAGAGAGAAAGAGAGAAACTTATTTGAATGCTACAAGGATTATAGACCTAGACCTCAGAGGCCATCTCTTCCATTTCCCTAATTTTACAGATGTAAATACTGAGGCAAAGTTAAATGACTGTTCCAAAGACCTAAATCTAGAAAGAATGAGAGATAGAATTTGATCCTAGGAATTCCTGATTTCAAGTTCAGGGGTCTAAGACCACTAAGCCTTGTTGCCTCGCAAAGATCTATGGGTTCTTTAGTACCTCATTCCATAAAGACCTTAGGCTTTCTATGATTTAGTAGGCTGAAAATTCACCCCAAAGCCAACCTGGTAGTGATTCTAAATTTGATTATACAGATCCCCAGGTGACAAACAAAAAATCTGTCAGCTTTTTAAACTTGATATAACCTACTGGAATGGGTGTGCTTCACAGTGCAACTTGGGAGAACTCAAGAGTCACCTCCATATCACAATGAGAGAGCCATCAAGATGAAGGCAAAAGCAAGTTAACATCAAAGTTAACTTTACCAGGGGGGGGTGGAATCACAAACCCAAGTTTATAAGTTAATGAAGAGCTACCATTTCTCTTGGTATTGGTTGTCAGAGTCTGGGGACTGATTTTAAGTGTCAGGAATCTTTTAGTACCAAATTAGCACCTCCTTCTGCTTCCTTGTCATCCACTTCCTTAAAATCAGACTGAACAAGGAACCCACAAGAAATCTCACTGACTCTGTGTTCCCAACAGAGAACTCTGTGCAAAACCAGTAGCACTGTCTAACTGAGTGAAAAGAAGAAAGGGAAAAGGTTATGAGTTCTCTTCCAGGCACTGGCCTTAATCTTCTATGAAATACTAGGAAATTCCTCAGCCCATGAGTTAAAAATAAAGCAAAGGTAAATTTTTGCTTGTTAAAGGACCTAAAATTTGAGAGTAATATACAGAAATATACATGGCCACTTATGAATATATATAATCATCATAAACTCTGTTTTCTATTTTAGTTGCAGTGATCCAAATTTTACATTTTAATTAATTACTGGACTATATATAGAAGCAGGTTGGGGGGGGGAAGAGTCACTATCAGTTTTGCTTTAGTATTTATTTATTAAATTAAATATTTAGAACTGGATTAAGATTCAGAGATTTAGCCTTAGCGTTTCATTTTAAAGATAAGGAAACTGAGGCTCAGAAAAAGAGATTGACTCTCCAAAGTTATACACATATTGAAGAATCATAGTTCTAGAATTTGAATCCTCATCTCATTGTTTCACGTTTCATCATTTGGAGTGAAATAGTTGGTTAAAATCCTAACACTTTTATGCCAGGACATTCTATGAAATTCTTGACCAAGTTTTCTATAAATTTCTTACAGAAAATCCAGCCCACATCCTGGAGGCCTTTGTCTAATCCTTTTAATCTCTTAGGAGTACAGGTCTAGTCCTTGGTTTGCCCATCACTTATCTCGCATTCTAGCACACTCTCTTCATTGCTGATTCTATATTGGCTTATACTGCATGGGACTTCTTAGCCACCAAGCTACAAGCCCCAGCTGTAATGAGACACATGCATATACATACTTGAACACATCATGATGATTGTATCCAAAGATGCCTAGCTTGCACACTTAACCATGTTCATGCTTATCTGTCATGCTTAATACATAACTAGAATGAATGCATCAGAGCTAGTGCCTCTCCTACATGTTGGGTTCACAGATTGGCTTCTACCCACCCACCAGGAGAGAGTTTTCCGATATATATCTTCCTCTCCTAGCCCTGCAGTGGACTTGCCTGATGGGTAGTTGTTAATATCTTCTATACTCTCTGTGATATTTTGGTATTTTCCCTCATTTTGCAGTATCTGAAAAATTAATATCAGAGTGCCTTAAAGATCAAATTGCCTCTAGCACAGATTTTCTTTTTATATATTTGTTCAGGTCCAGTTATTCTCCTGACTTCATTTTATACTCCATACCTTCCTACTTCCTTTCATTGGATACTGAGAGGGTAGCATCTGAATAAGGTTATTCCTTTGTCACTGAGAGTGAAAACAGAACCCTCTAAATCTGAAAGATCAGTTTTATTGTATATCTCTTTTTTGTTCTCCTGCCAGTTTCTTCTACAAATGTTCTCTGAATAATTTGCCTTAACCTGATATCTTCTCAAGATTCCTGCAACTTTTACTTCCTTCAATTATTTGTCACTAATTTCTGTAGTAGCACTTAGATTTTCCATCATCTTAGTCCAGAAAATTTTATAAATGAATTGGTACTCTGAATTGTTATTTGTTTTACTGCATACTCTGCTTATAGAGGCAATTGAATATTTTCTAAATGAAATAATTTATGTGGGTACATTTGTTTGTTTTTGGTCTTCCTCTTTGTAGTAACTCCTATATCATTTAAACTTTTCTAAGAAATTATAATACTTTTTAAACTCTTATTTTTATTGATGCAACAACTTATGCAATCAGGTCAGGTTGTTTTTGCTAGAATTAAATCCAATGTCATGCTCTCATTTCTATGCTTTCTTCTTTCTACTTACTATTTATTTAGATCTTTGCTCTAATTGATTCATGAGCTTAATCATAAGGAAATGCTACACTAATAACTAGTTATTTTTCTTCTAATTTGATAGTCATCTAAATTACTTTATGATAGTCATTGTTTACAACACATTCCAACTCACTTCTTGAAGAAAATCATGACATACAGACACAAATCTTGTGAATTGTGTATAGGTAGTTGTATTTTTCGAGGTAGTTTTCACCATTCGTTTTTATGCCTATCAACACCCATCAAAGTACATATCAACTTATTATACAGCATCTTTCCCTGTTTAATAGTTTGTCTACTTCTTCATTCCCTACAATGAATTCAGTAAGTACAGTTACTTTCATGAGGATTGACCCCCTTGCTAAACTTACAGTGAGAGGAGATAACCCCAAGTCTTTGAAGTGATATCTCTTGATTCATTTCAATACATCATTAAGCCATTCTGATGAAGTCTCTTACTTTACTCTCTAAGAAGACCCTTTGGAGCATTTTTTATATTTAACTGCAAATCCTTAATGATTTATGGATTTATTTGTAGTGAGAACTATGATATATATTATTCATACATAGTTCCATATTTTGTATCAATAGTTATGCAGATATAACCTAGCACTCCAAGTGAATAGCTTGCTGAGACTGGGTTCATTAATGAATCATCTGTCCCCAAATCATAATTCTTTGGCTTATTATGCCTTCAAATACAGCTTCCTTTGGAAAATCTCACAATACAATTTAAATAAATCTCATGTATGGTTTTCCAAAGATGTGACTTAAGGACCCCCCAACTTCCATGTAAACACTCAATGTAATAAAGGATTTTGTACATAGAGTAGTCATTACTAATGTTTTAAATGATCTAAAAAACCATGGTTCTTATCACACTGTGCCCCTTTGAATTCCATTTACCACTGTTATTGTCATAACGAAAGGGGACCTCAGAGTACTGAAAATATTTTTTTCTATTTTTGCCACCATGACCCTAAACTGTCATTAACCATTGACTACCTTTTTGATGGTATGGTGAGGCCAATGCAAATAAACTTATTGATTGCCAGCTCTGTATAACATCCTTCACTAGATTTTGAGTCTTTCCTGATTTCCTTTAAGTATAAATTAAAATTATACCTTCTACATGAGGTCTTCCCAAGTCCTTTTTTAATCTTACTGCCTTACCTCTGAGATTTTGATAGATGGAGTCAATTATACTCCAGGTATGAATTGTGGACAAGGCAAAATAAAGATAACATACAAGAAGGATGACTACTACTACTACTACCACTGCCACCACAACCACCAATAATATCAGAAATAACTGACATAGACAATGTGGTATAGTGGCGGGAGGGGGGGGAAGCTCTGAATTTGGAGTGACAGAACTAAGGTACCCTTCTTCATCATTTAATAGCAGCATGATCTTGGAAACGTCACGTTTCCTCATCTATAAAATGGACAGTTTGGGAAAAAAATGGGGTCCCTTACATGTTATGTCTATGATGTTTTGACTTTATATAAAACTAAGTTTTTAGTATGCTTTATATAAACACACTCATTTGAGTCTCATTTCAGTCTTATATGAAAAATATTACTGCGATTGTTCTCTCCGTTTAGGAGACAATAGAACTGAGATTCAGCCAAGTAAAGTAACTTGCCAATGGTCACACAACTACTAGGGATTGAAAGTCTATACTGCCTCTCGTGTTATTCTAGTGAATAAGATTCAGTGTAGCTTCTAAGACTATAGCTATCCTAATAGGTTATTTCAGTCATGTTTAGTGTCATCCTTTCTGAATTACCTTTGCCTAAATACATAGATTCTACTTTTATGTGGTAACAAAAGGAGTTCCTTGGAAAAGCAATATATCGGGTCAGGATTTACTAAATAAAAATAATATTTACTAAATCTCTGTTATTTGACTAATAAAGGAGTGATTCTTCTTTGTGCAGAAAAATGAAATCTTCAAGAGAAATCCAAGGGGCTTCTCTTTTAGTTTTGTTGCCTTATCTTATTTTTAAATGGTAGCAGGAATTCACCTTGTTTCAAGGACAATGAAGCTCTAGATAGCCCAGAAGCATCTGAGTCAATGGATCTTTCAGAGGAAATTCCAGTGGTTCCATCTGACTTACAAAATGGTGAACTAGATTTTCCAGTGCCTTATGACAAAAAAAAACCCCTTTAAAGTGTTGCGTAATTCAAGTAAATATTTTTTTTAAAATTTGATGAGTAAGAAGTGTCACAAAATTAATTTATGTACACTGGAAAGGCAGGCTGTTTGCTTGCTACTTTCTAAAAGTGAGACCTCTTTTTTCTTCTATATTCTTAATATTCATATCATTCTTCACTAAGGTTAGAATTTATGTTTACAAGAGGCATGGTTTTCTCTTTATGTGTTAATGACTTTCATTGGGCTAAGATAAGATTAATTTATTAAAATCAATCTCCTAAGGGGAGGCTTACTTTTAAATTTGGGAAACAAGACAGGAAAGAGCGCATGTAAAGTTTCAGGTAACTCTCTCTAGGAAAAAGTTTTCCTCTTTGGAAGCTTGAGTTTTGTTGTTTTGTTGTTTTTGTTTTGTTTTGTTTTGATCGTAAAAGTGGCTGTTTGCTGCCATTACTTAATGGAAATATGAAGACCATATTTTCAAGTTGAGGCTATTGAACTAGTACAAATGCCACTCAAAATGTCAGACTTGAGGCAGTCAAAACTTCAGGCATTGAAGCAACCCTTTTCTTCTCTCTCTCCCACCCCAACCCCAATTTCAAAAGCTGTATCTATTATTTCCCCACCTCCTTCAATTTATGGTCAGGACTGGGACAAACATGATTATATTGACTACAGCTCTGTAATTGAGCTGGTTCCGATCAATTATCTTACTGATGATTGAACTCATATAATATTTTCCAGGAAGTTTCAGAGCATTTCAGTATGTCTTTAAAGCAAATTTCATCTTAATGAAGTCTAGTAAATATTTTGTGGGCCAGTATTTTTTTTTCTTTTCAAATTGCAGCTGACTCAGTGTTTTAGAGGCTTATAATTTGACTTGTGGGTAATCCAGAGATACCATTTCTCTCCCAGTGTATCTCTCTATTTAGGACTTAATTTGGCCTTTTCAATGCTCAGAAGCAACTCTTGGATAGATTGGGCATATGTAAAGAGTTCACACTGTTTAGAAGAACATTTTTATATTTCATTACAGCTATTATAAATGGTTTGGGGAAACAGGTCAAATCTATTTCATACCTTTGCTGTTGTTCAGTTGTCTTTTCAGTTTATGGTATAACTATTTAATGAGAGCCCTCAAGGTGCAGGGATTTAAGCCATATATATTCTGAATTTAGAAAAGTGCAACCAATCAGCAGTTTGAAAAGAAAATAATGCTGCATTTTCATTTATATAAATAAAAGTGAATCATTTAATGTCAGACTTAGATTGATATAGAATAAATATTATCATGAGATTATCTTTTTTTTCTCTTTAGGGGTTTTCTTGGAAAAGATACCAGAATGACTTACCATTCCCTTCTTTAACTTATTTTAGAGATGAGGAAAATGAGAAAGACACCATTAAGTGACTTATCTGGAGTCACACACTCAACAAGTGTTTGAGGCTGGTTTTGAATCCAGTCCTATCTGACCCTAGGCTTGTATTCTCACAGAAATTAACTACTTTGATTATCATTGAATGATTCATATTTTTATTTCCCATGCACATGAACAGTATGAATTCATGGAAATGCCAGCTTGGTTTAAAAGCATATGGTATAAGTATCACAAAGTCTAACGATATTTATTTGAAATAACAGATGTAAAAACCTGATTAAAATTTTACGTTTGCAGCTTCAGCATCATAGGGCCTTAATTCAAATCTTATTTTTGCTATTTGTTATTTATTATTGTGATAATAACCAAGCCCTATAACTTTTCTGAATTTCAGTACATCTTTGGAAAGAAAAGAGATAACTTCTCTTTCTATTTCTGAATCAGTTACCTCTTCCAGTAATTAGAAGGGCAATGTTTTAATCAATGCAGATCGTGGAATGCTCAAATTCATGTCTTCATTTTGTCTCTTGTTGCTAGTTTACTTTGGGAAAAATATTGGGGAAAAACATGTAAAATAACCTGAAAGTATGTTAGATGCAGATTAATTTCTCAATTTCTTCTGAAAAATGAAGGGTTTGGACATAATTTCTGAAGAGTTTCCAAGATCTCTATGTGTGATCTCATGATTCTAGTCCCACCTTTATCTCTTTTTGTTTCTTTTTTTTTTCCAGATTACATGTTGATAAAATTTTAAATCATTATTTTCTGACAGGTTTCAGTCTATCATGTCCCTCCCCTTTCTTCTCCTCCCTCCACTGAGGTTGCAAATGATATGTCATAGCATATATATGAAATACATAATTCCATGATCATCATATTATGAAAGAAGACACATCTTGCTTATCCACCTCCACCTTTTAAAAGAGAGGAAGTTAAGGCTCAGAGAAGAAAAATGACTTGAGCAAAGCCACATAGCTAATTTGAAGTAAAATTAGAAATAAAGTCCCAGCAAAATAAATTGATTCTATAAGCCATTGGTAGCAGGGAGAATGAAAACCATTTAGAATAGTTCCAAATTTTCATCTTTTATAATCTTAAATAATATCATGATATAGTAGAAGGAGCAACCTGATGGGATTCAGAATGCCTGAGTTGTTGTCTAGACTCTCTACAATTAGCTATATGACCTTTGACAACCTAATAACCTTCTTTGAGTCTTATTTTCCTCATCTGCAAAATGGGGATAGCTACTAGTGCATTACTGAATTGTGAGAATCAATGAGATAACTTAAGTGGAATTGCTTTTAAAATGTTGTACAAATGCAAGAAAATGTCTGATCTCTAAAACCATCCCTTTCTATCTTAGCTCATATTTAATTCAACCTAACAGATATTTCTCTCATGTACCCTAATACCTGTAATGTAAATCATTTTGAAACTCAATATGATCTACCTTGTGATATTGTTCCTTTGTTATCTTGTAGGGCTATCATTTAAACTTTGTGTTTAATTCTACTGGTATCAATCTTGTCTTCCTGTTTAGGCTATCATCTCCTTATGAGCCAAAATAATTTCTCATAAATCTTCATATTTTCCATTAGGGTTTCTCACACAATAGGATACCTCAATAAATATTGAATAATTTTACTTATGAAATATATTTTAACCCTGATGTCCAAGATTTCCTCTCAACATGCAAGGTCAATGTATGTTTTGAGGACTATTCTATTTTTATACCTTATTGTGCCTATCCAGATAATCTATAAATCCCAGTATGAGGAATTCCCCCAGAATAGATACTCTGGAGAATAGTCATGAGATTCCTTTGAAAGCACAGAGGTTCAAAAAGTTGATGCATGGACATTTAATGAAAACAGGAAGACTTCACAATTGAATCCTTAGAAAGTGATTATACTGGGGACAGCAGCTAGATGGCCCACTGTATTGAGAGCCAGACCCAGAGACAAGAGGCCCTGGGTTCAAATTTGGCCTCAGACACTACATACTCAGTGATCCAGAGCAAGTTACTTAACCCCCATTGCTTCTAATACACAATATTGCTTCTAAGATGGAAGGGAAGGGTCTAAAACAGAAGAATGTAGTTATACCTGGCCTTTCCAGGAGAGCTACCCTAGAAATATGTCACATATAAGAATTAAACATAATTGGTCACAATTTTGCTTTATATTTGATCTCGACGCTTTAGAAAGTAATAATATCCTTCCTTGTAGCATTGAGCAGCCTTCCAATATAAACTTTTACTGTTTCTGTGAATTATAGTAGGGTAGAACTTTGGCCAGACCTGATTAGGTTTTCTGTTCTTGACATCAATGATTATTGCCATAGCTCTTCCATCTGTACTATATTGCTTGCTTCCAACAACTCTCACCTCTTACTCTTTTTAGGAAACAGCCTTGAACCCTGTTTTTCATTGCTTGTCTTCTCCTGTATTATGCTGCTCTTGTTCTTGTTGTTCAGTTGTGTCCAGCTCTTTTTGACTCTATTTGGGGTCTTCTTAGCAAAGATACTGGAATAGTTTGCCATTTCCTTCTCCAACTCATTTTACAGATGAAGGAACTGAGGCAAAGAGGGTTAAATGGCTTGCCAAGGCTCACACAACTAATTTCTAAAGATGGATCTTTCTGGCTTCAGGGCTGGCACTCTATTATGCTGCATATTATGCTAGAGGTCTTTCCCCAACAATTTAAGGTCATCCTTTTGACAATACTGTTATTTGCAAGTCTTATTTCCTAATCTTCATTTTTCATTCTATCTTCCCTCTGCTCCTGGGTTCCACTGTTGGTCAGTTCTGTTCTTTTCAGTCAGAAGACATTCCCTGTCCTTTCCTTTCTGTCACTCAATTCTCACTCTTTTTGCTGCCTGCTATTTTGTCAGCCATCACCATCTTTTACAAGATGGCACTTGTTACCTTTCCTGGGGGATTAGTTCAGGAACATTGGATCATGTAGGGAGGAACCTGGAGGACCACGTTTCATATCTCAAAAAGCAAACTTCTCTTATCCTATTTTATTCTGTATATAGCCTCATAACATGAATCCTTATAGGAGAGGCTTGGAGGAAGAGGAGAAAGAGAAAATGGTAAGAATCCCTCCTTCTTGCACTTCCCTAGTGATTTGCTCCCTCCCATTCTATAGAGGATTATTCCTTCTGAGCAAGTCAGGATATAAGTAAAGAGCTTTTATTGAGTCATGTTTGAGAAATGGAACTGTGTTTTTGAGATGTTCAACCTAGATCTTTAATATCAAGAGATCAATAAAGAAGACATTTCTAATACCTCTACTCATCAGTCTTCAGAGATTAAACACAAAATGAATGTCCAAATGAATGAACAGACCAAAGTGTTGGCTGGGCCTGTCTGAAGATAGTTAGACAATCTTGTCTAACAGCCTGTGTCTATTTTGGTTGTGGACCCATCATTTTAGCATACATCCTCCAACCTTCTGAATAAATAAAGAGTAAGAAGAACATTCCACTGTTTTCCCTTTCTGTGGAAGACTGTGAAAACAGTCTCTAGGCCATTGCAAACATGGACTACATACAAATATGTCCACAGAGTTAGACTATGGCTCCCACCTCTTTTTTTTCAGTAGGTTTTGGTTTCTCCTTATAAACGAAGATACCTAAGACAGGAATTATACCTAACTCACTTTTATCCTCCATTTGCATCTTCTCAATTATAAAAATGAGAATAAAAATAGGTTATCTTTCCCATTGAATGTTCTTATTCTTGATTGTGATTCATTATTATAGCAAATTTAATTTTGCATGAAAAACATGCTAGCTAATTACATAAAATTTGCATACTGGAAGGAAATTCACAAAATGTTTGCATAATTTATCATATGTTCTTTTTGACTAAGATCCTTATGGCAGTAAATTGTCTTTCTTAATTGGTGTGAAAATTTTATCTTGCTTAGGTACAGTCATTTTTCATGACACATAAATATTACGATATTAAATTGCATCAACCTCCCACCTTACTTATAATTGCTTAACATTCATTCTGTCTTGACACAGCAGTGGCCACCTGGATGGGACAATAGCCCTAGAAACTCCCCCCTAGTGTCTTTTACTATGCCATTGGAATCTCCTCCACCCACATACATTCTTTTTCTTTTTCTGCCACCTGTCCCTGTATCCATTGCCTCTTCTCTTCCCTGAGTCCCTTTCTTTCCTATTAATGGCACCACTTTTTACACTGTCCCAAAGAATTGGTCAAATTTTGATTGGTGGTAGCTTGACTGGTGGTGTCTATGGAAAGAAGGAGAGAAGAAAGAGGATATTAAATCCTCACATCTGATCCTTCTTTCCTTTTTTCATCTTCTCCTGCTTCCTTCCTCATGGGCTGCCTTAAATGGGAATACTAGTATTCTCAGACCCATCTCCTTGATTCTCTGGAGTCCCTATTGTGTCTACTACATCAGAATTCCCAGCACTGAGAGCTGAAAAATCAAGAAAACCATGGGCTGGATGCTGATGAATCTCATTTGGGTCTTTTGTGTAGGAACCAAACCTCATTTCTCCCTATGTATGATTTTGTTTTTGCCTTCGCTACCTAAAGGAGAATAGAGAGGCTGACATCTGAGTTTGCAGATAGAAATAAAAGAAAAATAAAGGATACTGCTACCTTTTCCCTTTTGTTAACAACTATGAAAAATGAATAAATATCTTCAGAAAATATTAACAGATGTGATAGGTAAGATTATAGTTTGCTTGGAAAGGAGAAAAATACCTAGTCAGGGAAATGGGAAGGTCAATCTTAGGGTTTACAAAAAGGTAAAAGGAACACTTCTCTATTTCAAGTCCTTAAAAATGAATTAAATGGTATCTGTGCACTCTCCTGGGACCCCAACTACCAAGTATATCAATCTTTCATGTAGGAAAAGGAGATTGAATTACAAACAACAAAGTTAAGAGTGAATGAATGAAAGAAGAATGAAGAGTGTGTTTAGAACACAATCCATCTTTAAATGAGAGTTACTTGCATTTTGTCTGATCACACAGATTTGGGCTTGAATTAGACCTTAGAGATCATAGGGTTATAGTTCTAAATCTGTAAGAAGCCTTAGGAGACATCCAGTCCTCTCATTTTATATATGTTGAAACCGAGCCTAGAATGTTCCTTCAGGAAGTATTCAATATCAAAGGTGGAATTGGAATCTAGTTTCTCTCTAACTCCAGAACCAATATTCTATTCTCTGGCCTGTTTTGTTTCTTTACTGCTGAACTGTTGGGGTGACTAACTAAAACAGAGAAATCAGGCTCTGTCATTTGTGAAACAGTCTCAGTATGAAGTGATTCAATCAGCAGAAGTGTCAATCCAGTTCTAATTGGTCCTCTTCCTATGGCCTGAACAGCCACTTATGCTCCAAAAGGATATAATTAAAAAGAGTGGCAGCACAGGTGCACATGGTGGGGGTATATTTGCCATGAATTTCAGAGACAGGATGATTAAAAATGGCACCTACATGTTTGGTATTAATGTCTTCCTCCCAGCAGGGCAAACAGCTGGTTTTGTATTATTTTAATTAAAGTTGTGTTTTTTAAAAGGAACAGAAAGGCAAATCCAATAATGTTCTATTTCTCCTAACAGAAAGGGTAAATATGATGTTTTTAAAACTGCTATTCAATGCAAATGGATATTTGCCCAAACAATTAGATTAATTTAAATAGAGGGGGATGTAAAAGAAACAATGAAGATAAATAACTCCCATGCCTTCTCTTAATGCTATATTAAAATATTCTGCTCTTAGGAAATGATTATTCATTTGGTACTGTAGGAACCATTTTGACCCATGTGTGGTCACAATCTCCATACAGAGCATGTGAGTCCAGTCATGGGAACAGATAAGTGTTTTCCTTTTACATTGTTGTTTCTTGGTCAATATATTAATTGGCATCGATATGGGATCTCCAGGTAGGAGGTATTTCTTGATATTAAGTGGCTATGTAATGAACCACTCCATTTCAAATTAACCAAAGGGAGATTTCAAGATTCTATAACCACTTGCCAATTTATGATTAATTTATGTTTAATTTTTATATCCTTCTAGAGATCCTCTCCTGCCATAAAGAATTTTTCTCCTCATCAGAGAAAATTATATCTAATTACTGTTCAGACAAGAAAGCAAGTTATTTACTTGAACCTTTATACTATACTAAACTATACTGTTACCAATAAAAAAGGAATTTTTAATGAAATTAAGTGGTAAAATAATTTTTTTGCCACTGACATTTGGGAAATGTCATAGGGTATTCTCTTCACATTTTCCAGGATTCAGAGATTAGATTGGAAATATTTGTTGGCTTTCAGGTACTTTCCTCAATATTCATTAACATATTGCCACTAATTTCATATTTTCTCTTATCCAATTTCCTCAACCACCATTTCATTTTTCTCGAAGACTCTTTTTCTTCCCCATCCCTCCACTTATATCTGTTCTAGCATCTACTCTAATTGACAAGTTCTTTAGTTTATAGCAGAATGATAATGAATTCCAATCTAGTTGCCCAGCTAAGAGAATGATTTAGAGCCCATTAGTTCAATCTCAAGGCTTCTGGGATCCAAAGAAGAAAGAAAATGTCTAATAAAGAAGTGAATCTTTTTCAAGTTCCGTAGTTTTGCTCTTCATTATGTAGTGCTAGCAAAATTGGCCATATAGAAGGAATTCCTCTGGGGAAGGTCTAGGTAATCCTAGTCTTGGTCTAATTTCATTATGGAATATCAGAATCTTGGACTAAAAACCTCAGATGTTATTTAAATCAACCTGTAACTTAACAGGAAACCCCTATATGATATTCCTGAAAAAATCAAGAATAATTAATATTTATAGATATTTTAAGATTTGCAAAGTGGTTATTATGGGGTTTTTTTTTTGTTTGTTTTAGGCTATTAACAACATAGTGGAATAGGAGGATCCCCACCTTTATTTCTAATTTGCAAATGAAGAATGGAGACAGAGAGAAGTGACTTATCCAGTCATAAAATTGCTGTGTCTCACAACTTTATTCTTAATACCCCTGGGCAAAATAGCAATCAGCTCTTTCTTCCTGCTATTACTTCTTATTCTTAATCTTGTTCCCTGAAAACCAATTAGAAAAGATGAAGGGATCCCAATAGATAGCACACACAACATATTATTCAACACTGAGCGTGGGCAAAAGCTAGTCATAACACTGGACAGCGCTGTATAACCGAGGTCTCATTGCTTCACAGAATAAGAATCTTTTTATTCTCCCTCATTGACAGGCAATCACATTCCTCACAGTGGCTGCTCTCTTGCAGGGTTTCAGTCCTTCATATCGCTATACCACACCTTCTTCTCAATTCAAACTTCTGACTTTACTAAGAAAACAAATATCAACTCTTTTTACATCCCTCTTTTCTTCTTGTATACCTCAAAGGCCCTCTGTATATCATTCTCTACCCTTTCGACCTTTGTTCCAATCATCAATGAAAAAGTAGCTCTTCTATCCCTTCCCTTAAGTTATTTGTCCTGGAAACTTTTTCCTTCAACCATCCTACTGCATCTTCAAATTCTCTTCATATGCTAGCTGTTTCCTTTCAGACTACAAAGATGCACAGGTCTCTTGCCACCAACTTAAACTATCATACTGTATCTTTTATACCTTTCACAGACAAACACCTAGAAATATGTGTCCCCATTATCTCTGCTTTCTCAAGTCTCATCCATCTATCAGCCTATCTTAATTCTGACTTTATCACGAAACAGAAAAATTCTCTTAGATAGCTCATGCATAAGTCAGTCCATCACCTTCATGATGTCACTCTTTGAAGACAAAGGATGAACAACAATATTCTATTATATTCATACTCATTTGTTCAGCCATTTCACAATTAAAGAGCACCCACTTTTTTCCAGTATTATTTCTTTCACAAAATATACCTATTTTAGTTCTTGATGTTGCAACAAAACCTCATGTTCTGTCGTGGCCATATCAGGAAGAGAATTTTGACTGAATGTGAATCTCAAATTTGACCAGGACACTAAAATTCTTATTTTGATTCTTTACTGTCTATTTATTATAATGGAAATTGGTCAGAGTGAGCATTTTGATTCACTGAAAGAAGTCTGAAAAGGCTTAGTATGTAATAAAAAATAACACTTGGTCCCATAAAAGAGAACTATTCAAGGAATCAAGTGAGGAATTTTTATATAATGTTTTATGACCAAAAAGCAAACATAACTGTGGCCTAATGCTCAGCATAACCCCCTGAGAAAGATAATAACTGATATTCTTGATTCCAGAAGGACCTTAATTCTTTGCAATAATTTACATTTCTGTGCATAGTTGAGTCATTTAGTCGGAGAGGACATGTTCATAACTTTAATTTTCTTTCATACTTGAAAAATAAAAATAAAAAGGACTTACAGTCATGTGCAAATATATCATACTCTAAAATAGTTGGAGATGGCCATCTTCCTTAGAAAAGGCTTTTTATTGAGGGATAAATTTGCAGAAAAAAGTTAAAAAATATTTTTCTGGGAGAGCTTGCTCAGGTTCTCCAGAGAAAAGTTATTGGCTTGGTTCAATGGCTCACAACTTTATTCTTAGTCCCTCAGGCCAGCATGGCAATCTGCTCTCTCTTTCTGCTATTGCTTCCTGTTTTTAACCTTGTTCCCTGAAAACCAAGTAGAAAAGGCAAGGGGATTCCAATAGAGAACACAGGCCATATTATTCATTACTAAGCTGGGGCAATCAATAGGAAGGGAAGGAAACATTAGGATGCATTAATAGAAACATAATGTCTAAACTAAGAAATTTCAGACCACATTTAAAGTTTAATATTCTGTTCTGCTCACCACAGTTTAGAAGGGATGTTTAATAATCTCTATTGTGACATCAATCTGTGGAGATTGGATGCTAGGTTGGTTAAAGGACCTGAGAATGTTTTTGCTGAGAAGAAATGAATTGGGAGTGGATATCAGAACTTTCTTCACATATTTTCAGCGTCATTGTGAAGAAGAAAGATTATGTTTCTTCTATTAAGCCTAAGAGCCTAGAACCAATTTGGGAAGTTACTTGAAAGTCTGCTATCAATCCCAACAGGAGAAGGGACTAACAGTTGGAGCAGTCTAAAAGAAATGGACATGCTTACTTCAAGTAATGATGTATTCCCTATCAAAGGAGGTAGTATTTGAGGTTGAATTTGAGCTCAGGTCTTCTACTGCTCCACTTCGCTGACTCTAAAGTCAAGGTATTACTATTTAAGAGAATTACATTCAGTTTGAGAGTTGCATAGGGTCACAGTGACCATCTAGTTCAATTTCCTCATTTTATAATCGAGGAAACTGAGGCCCAACAACAGTCATTCAGGAAGATTCCAAACTCCTTATTGAGGCAACTAGGTGACACAATGGATAGTAGTGCCAGACCTAGAGTCAAGAATATCTACATTTAAGTCCATCCTCAGACATTTAGCTATGTGATTGTGAGCAAGTCATAAACCTCACTTAGTTTTTATTTCCTTATCTGAAAAAGTAGGGTGAATAATAGCTCCTGCATCTCAAGACTTTGGTGAGGATCAAGTGAAATAATATTTGTAAAGCACTTTTCAAACCCTAAAAAGTTATGCATTTTCTAGGTATATTATCATATTTATTATTATTGCAGATAAAGAAACTAAAATACTATTACAGATAGGTAAATATTATTATTATTACAGATGAAGAAACTAAGGCCCACAGAGGTGTGATAATAACTATTACTAGCATGGTTCAATGGCACACATTTCATAAGCAGCAGAGCTAGAATTGAAATAAGTCCTCTAAGTTCAAATCCAGAACTTTTTTCCCTCCCTGAATCGTCTTAGATTCCATTTAATCCCTATTTTTTACCATTTTACATGTTGAGTAATTTGGAGAAATGAAGTGTTTAGCACAAGTTCAGACAAGTAACTAGTAGTCAACCTAAGGTTGAGTCCCAGGTTTCACAATTCCCGACTTACTACTTTTCCTATTACCCCAAATTGCCTTCTTAGACCCTATGAATGCTGTTCTCTTCCTGGTAGGTGTGCTACTCAGGTGGCGCCCATACATGCAATGAAACTCACTCATTATTAATGGGTCGGCCCTGGGCAAAATTGTCAATTAGGCAAAGCATGTATCTGTCCCCCCTGCTTGGGTGTCAGTCCTTTAGGTACCCATTTAGTCCTTTTTCTGGGCTTTCTTCCCTACCTGCCATTCTGGTCATTCATTGCAGAAATCTTTGTAGAAACTCATTCGTGCTAAAGTGTTTCTGAATTGATATTAGTCATCTCATGAAGATTTATACTTAAAAGAAGACTCCTGAAGAAGACAAGACTTAATGCTGACAATTCCCCCGCCCCCACCGTATCAATGTTAGAATCTCATGAAATGTAGTCCTGGGATAGGAGAAATATGTTTGGGTAGCAGGATCTGTCTTTCAATTCTCACCAGGTAGGTTTTTACCAGCACATGAAATGAATGACCTTAAATTACTGTTTTCCCAGATATAACATGTAAAATTATCACACCCATGTCCATTAAGCATTAGATATTTTCATTTTAATATGCATGTTTGTACTGAGCTTGATGCAGGAGGAAAAATTTTTTTAATATAGCTTTTACTTAATTATATGAATATGCACAATGCACTTATCATGTGATATATATGTTATGTAATCACTTCTCTGCTACTCGTGGATATGAACAACTCTTTAGATCAAATATTGAGCTATTAAATTCAATTTCTAATGATAGTATCCATCATGGGTTAATTAGAACATATTAAGTATATTTCACCATTTAAATAAATGTAGAGTATAACAATGTATGAATAAATGCCAATGCATAGAAGGACATTCAGAGGTATGGGGTGGGGGACTATATTGCTAAAACACTATGAGACTTCATTTTAAAAATTCACCAGTGAGATCACTTTGCACTTAGTCACTTTTCAGGTCTGATTTGCCAGTGAAATAAATCTGCCTTTTCTAACCCATCTCCCACTCAGACTTGACCAATTTACCCAATACTAAAGGCACCTTGGTTTTTCTTTCCTAAATATTTGTTTCAGTGCCTCCTTATGGTATGTAGATGCCCAGATACTTTCAAGGCTCTCTGAAGGGAGTACAAAGAAGGACCTTGACAGTCTGGGATGGCATTGACAATTGGCCAAATGATATATTCAGGATACAGGAATACAAAGATGAGAAATGACATAGTCCTTAACCACAGGGAGTTTAGGAGGAGGAATGGTCACATGAACTAATAAATGAGAACATAATATAAATAAGTATGTTATTTAACAAAAAATAAATGGGGTCAAATAGAGAGGGATTAGGCAGGAGAGAATCACATCTTGTTTGGGCGAATCACTAAATGGAAGAGATGCCATTGATTCATACTGTTGAATTCAAAATCACAGACTCCTGGGATTACAGACTTGGAAGGTACATAATTATTTTGTGATGTCATCTACATCTCCCTCTTCCACTCCTCCAAAAAAAGTCTGTATCAAATGCTTTGCTAAAATATTAATAAACTATATACTGACCCCACCAACAGTGATTTAATATGCCCATCTTTCCACAGCTCCTCAGCCACTGGAATTTTTTTTCTTATAAGATTAAAAAGCTTTCCTGGAAGTTTTACCCCACCACTCTGGTCTCTTGCATCTCTGCACATGACTGCATTAAATATTGAGATAGGAGTTGTTCAAGTGAGTTTAGTGAATATTAATGAAAGATTCTAATGTGCCTAG
Source organism: Monodelphis domestica (assembly GCF_027887165.1). Taxonomy (NCBI): domain Eukaryota; kingdom Metazoa; phylum Chordata; class Mammalia; order Didelphimorphia; family Didelphidae; genus Monodelphis; species Monodelphis domestica. Next base: position 130,490,983 of record NC_077230.1, on the reverse strand, counting down.
TTTCCAGTTCTGTAACAGACAATTGAACACATGAACAATTGACTAAATTTTCTTTGTAATGATCTAGCATTCCCCTCCTCCAATTAGTGTTACTAACAAGAATATACCTAGATGTCCATTGTGTAACAATTTCCTGCTTATCAATTGCTCATTGCTAGAATTTTCATAGTAATAAATATATCAACAGATACACATATATGTATGTAATAGACATATACATATTATATATAAGTATTCTTGTATGTGTTGGTATACGTATATATGTTTATTTCTGCTTAGTCATGCCCAATTCTTTGTGACCTTTTGAATTAGAGCATGTCAAGCGCTTCTATACTATCTCCCAAAGTCTTTCCAAGCTCGTTTCTGTTGCTTCCATGATGATGTCTATCCATCTTGTGCTCTGCTGTCCCCTTGTCTTTTGCCTTCAGTCTTTTCCAACATCAATGTCTTTTCCAATGAATGTGTGTGTGTGTGTGTGTGTGTGTGTGTGTGTGTGTGTGCGCGTGTGCATAGAGAGGCAAAGTTGGAGAGAAACAGGATTCTAGACAGAGACAGAAAGACATAAATAGGGACAGAGAAAACCGGAGACATGTTCTAGCATGAACGTACCTTTTCATTAGGATGACAAAATAATTTCTGAGGGCAAAAACATATGTTAGGGCCTTTTGTCTTTCCTGATTGTAGGAATTCCAGCATCACATTCTAGTGGAGTTGAACAGCTGGCCCGGGTAGTGGTGTTTCATGGCCCAGAGGTGAATCGGAGACCCTACGTTAGTGATGACAGACTTGTTGACAGAACTTCACAAGCTCTACCATAAATTACCATGATTAACAATATGGAGATCGTCTTTGGGGATTCTGTGAGCTATATTGTAATTATTTATTATATTTCAAGCTCTGCCAATGCAGTCTTGCTTTAACCCTCTATTTCTATCAGAAAACACATCAGACGGTACATGCGATAGGCATTTGGACATTTATTGCTCTGCCATTATTCTTCAAACTGACTTGCTTCAGACAATAGGAAATGCACTTTAAGTAGGTTTATACTGCATAGGCACGCAAGGTTCAGAATATCTATAAACCTTTAATCGCATTAAGTGTTTTATGCTAATCATCTTGAAAGGTATGCATTAAGCTAAGGGAATAGCACATTTCCTAAAATATATTTCCAAAATGATTCCAATTTGCATAAGTTTTAGCACAGGAACAGATGTCTTTTTAATGCTGTACCTTAATAAAATTCATTTAAGACAAATTATACACGTACATTTGCTGTATAAGTGTGATCATGAGTTGGTGCTCACATTAACCACCAAAGCAGAATTCCAGAGATCCCCACCGTCACTATATTGGAAACGCCAGGCTCTGGTGAAGGGAGGCCAGCACCAACACTAAAACCAACCACAGCTGGGACAAAGAGGCATCATGGTGAAGAGAAGAGAGCATTGGATTTAACTCAGAAAGATCTGAGGCCAAATCTGTGCGTAGACATTAATCACTTTGTCTTTTGTGAAATGAAAATAATAATACCCATTTTACCCACCTGGTAGAGTTAAAAAGCTCAAATGAGAAAACCCAGTAAAATGTCTTGCAAATTTTAAAGTATTCCATACATGCCCATGTATTATTAGTATGGGAAAAGGATAAACATTTATAAGCGCCCATCGTTGTTGGGTACTTTACCAATATATTATTTGATTTTTGCAACCATCCTGCAAGACAGAGGCTATTAGGAACCCCATTTTACAGTTGAGGAGTCTGAGGAAAAGAGCAGTGAAATGACTTGCCCATCACACAGTAAGTGTCTGGGACTAGATTTTCAACTCAGATCTTCCTGATTAGAGGTCCAGTTCTCTTTCTGCTCTACCTACTTGGCCAATATAGATAGGGTTTCTAAGAGGCAGTAAAATGTATGTGGGTCAGATATCTGTTTCATATTTTTCCCAATGCAATGCCACATTGTGGCATAGAGATATCCTTAAGTTCTTGAAATCTATGGCAGCAGAAGTCCTACCAAGTTAGAATGAGCTCAAAGTACTAGTTCAGTGACAAAGCGAATTTGTTCTCTGAGGACGGGTTTAGTTACTTCAACAGAATCCACCAAATATTTGCTAGGGAGACAACAGAGAGAGCCCTAGAGGCAATGAGGTGGCACAGGGGATTGTGTTGTAGTCAGGAAAACTCACTTTTTTGAGTTCAGATATGGCTCCAAACCCTTCTTAGCTGTGTGACCCTGGGTAAGTCACTTAACCCTGTCTGCCTCAATTTCCACATCTATAAAATGAACTGGAAAAGGAAATGGCAAACTTCTCCAGTATCTTTGTCAGGAAAATTCTCAATGGAGTCACAAAAAATCAGACACAATGGAAAAATGACTAAACAATAACAATCAGAGAAGAATAGGGAGAATGCTGGATTTAAAGTTGTAGACTCTGGGTTTGAAACTTGCCCCTACCACTACCTGCCTGTGTGAACTTAAGTGAGCTTTTCAACCTTCTGTGTCTACTAATCCTCCCTGAAAAAAGGAAGCATTACATTAGGCAGTCTTTAAGGCCTGCGATCCCAGGATTCTATGTACTTGCATGTAAGACTCTGTGGCAGACACTAGGAATAAAATGGCAACATGAAAACCCTACTAAGTTTAGAAAGGCTTATCACGAGAAAGCTGGCTACCTGATGAGCATTTTTTTTTCTAGCTAGAATAACTCACAAGTTCTAAAGGTATCGTGATGTGCATTGATGCAAGAAATATTAATATATTTGATCTAAGAAAATATGATATGGTTGTCAAAAATCTATTTTAGAAAGGAGAAACTTTGAGTATTGAAGATCAAAACAAAAATTTCTGCCTTGTTTTCAAAAATATTATCATTGGTTGCTACAGATATTTTTTCAGAATAATGTATGTGTGAGCATTTTAATTACAGTACTGGTTTTCTGGACATAGAGTTTTAATTTACATACATTGTCAGAACATAAAAGAATTGCATACAAGCTTACATTATAGTCTCAGAAGGTTGAAAATCATTATCCTTCACTTCTGCATTAAAGTCCTTCTCTAATACCCAGAAACTTCAATGTTAAAATACTTATAACCTTCAAACAACTCTGTAAATCCCCAGGGAGAAGAGACAAGACACATTTTCTTTGGTGATTTACCTGGGCTGGGAGAAGAGAGAAGATAATGAGTTTTATTTTCCAGTTTACTTGGTGATGCTTGGCCCAACCTAGCTCTAAAGGCAAATATTTCCAATCAAGTTAAACTACAAAAATTATAGTGTTTGGGTATTTTCAGAAAATACATAAATGATTCAAAGTGTACATTCAAGATTCCCCATATCTCATGTATCAGTGCTACTCAATTAATTCTCTTTTGATAAATATCTTTACAAAATTTAAAAATATATATCTAAGAAAATATTTTTTACAGCTTGCTTAATCACATAACGTCTATGTAACAAAATCCAATATAATAAAATAAATTTCCTGGGAGTTGATTATAAAAGGATTGTAGCCATAGTAATCCAGTTATAGTCAAGTTCTTTAACAACAGTTGAACGAAAAAAATTTCCATAAGTTTTATAAAGTGAATTCTTCCAGGACAATGGCAATATTACTAGTTTGAGATCTGAGAACCCTAAAGGGTTTTGTCCACTAACTAGCTCTGTTACCTTAAGCAAGTCATTTCATTAGGCTGTTGTTTTTTCATCTATGCAATTAAAGAATTGAATTGAGTCCTCTCCGTGGTCTCATTTTCATGAGCTTTTAAAAATCTTATTTACTCGTTTATAACCTACATCCATATTTTATAATACTGCAAAGATATGTAAAGCTGGTATTAGAAAATATTTTGAATCATCAGGGAAGTTAAACCTAGAAAGAACCTCAGATATCATTTAGTATAGTTTGATTGAAAAAATAAAGAAGTAAAGTGATCTTTCAGGATCTAGTAATTGATAAGGAGTAGACAGTGTTTTAAACTAAGGAAGAATCTACCAACTCTTTGGACCATGTTGCTCCTAGGATTTTCTTTTGAGTATTTCTTTCAAGATGTGTTCAATGAATTCTATCTCTATTCACTTTACTCTCTTATTCTAACATGCCTAGGCAGTTTTCTTTTATGATTTCTTGTAATATGATATTGAAAATCCTTTTTTTATTACTTTCAGGTAGTAATAAGACTTAAATTATATATCCTTGGTCTGATTTCCAGGTGATAGATAGATAGATAGATAGATAGATAGATAGATAGATAGATAGATAGATAGATAGGTAGATAGATGTATATATATTTATATATAAATATACATGTAAATATATAATTATATATAACATTTACAAGATACATTGTATTTTCTTCTATTTTTTTAGTGTCATGTATTTGAGTAATTAACTTCTGTTTGATCTATCCTAATTTTCAGGTAATCAGTTGCTTGGATAAAGTTTTAGAAATTTTATGTTGCAATATAATTTTTCTCTCCAAATTTCTCGTCTATTGCTGTCATTTCTTTGCTAATTCCCTCTAATGCTCTCATTTTATTTCTATTATTTTCAGTCTTTAAAAAACCCTCTTGCTTCACTTGTAAAAATTCTGGTTGATCTTGCACACCTTTGAGATTTTTTTTCTGAAGGATTTTGGGAATATTTCCCTTTTCTGGATTTGTCTTAGGCACATCACCCCCTCCAAAACCACTTTTTAAATTCATTCCAGCCTGGGACTTTGCACACTTCTGTAAGGTATTCTGTGGCCTTGTGTGCTGCTAGCTGGTCTCATCTGGTGTCCTGTTGCTGGTTCAATGTGACAGCTTCATGACCTTCTTTTACTCCCCAGGCTGTCTTTGAAATCTCTTCTTCGGGATTAGATTGTACTGTGATTCTATTCTGCTCCAGGAATCTTTTTCTGAGATTCTGAGATTCTCTGCCCTAAGGTCAGAGGGACAGTCCTAAGGCCTTGACCTTAAAGCCCTGTGGAATGAGATCTTAACACTTAGTTGAGCAACATACATAGAAAGTTCTTAAAACAAAATTTTCACTGAATGAATAAATCATAGAATTTTGAAATTAAAAAAATTGGAAATCATTTGTAGATGAGAAAACAAAGTGTCAATGAGCTTCTGAAATTTGCACAAGGTTAAATAGCTAGTCAATGTCAGAAGATATAGATCTCTAAGAGTATTTTTTTTCATGATTCCAGGCTACTTTCTACTAGTTATTTTTTCTATTAGAGTACACATTAGTGTTGCAGAAATAGATAATCTACAGTATTCAAGCATAAGAAATCAATATTTCAGAAAGGGAAAAAAATCAATGACTACTAGGGCTATCTTTTTTTTCAAATTCCCATGAAATGTCACAATAACTTTCATGGACACATTGACATAATTGTATTCTGTTCTAGCTAAAACAGTTATATTAAAAAAAACATACAGTGTCTGACACACTAGATCTCAAAAGTAAAAAAAAATTGTATTAATGTATTAAAATATATTTTATATCACTTTCATTTTCTAAGGAAGTACCCTTTAAAACAAAGAATAAAAAAGAGATGGGGAAACATTTTTGTTACCTATTTCATGAAATTTTTATGTTAATAAAAAGCAAAATGCAACTATAGCTTCACCACAATTGACAAAATCCCCTAAAGTACAAAACTTTTCATATGTATTTTTAAAAATTAGTGAAAATTATTCACTTTAGAAAATATTTTTCACTAATATCCTTTAAAATACCAAAATGTGGTGTAGAAAAATTATCCTTTACATTAGCACAAAATAAGTTATCCTTTTTTGGCATGTTATATCACAAACAAAAAGATAAATTTGCCACAACATAAAGAATTATGGAAATATATACTGGTCACTTCACCTGGTCAGAATTTGAGGAAATTAATACCCTATGGAGCTTCTTAGAACTGGTCAAACATGGTGGTGACTACAAAAGAGAATGTTGAGTATTATCATTGAAAAGCCTTACAGTTTCACCTCAAATATTATCCTCAAATAATTTCCTCCACTCTTCTGTCATGGTTCTACACTCTCTTCTTAATCTGACTTAAATTTTCAATAATAGACTATCATGAAGCGAAAACAAATACTTCATCAAATGATGGCTTGCACTTTCTTATGCACTTATGATCTCTTTTGTATCATTGTTATACTTTGTATATTATTCTCCCTAGTAGAATGTATATTCTCACTACTAGAATGTAAAATCTTAGACATAGAAAACTATATTATCTTTATATTTCTTTTTATATCTAATAGTACTGTGCACAGAAAAGATTTACTTGAATAAATTAATGAATCAACAAATCATCTATATTTATATGTATGTACATATAGATATGTGTATATGATTATTATAGTATATAGTAGAAGATGTTGTTCTGAAAATGATTTCTCCCAGGCTGATTTTATTGTAAGGAAAGAAATCCCTGTTATCTATAAGCATATAATATGTATATAACATATACATGTGTATGTATATTTATATATATGCATATGCATTTATACAGATAGAATTCAATAGCTATATAGATATATGAGTTTAAGGGCAATTTGGAGATTAGCCAAACACTCCATTCATGATTAAATAAATAATAGAATTCTAATTATCATGTTTTTTGTCGACAGGAATACATGGATTCAAATAAATATATTGAGCATTTGCTGACCCAACTGGAGGAACAACATCGGAATCTCTGGAGGTAAATTGAATTAATATCCTATTTGACTTCTGTGGTAACATATGGAATGTTTTTATCCTTATCTGAAATACAATGCACATTTTTTTCCTGGAGAGAAACAGCCATAGTTGAGCCAATTATTGGAGCTGAAGTAGAAAATATTATTCACTTCTACTCTGACTACCATATTAAAAGACATCTATGAATCCATAGGCACAACTTGATCTTGAGTACAATTATAGAATGTTGTCGTCAGAAAGAACTACAACATTTATTGTTTCCAGCATGAAACAGTGAAAACAACAACCACTGACTTTACTGTCTGAATTCTTTAGTTTCAGTCTTATTCCTAATATGTTTTTGTGTGACCTTGGGCAAGCCTGTCAAACTTCTTTGGCATCAATTTTATCACTTCTATAATGTGGAGTTAGAATAGATAGGCATTGAAGTTTCCTAACTCTACCTCTATGATCCCTCAATTTTACAAATGAAGAAACCAAATTCTCAAAGAGGTGATGCTTAGGTAACAGTTCAGTACTCTGTTTACTTAATTTCTGCTAAATAATTATTAGCTTCCTAGAAACCTCAGGCTCTGGACAATATTTCAAAACAGATGAAGTTTGTCTTCAGTATTTTCAACCAGCAACCACTTTTTGTTAATTTTTTATTTAAATTTATTTATTTATTTGTTACATTAAATTTCCCATGCATCTCCCTGCCTGCCTTTTTCCCTCCCTGTACTAGAGAAGATATTATTTGACAATGTGTGTATGTGTATATATATGTATATATACATATAAAATTAGATCGTGCTTCTCAATTATTTTCCTGGAGATGGAGGCAGAGCTAATATAATAAAAATGAAAATCCTACCTAATGAATCTACTTATTTAATGTCATTCCAATTAAAAGTTACCAAAAATTTATTCCATCTACCACCTCTGAAGAATTTATTCTTTTCCCCTGCCTCTTCAAATCACAGACCTGTGATTGAATCTTTGTAGGAAATTTTACCAATGTAGACCTTCTCCTCTCTGAAATTAGAACCCAGAGCTTAAATTAATTTTGTAGTCCATATGTATCAGCGACAGAACTTGTACTCAGGTCTTCTTAACTTCAGTGTCAGCTCTCTGTCCACTATACAATCCTCCCTCAATTAGAAATACTTAAAGATATTTCTTGCAATGTTTTTATTATATTTCTATTATAATATATGTATATATAAAGAAAAATATAATTATAGATATACGATGATGAATTTTGAAAGGAGGGTTATTGATTACAGTTAAGAACCCAGATGAAAAATACACTTGGTGAGAAAAGGATAAAGTAATCAGTATCAGATTCCCAAGTCCCCGTGCATCTCTTAGGACTCCAAAAACAGATTGAGCTTCTGGTGTTGGAGCAGAGAAACTGGTTGTGAAATCACGATCTAAAGACTTGGGTCAATATGGCCATGCTGGGTTCAGGTAGCTGCTGTGAAATTGATTATTCAATTTTCAGAACTCCTACAGTACTTAGCATCTTAACTACATAACTTAAGCACCTAATTATATGATGCTAGGGACTGTAGGAATAGTTCCATCCTTGTTTCGTATATTGGTGCTATCTCTCCAACAAAACCTTAATCTCCCCAAGAACAAGGATTGACTTTTCAGTTTTTTACAACAACTCTTGCCCCATAAATACACAAAGGACTGCACAGAGTATAAATGTATCTAAATCTGTTACTGGTATCTGTGCTAGGCAATACAATTCCAATTTTGTATACCAGTTAGGAATTCAAATAACTCCCCAAATTAATCTGATAAGATAAATAAATAATAATGTAATACTTAGTAAGAGAATATTGCCTAAAATATATTCTATTACCTATTTTTTTCTGTTGCATTACTAATTTTAACCTAAAGAATTGTCTTGTGTTGTGAGACTTTATCATTTCTTATACAGAAATTGAGCATATTCATATACCTAAACACACATGCATACACACCAACATGCATATATATACACATATCATTCTATCTATCTATTTGTCTGGCTATCACTGTCTAGTTAGTTTCTCTACTTTAAAGAAATGAATATATTGAAGGAGTGCTACATTACACATACACATGTGTATATAGCTAAAACATATATGTGAATATATGCATATATATGTAGCACTCCTCTAATATTTTCATCTTATTTTTGATTTGTGAAAAAAATAGCAAGCCAGGGGCCTCATTTATAGTCTTAGTTCTTGCCCCTCACTAGCTGTATAGCATTATATATATATATATATATATATATATATATATTATATTATTATACCTTTATGGTACTTAGCTATCTATTTTTTTAAAGGGTGAGGATTGGACAAGATTATCTCTGAGGACCCTTCTAGCTCTAAAGTACTATAAATGAAAGAATTTTAACATATTAGTGGTTGAAATTCCAGTTGTTTTTAGATAACCTTGCAGATTTTCCTCTTGGTTTCTAATATATGTATTTTGGCTCATACCATTCTTCTTTCAATTCATTTTGTGATTCAGTGTTTTATATACATTAAATCAATGAAAATATTTCATAGTCATATAATTAACTTATGGCTTTCATGAACATGTTGGTCATTATGCATTTTAAAGAACTTATTGCATCATTAATCTTTTTACATGCTTGCATCAGTTATGAGGTGCATGGAATATTTCACTGATATATCAGTAAGCACTTATTAACCACCTACATATGAAATAGGCATTGAAGATTCAAAGGCAAAGAGTGAGAAAATTATTTCTCTCTAGTGGCCTTTTAAGGTTTTTTTTTGCTCCTTTCAATACACTATGGTTTTTTTGTCCACTGAAACCACATAAAAGCACTTTAAAAAAAATCTTGTTAGATATAAGGGGGAAAGTGAACATATCTTTGACCTAATTTGGATTTATAATAAATATTCAAATGAACTTTTTTATTTAATAGAATTTATCCACAATTGTCTCAGGTCCTTCTTACCCTCTTTATATTATGGATGAATTTTAATAGAAAAAAATTTAAATTGTGAACAACTTTTCTGGTTGCTTGAAGTAATCAAAATGACTCTTTTTGTTCTCTGGCAGTTGATTAAATTAAAATCTCATTTCAGACATGGCCTTAACCTCATTTAAAACAAAAGCCAAATCTTTGGATGTAATAACTTACATTTTTACTTCAGAAATGCAATTAGAATAGTAGAAGTGAAATGTTATTTGTTATAGCAGAAGACAGCAGAAATAAATCCTATTTGAATAACAATTGAAGGCAATAATGGTATTTGAATGCTTTAAATAACCAGCAGTGAGAAAATGGAAATTGATAGTATTGAAAAGAAAATGAAACCCAATAAAGGCAGATTTTTATATTATTTACCAAATCATGAAATTATATTTGATGATATTTTGCAAGTCGAACTCAACTTGAGTGACTTAAAGAGATTCACTTTATGATTGTTATTATAGTATCATTATTATAACTATAAAAATTGTTTTTGGTGAATGATATGTGTACAACAGTGAGAAGTATGGAAAATCCTTTGTCAATTGGATTAGATGTTTAGAATGCTTTATTCATGACATATGAAGGGATCTTTGAAATGCAAAGGATCATGGGAATAACTAGTCATGCACTTGAACACAATTTGATATTTTTGCAACCATATACTAGAAAATTCAGACAAGACCACTGGTCTGACTTTATCATGTCATTCAAATGTGGATGCTATTATTTTTACCTAAAATGAGTGAATCATACAGGGATTGGAGCTTTCCATTTATCCAAAGTACTTAATGGGTTTTTTTTAATGGAAAATATAAATATTTTAAAAATCTGACCATGTAGCTTTTTAATTTTAATTATTAAATACAAGTCAACAAGGACTTATGACCACCAGTTTACACAGGAAAAAAAGTCTGGCACACATGTATCTTGTCCTCATATTGTTATCCTCAGAATCACAAAAAAATCTGTTAATTGTAGAAGTTTGGTTGCAGAGATTGAAAATGTTCTTTCTTATTTTACAAGTCTTAATAGGGTTTACTTCATATGGTATAACCATTTATTGTACAACAAAGAAATATTCTCTTGTAATCACAATCTTAAAATGACTAGTTATTCTGGAGTAATGGTGAGTTTTTGACCATTATAGGCCTATACCCAAGAGGTTATTTTTATCAGAAAGGAACGTTCAGTGCTCAAATATAGTTGCCTGTCAATGAGTAGTCATCTAGACTGACTGATTTTACTAACACCAACAAATTTCCTTCAAAAGCAAAATATTCAGCGAATTCATCTCAAGCAATGAATGGGTAAAAACTGAGTTCATAAGGTTATTCAGCAGTGGACTAGAAACCCATTTGCTTTTATTGTGCTTTTTTTCTCTCTGATAGATAATAAGAAATAAAAAATAAATGTTCATGTGCCAGTTGGCAGAGAATTATTTGAGATTATTATAATTGCTTACATGTTTAAGTGCTTAATCATGAGAACTTTGAAGAGAGAAGAGACTTTCCCTCCTCCTCCAACCCTTGTTTGTTTTTCATATCACCTGATACTTTCCAATTTGACTAAATATACCTAAGACTGACAAGTCAAATTGAAAAGAAAAAACAGCTGAGAGCTCCTTTGTCTTAACATTTGACAGATATCTTTTCCATGTGCAACTTCAAATTTAGCATTTAGAAGAACAAACACTTGAAAAACATAAACAAAGTACATTTGACAAGTGGAATTGATCTTTTTTTTGCTCTCTGTCATGTGTACTATGATATGAATATGATATATGTTGCATTTTTATCATTCCTTTATACTACAAAATATTTATATAATATAAAGACGCCTATGCATGTAATTTTGGTTTCTCACATTTTTAAATAATTCATGACTCAAATAATATGAATTAATTCATAGATCTGCAACTGTTGTTTACATAGTCTAACCCTTCAATGTCAAACTATTAATTTTATATTCTCATGCCAAAAAATATAGAACGTATTCTTTGGGCAAATGGATCTACAACCAAAGGGGACTGAAATAATTTGGTGACTTCAAGGGATGTGTATTGCTAATGTAAATCATATAAGTAAATCAAACCATTCTTTGAACCTAAGTTCCTGGGATTTGTCTTTTTTTTTTCCCAAAAGGCATAAAAAGGTGAATTAATACTTCCTTTGACACTTTACCGGGTTATAATTTGAGGAAACAAATTCTTTATGAAGTCCCTCAGTTTGTACCTGACTTGAAAGTGTCTCTAAAAGAGAAAGTTGTGTAGTCTTTGAAAAGTCTCCTGCTTTTATCTGTCCTCAAATAAATCTCCTCACTACCTACCACAGTTTCTAATCTTGTCTCCAGAAAGAAAAGAGAGACAGAGACAGAGACAAAAATGGGGAGAGACAGACAGACAGGGAAAGACAGAGACAGAGAAAGAGACACAGACAGACACAGAGAAAGAGACAGAGTGACATAGAGAGACAGAGACAGAAACAGACACAGAGAGACACAGAGACAGACAGACACACACACACACACACATACACACACACACACACACACACACACAGAGATGCTACCTTTTAACACTGAATCACAGATAGTTTGTTTATATAAAGACTGATTGGGCTCAGAGAGGTTGGAAATATGATCCAGGAAGGAACAGGAGACAAATTTTAAAATAGAGCAAGGAAGGAACAAGATTGAGAAAATGGGCACATTTTAAATGAAAGAGGCTAAAAAAGACCTCAGAAATACATTAAAGCACTTAATGTATTTCATATTTAATTTAATATTAAAGTTCTTTAGAAGATAATATTGAAAATGGTGGTGGTTGGAATGGAGGAGAATATGGGATGAATTACCAAAAGAGGAAAGTAAACAGGTGCAGAAAATGAACTTAATTTACTGTGGAATCTTGCTAGCTGCAGCCCTTCCCAAACCTCCCCAACTCACTTCTCAGGACTATCTACATATGAAGATTTCTAGTAGCATTAATTTCTTTCTATGGAAATTCAGATAAAGTACTATCTCTTTATTTTCCCCAAGGAGTTAAGTGATGATTCCCTACATCCCTAAAGGAAGTTAAATTGTAAAATGTAAAGTATTTATAGATTCTTGTATAATTGTAAAGCATTTTTACATTCTTGGATAAAAGGATTGACAGACCCCTCTAATATTCCTTTCAATTCTAAATTTATATCATGCTTTTTTCCAGAGGTTTTAAAATAGACTTTTATTGTTATCCTTAACCATGCATTTTCTTATGAATATATAGAAAGAAACATTTAAAAATAGACCCCCGAAGTGATCTATTTTTATTCCTTCTCATGCCATTGTCCCAACGTTTTCTGCTTGAAGTATATATATTTGGCCAGGGTGTTTAATGTGATTCAAAATGTTTATCATCATTAACAAAGCAAACTTTCAGTAGTTATAATTTGAAAAAAGTTACATAGCTCAAATAATAGAGATGAACTGATTCATGTTTTATATTGTTGTGTTATATTTAGCAATCCTTGAGTGAAGCTATTGGGTCAAGTCTCTGAGGACTTATCTAATTTGAAAATCTCCTATTCGAAGAAATAGAAAAAATACTTTACAATTTTAGTAGTTGTAATCACAATTTTCTGCAGAGGGGATAGTAAACTCTTGTTGAATACACTGCCTAGCATAGATGATTAATACCTTAAACTCAGGGACATAATGGAATATTTCATGATTTTACTGCATAGACTTACTTCAAGGAAACCTGGTAATTTTTTAAAGTACAGATTATTTTAAAACCCTGATATATTTGTAAGACATCCCAAGTGTGAGTCTAACTTTATCCTCAAACGGTCAATACATTCTGATGAAGGAGGTACCAAGCATTGAGCAGGTTGTCTCCGCTGTAATCATACACTTCCCCTGGGAGTTGTAATTGGGAAAAAGTAAAATTGTTCTGCACTAATTCTTAATGGTGGACGCAGATTAAAATAACAACTGGGATTCGTTTTTTGAACCTTTGGCATAGTAAAAGAGCCAACTCTGGGGAATAAAATGTGTAGCAAACAAATGGGGAGTGTGGTAGTCTGTAATAGAATTAAAAATGCTAGGGAGAGGGAGGTGCTTTATTTGATGCCAGCTGAACAAAAGTACTGTTTTCCTGTTTGCTTGCCCCTAGATAGTTGAATTAAGATCAGAGGAGATAAAGGTTGCTGGCATGTACGGGTGTTACCCTCATTTTAACCCTTACTTGTTTTTTTTTTTTAAATTATAGTTATAGCCCCAGGCAAGTTCAACTAAATGGGACTTCCTTGAAAACCCATCAGTGCCACTCCTCAATCACCCATCAGGGGTTGTTACAAAGAGTTACAGACATTCGCAGCCCCCGACCAGGATAAGTACCCTGCCTCCAAGGCTGTGTCTTTCCCTCAGCAAAAGGCAGAATAAATCAGTGCTCTTAAAATGGGGCATTACCACAGGCTTCAGTAGTAGTGACTCAGTAATCCCTTGACAATGAGAAACCGAGCATGAACTGTAGTTAAAAATCCGAAAAATACTTACTGTACATTGATAATGCATTTTTAAAGGAGAATACCATTAAAACCACTTTTGATAGACAATAAGTCACTGATTAAGTAATATCACTCCCTAGTGTGTGATTCCATTGGCCATTGAAATAAAGGGGGGTTATAATAGAATATAGTTCCTGAATTGAGCGCATATAATAGAGCCACCCTTTCTTAACTCAGACGCTCGAAGCCATACCATAATGATCTGTGGATATTTCAACACGAGAAATTAACCAGTATTTGAACTCAGGTCTCCAGGGGAAAAGCCATAGAGACAATATTTTTAATTTGATCACAATAATAAACAAGCTAAGTCAACATGAAATTAGCATTGAATAGGGTAGTTTAGACTAAAATATAAAAAGCACAGCAAAAACTTACAATTAGGTTATTTTGGAAGGAAATGATTTCTTTTCAATATTATGAATGCGGATAGAAAAATTCCAAGATTTATGATGAAAGTCTACTCTGGTAATGAATAAAGCCAACTTTTCTTTCACAATTTAAATATGGTTTGCATTGTTGATAATATGTCTATACAGAGGCATTCCTGCACTCACATACTCATGTAAACACATATATGTGCACACAAATAAAGGCACATAATAATGTTGTCCCTCCCATAGAACATAAAAATAAGTAGATATCACCAAATACTTCCAGGCAAGGAAGTAGAATATTTCAATATCTCTTCTTTTCCATTTTACTTTACTACATCCAGAAAATAAAATATAACTATGTCAAAATTATGAGAAAATCAATAATTTCATTAATTAATATTCATCAAACATTGATTATTTGTTAAATACTGTATGAGATGTAAAGAAAAAGAAATATGATAGGGTTCCTGTACTTAAGAAACTTACAATCTAGTTAGAAAGAACAATTAAAAATTAATAACAAATATGCATTAAGTAATTTTTGTGAGAAAACATAGCAGAAAGTAGCATAGAATGAATTTCCAAGTGAGTGATACTGATAATACGTGTGGCCAGAGGATGGGGAGCTTTGGGCCAGAAATACTTCCAGAAATTTGTTGGGTTTAAGGGATGAGTGGAGTTTTGAACGTTGAAAAAACAAGGGGAAAAATGAGAGAGATGAAAAAGGAAGAACTGACTGGGCAAGAACTCAGGTATAAAAGTGTAAAGTTTGTGAGGAGAAAGTGAGCAGATTAGAAAAGAGGGTTTATGTAGAGAATACTGGAAAATAAAGCAAAATGAGAAAAAAAGGTTACTTGAATGAGCAATGAAAATACTAGCCATGTCCACAGTTTCCAAATATTCAATGTAATAGTTTTCTGGTTTTTGTTTTGTGCTGTGTTAGCGGCAGCAGAAGCATCATTGTCATCACCATCAGATGATAGGATCACAGATATATAGTTGGGAGGTTCTTTAGGGAAACTGTCCAAACTCTTCCCTCCATTCACTCTTTCATACATACCATTTAGAAATGAACTATCTGAGAGGTTGCAGAGCCAGTATTAAAATCTATGTAACTTGACATCATCATCAACAGACAATTTCATTTACCATCCATTATATACAAACAGTATGTTAAGCTACCTTATGATGAAGAAGAAACCAAAATCACTAAAAATTCAGACTTTCTTCTCAGCCTTAAAAATGTAGTACACAGAAAATGATAGACCTCACTTGTAGAACCATTTGAGAATTCTTCATATCTGCTATCAATCAATTTTTTTTTAGTTCCCACAATGTGACTACCACAATTTGAAATAATACAACTTTTTGTCATTCTACTAATTCATCAGGTTTAAGATAAAATTTTATACCAGAAGCATTTAATTTAGTACAAATATTGACTAACAAGCACTGTGCAAAGTGCTAGGGACAGGAGATCTTAAATACTATAAATGAATAAGACAAAAATTTTACTCTTAACTAACCAGTACCCCCTGCTCATGATTAGACCCTGCCAATAGAATAAAATGGTAATATGTAAATTATTTCATAGATGTGAGGTCTTAATAATCAAATTACTGAGAAAATATTTTATAGAATTAGCCAAATTAATAATGAAGTCCATTTGGACAATTAAAAGTTTCAATATTTTGAAGGAAATGAGAATAAATCAAGGACATAGTGTTATTATATCTAGACTGTATTAGAGTACAGTAGTTATTAAAATGATTCAGTATTACAAACAGAAAATAGATCAATAGGCTTCATGAAGAAAAACAAAAGTAAATCATAGTAGCAACTTAGCATGTGATTAGTCCAAGAACACAAATTATTGGTGAAAAGGTTGCCTTTCTCAAAAGATCTTTTGGGAAAGCTAGATAGCAATTAGGCAAAAATTTGACTTGGATGAACTTCTTATATTGCACAGTTAGCACAAAATGTATATTCAAAGCTTGAATATAACAGATTGTGCTATTTTTTTTAAATAGAGAATATTATTCTCCAAAAATAGAGAAGACCTCTTTTGTAGCTCTTCCATGGAGAAGCATCCTTAACTGAATAAAAGAGTAAGAATTAAATACAAATTTGGGCATTTTGATTTTATAAAATTAACATTTTCATAGTTAAAATCAATGTAAAGATATAGAAGTGAGTGAAAAAGTAGAGAGGAAAATATTTGTATCAAAAACCACCCATAAAAATATGATATCCATAATGTATGGTCTGATCTAGCATACTAGCTAGAGAAAACTCCTTGAAGGAGGCTCCAGAAGCTGAAAATCTGTGTCAATAAATCCCTGTACTTAATCTGCCCTGGGTTCATTGATCTGGAGTTCCCTGCATTTTGACCTCCCCAAGTGCTTCATTCATATCCACTCTGGATCCCTGAGGAACAAATCTCTCTGATTTTACTCAAGGATACCTGCCACCAATGGGGAAGTAAAAGTAGTTTTCAGTAAACAATATAAATCAAGTATAGAATAGATAGTTTGTTACAAAATTCAGTAAGTTAGCACTATTAGTACTATTACTATTATTAGGGAACCTGGTATTCAAACCTTTCTGGCTGTAAATAGTTTGATTTCAATGTGTCTGAAGTTCCATACTTCACCTCTAAACACAGTTTCATTAAAGATCAAGTGGAATTGTCTTTTAGAGGCTTTCCAGGCCTTTTTGTTGTAAAAAAGAGGCTTCCTAGAGGAAAAGAAGAGAAAGACAGAGACGCAGACAGACAGACAGACAGACAGACAGACAGACAGAGGCAGAGGCAGAGACACAGAGAGAAACTAAAGAGTGGCACACATAAAGACAGAAATAGAGACAAAGACAATGCCTGACAGAGACACACAGAGGGAGACCAAATTTGAGAAAGACAGGCAGATAGACAGAGAGAGGTGGGATAGAGTGAGATAAGTCAACTGGTTGAGTAAATGCTTTATACGGCCGTAGAAGTCCCCTTGAGGGATGTGAACCTTCCTTTAAACCAGGATAAGGCAGAATCCCTCTTATTTCTACTTCTGACAGTGTAAACTATAGATGTCCCCATAAAATAGGCTTTCAATCACGTATAGGAATAGAAAGGCACAGGAATTTTCTGGACATACCCTCCCTTTTCTGCCATAGTGTCACACCCCAAAATAGGATATATGCACATGCCCAAGTTTTTTACAGAGTCCTCAAGTGGCAGGCAGAGAAAATATGACATGGTTGGAAAGGGAATTGGGGGAGTTACTCATATACCTTAAAGAGGCACTACTGGGTGGTACTGCACTTAAAAAATAATGTGAAAATATAACACCAACAAGAATTCCCTAACAGGTAAATTGTCTGAAGATATAAATAATTTTTAAAAGGAAGCATTGAAAATTACAAAAAAAAACCCCACAGTAATTATAGATAAATGAAAATTAACATTAATCTGAGATTTCACCTTGTACCTTGTAGATTAATAAAAATGTCAAAAATTGGGAACAGTTTTGGAAGGATTAGGGAAAACTAAACACAGTAATATACAGTGAGTAGAGCTATAAAGGTATAATAGTTTTGTTCCTTACCATGGAAGTACACAAGAAAAATGACCAATATGATTATACCTTTTGACCCAAAGATACCATTAATGGACATATTTTAAAATATTTATAACAACAATTTTTGTCCTTTTAAGAAATTGGAAAAATGTTGCTGTCCATTGGTTTGGGAATGAATATAAAATTATGTTATATGCATGTACTAAAATAGTATTATACATTATTAATAAATGACTGATAAATGAAAAATAAAATAAGAAGATGCATTAGAACTGATTCAGAACCAAGGAAACACTGTTCAAAATGTTTACAATGTACTTTTAAAACTGGAGAAGGGGAACTGAATTATGAGTAAATGAAAAACTAATAATCATCAGAGAAAATAGAAATTAAAGCTTATCTTTCTAGCCACAGCACAGAGATAAGGAACTACTAGGAGAAAATATTACATAAAATATCAGATATATCACTATATCATATTTTTTCTTAACTATTTTTCATTGTCACAAGGAAGGAAAGTTCAGTCTAGAGAGGTTGATACCAATGTGACTATGGAACAGTGTGTGGTACTATAGAAAAACTGCTGGACTTTTATGAGTTTTGGCTCTTTTTCTTTGTGGCACTGGGGTGCTGCAGTTTCTTTCTCCAATCCATAGCTTCTTCCAATATAGAACAAAGGTAATACCATTGGTATTATGTACTTTGCAGGACTGTTGAGAGGAAAATATTTGATGGATTAAAGGGCAATATATAATAATATTTATACATGCTTTACAAAAGGTTGTGGACCGTACCCACTTTCTCCTCATAATAATTCTGTGAGATAGAATCTACAGTTCTAATTTATTTCCATTTTATGGATGAGAATACTGGGGCTAATATGAGTCAAGTGATTAACTAAAGGTTTCACAGCAGGTTAAATGTTTGCAGTTTGAATCAAACACAAATTTTCCTGATTCCAATCTTATAATAACTCCTAGCTCCTCTACAAAAGTGATCAAATTATTATTATTTTATCATTATTCATATTTTTGGAAGGACCTTAAATGCCAGATTGAGGATTTTCAATTTGATCTGATAGCTTCTATAATTTCATGATGAAAATACTCAAGTACCAAGCAGTGAACAGGTTGTCTATCTAGTTATCTTAACTTGAGTCAACAAAAATAGATTAGACATTTATATGCTAGGGATAGAGGACAGAAAATAATAAGGCCCCTGATCATAAGGGATTTGTTGTCTATAAATCAATGATGTGAATAATCAGAGCCAGTTATTCAAACACTGCCATATGCCCAAGAGTACTGATAAACCCTGTGGCCATCTAAAGAACACTAAGGACCCACAGACCTATATTTCTCTGTCTCTTTTATGTAGCCTCATCAAATAAATATTATATCACAGAGGAGAACCTTGTCATTACTTTGCAAATTTACAAATTCACCCATAATGAAACTGAGAAGAGATTATATGTGGGATAAGGGTATTATAGAGCAATGATTGATATAAGTAATGGAACAGAGAAAAGAGTACTGACTTGGAAATCCGAGGACCTGGATTTGAATCCCACCTCTGACATTTGCTCCCTGTGTAACCATGGAGAAGTTACTTAATCTCTATGAATTTCAGTTTTTCACCTGTAAAATAAGGATACAATGACCTCTTCAGGCCCTTCTACTTCTAGGTCTATGATACTATGGCTTAGATATTACTTAACAAAAAAGTACATCCACCAACTAAAAGTTTATTCCTCTTTTTCCTTGAACATCTCTGATCCTTAGAAAGTTGTTTCATGCCTTGAAAAAATCATCTCTAAAAGGATTTGGGGAAACTTACAGAAATTAGCCATAATTTAAACTGGAAACATGTGGCCAAAATGTATATTTGAGGTTATTTTTAGATCATTTCATGTCTTAATATGGTTTGAAACATAAAATGATTTATTTCTCTGAAATTAAAATAAAGAGCCTCAAGCAAAAGGCATTTCTTAGATTTATTTGGGGTAATAAAGATCACAAATATTCCCTACTAAGTTGAAAGAAGAAAAACTCCAACAGGCAACAGAATAAATGACCTACCCAACATAAATACATTTATTAAGGCTGAAGTATATCCACAGTAAAGAATGAATAAGTACCTTATTCTAGGAGGAGACATGAAAAGTGTAATCTACCATAACCAACTATTTAATTTTAATTTAAATGGGGAAAAATCCACTAAGTTGTTAGTGCATGGAGATACTTGTCATTTGGGGGATAGTGAGAGCTTTAAAGTGTAGAAAATTGGATACAATAATTAACCAAGGCTCTCTTTAACACAAAACCAGTGGTAAATAGTGTGCAGTATTTGAATTCTACACCATAGTACAGTATGAGGGCATTGTGCCCAGCATAAGTATAGTATAAATTTGGGCCAACATGAGTTAGCATGGAGTTAAGAAGAAGGCCCATCTGTCCTTTAACACATGCTCTTATTTAAGAAAATATGTATTGATCCAAGCCTTTTCTATTCAGATTTTCTTTGATCAGCAATAAACAGAGGCTTCTAAAATGAAGACATATAAAATTCTATATTCCCACAGAAATATGAACTGCTCCCTTCATGAACCCCCATTAATAGTCCAAGAAAATCAGTGGATCTAATAAGAACAAGCTAATCTTGCTAAAACATCACCCCTTCTGAGATATGTATATATAATTAATGAAAACAGAATATCTTGCTTATAAAATAAACATAAAAATCAACAATTGTTCCTATGGGATATCTAAAGATATTACTTGTAGGTTCCTTCAACTATGGTACACATAGAGCTATTATTTTCCATTTCTTCCTATCTTCTTCCCTGCCTCCCACCCACTTCCTATTTCCCACTCCTCCCCCACCCACACAGGAAAGGCAGAAGCCCCTCAGCAGTTGGGCCAGGAGATTGCCCGTTAGGGAAAAACAATCATCTGGGCCTTGCGTTTGACATGTGCTATTTAATTCAAGAAACACCTCTATTTTTAGTTCAACCTTAAGGTACATCAAGCAGTTATCAGATAGGAATACATAAAATTTTAAGTTGAAAGTTTTTGATTTCATTTATTATAGTTGTTCTAAAAGGAGAAAAAAATGGAGTCAGTCATTTTTTTCTTTATTACTAGAGAAAAAAATAGGGAAATATATGTTTTACTCTTTTAAAAAATATATCCAGAAAAGCTGAAATGAATTCCTTAAATCATGGAAGTGTGAGGCTTTGTACCTCAAAATTCAAGTGTTGTAGTGAAAAACTCCATATGTTAGGAAAATGGATGAAAGAACCATGTAGTTAACATGCAACCTTAATGGGAATGCTTGAGAATGTGAGTACTGGTGTTTACCTAAGCCTATTCTTCAATCAAATTGATTCTTGGGGCAGTATTAATCTGGACTATCTCCTTGA
This sequence comes from Monodelphis domestica, assembly GCF_027887165.1. Classification (NCBI taxonomy): domain Eukaryota; kingdom Metazoa; phylum Chordata; class Mammalia; order Didelphimorphia; family Didelphidae; genus Monodelphis; species Monodelphis domestica. The sequence continues at coordinate 130,469,369 of NC_077230.1, read as the reverse complement.
ACCTTGTATTCCTGTGTTTTCAGATATCCTATCCAAGTAACTAAGAAAAGCCAGTAAAAAAGGTAAAAAACTAAACAAACCTCACAGCAAAATAGCCCTTGAAAATTGTATTAATAAAGTCAAAATTAACTTAAGAACAGAGGTTTCCTCTCTTCTGCCCATCCCACCTCTCTCTGTGTGTCTCTCTTTGTCTCTGTTTCTCTATCTGTCTGTCTGTCTGTCACACACACACATACTCTCACATACACACACATCAATCTCATCATCATCAAATAGAGTTGAGCCTGCACATTTCCTTACTTCCATCCTCACCCTCCAGCCTACCCTATTGCATTCTGTGATTTAATCCCCCTAATCTAAAGCTGTCCTTCATGTTTGTTTTAACCACCTAGAGAATGCCTGTGGCATAATGGTTTGAGAGCTAGCCTTGAAGCTAGAAAGAACTCAATTCAAGTTCCACCTTTGACATATACAGTCTATGTGACCATGGACAAGTCACTTAAACTCTTATTGTTCTCAGCACCTACCTATAAGTTGGAAATAGCTGTCTCTAGTCTATAACTTAAGTTACAAAAAAGGTGTTGATCTTCATTGGTAGAGAGAATTTTCCCACTTTGTAATTCCCTATATCAGTGAATTCACAGGTCCAATCCCTATCATTATATATAAAAAAATGTTTATGTGGTAAAAATTATGGAATGGGGCATTTTAAGAGCCATCTGGGCATGGTGGCACCTAGAAGGAATTCTGACATGCTTTGTACTTACTTAAAGAATTAAGGATGGCACTGCCCCTAGGACTGTATATATTGCAGAGGAATATGCAATCATGAAGAAAAAAATGGTGGAGTATGTGTGTATATGCATATGTACATTTTTGAGAGGGAAAGGATTTGGATGGCCTTTCTATGTTTTAAATAGCTTCACTTCTTCAAGCTTAACTAAAGTCAAATGAAAAAATGCACTATAAAAATAAACACTTGGATGCTATTTTTATTCTGCTCCCAGAGAATCTGTTTTGGACTTGAGTATTCACATGATAAATGAACGAATCTCTAATCTTCCTTTCTCTTTCTCCTACACACTCTTACTTAGGTCCAAACATAGAAATAAGAGTTTGTTTTAAAGAATGTCAAACTTCCAGCAATAGTAGATTTACTTTTTAATTCCTCAAATTGCAAAGATCGCCAGAAAATTAACAACTAGCATAACAGGAAAGAAAATGTGCGAGCAAAGGAGATAGGGGTAGGTGGAGATCATTGAAATATTGCCGATTTATCATATGGTTCCATCCCTACAGTTCAGAGACATTTTTAACAGGAAAGAAAAAGCAAATGGCTTATAATTACAACCCTACTGGAAGTTCCTGGAAGTCATGGGTAAAGATCTGTGTTCATGACTGATGTTCTAAAATTGTCCTGGTTATCCTGGAAGATTGACTGCTTTGTCAGAAACCACCATTTGGGAGTACGTGCAAGTGCTATCTTTTCTGATGAAATGGGGCAGCTTCATTTTAATAAAGAGCAGTAGTAGAGAGAGATAAAATTGATTCATTGCCATTCTGTCTCTGATCCAATGATAAAATATTTCATACTATTCTTTTGCAGAAGATTGAGAGATATGGGACTAGGCAGCTAGGTGATACAGTGGATAGAGTGTTGGGACTGAAGTCACGAAGATTCCTCTTCTTGAGTTCAAATCTGACCTCAGACACTTAGTTGCTACATGTCCCTGGGGCAAGTCATTTAACACCATGTGCCTCAGTTTGCTTATCTATAAAATGAGATGGAGAAGGAAATGGCGAATCACTCCAGTATGTTTGCCAAGAAAACCCCAAATGGGATCATGAAGAACTGGATAAGACTGAAAAATTACTTAAGAAAAGCAAATAATACAAACAAGTAAATTTAGAACTGGTTGGTTGGCCAGACTCAAAACATAATTAATAGTTCAAAGTCAACTTGACATGAGGATTCCAGTGAAGTAGACGAGGGATCTGTTCTTGACCTTTACAGCTTTAAAATTGTTGTCAATGACTTAAATACAGGCATAGAGGGTATGCTTAATTAAAAGTGCAGGTGACACAAAGCTAGTAGGGATAGCTAACACAGTAGATGACAGAATCAGAAACCAAAAGGTTGATCTTGACAGATTCTGGCATCAGGCTAAATCCCAAACCATGAAATATAATACATATCAATGTTAAAAAGTCTTGTCACAGAGCACAAAGAAATAGATGGATAGAGTAGTTGATCTGAAAGTATCTGGGGGCTCTTAGTGAACAAGCTCATTATGAACCAGTACTATGATGAGGGCGCCAAAAAACTAATGCAGTCTTAGGTTACATTAAGAAGTGTATAGCTTTCAGCACTAGACAGGTTAGTGACCCACTACATTCCACCCTCTTCAGACCCCATTTCAAGTCTTGTGTCTAGTTTTGGTTGCTGTGGATTAAGAATTGAATTGATATATTGGAGTGTATCCAGAAGAAGGCAACCAGAATGATCAGTGCCCTTGATGGTGGCATGGTATGATCAGTTGAAGCAATTAGAAAAAATTAACCTGGAAAGGAAAAGACTCAGGAAGTATATAATAGCTGTCTTCAAATATTTTAAGACTGTCATGTGGAAGAGGGATTATACTTGCTTTATTTTTTCTCAGAGTAAAGAATGAAGGACAATCAGTAAAAAACTGCCAAGAGATAAATTTAGATTTGTTGTCAGGAAAAAATTCCTAATAATTGGAATTGTCCCCCCCAAAAAGGAAAGGCTCCCTGAAGATATAGGAGATTTCACTTCATTGGAGATCTTCAGGCAGAAATTAGACAACCACTTGCTGAGGGTAGTCAACTAAATATTCCTTTAGGGTATGGTACCTTCTAACACTCAGTCACAGAACTACAGTTATTCTGTGATTCTTCATTTTAGTTTTATACTACACAGAAGATGGCATAAAATTCTCAAAACAGGAAACTCCCTTTTCCAAATGTATTTAATTCAATTCAATTTATATTTCATAGAAAAGTTTACTTATTTTCTATACCTTTTAAAATTAGCTATGTAAAAGCTTAGGGGTAAATATCTGTGGGAAAAATTCATATATCAAAGAAATCAATCAAGAAGGATTTGTTAATTTCCTACTGTGCTAACATTGTTCTAGGTACTAAAAGTCCAAATGCAAAAATTGAGAAATAGCTATCAAAAACACCTTATAATCTATTGGGAGAATCAACATATATTTATATCATATATGCTTATGTATTACAAAATAAATTCATAGTTTACAGAAAAGGATTCAGAAAAGGCATTAGGTTCTGGGAAGAGCAGCAGAAACTTCATATAAAGTGATATTTGGGAGTTTTGAAGAAAACAAGGGATTCTGAGAGATAGGTGTGATATGGGCTCATATCAGACATGAAGTTAGGCAGTGCAAAGCACAGAGGTTGCAAATGGGTGATGAAATTATATCAAGAAGGATAGCTTTATTAGAAAACCTAGTGCAAGATGGGAAGTAATTTGTAGTAATGTTGGAACAAGGTCAAAGCCAGGTTATGGAGAAGTCTATAAAAATAAACAAAGGAATTAATATCTAATCCTGTAGACAAAGGAGAACACTGAAGTTTATTGAGAAGGAGAGTGACATAGTGCAACCTTCATTTTAGGGTTTTCATATCAGTAAGAATGCTGAGGTGGGATTAATGTCAAGAAGGATTTGAACTAGGAGTATTCTATTACAAAAATGTAAGGGTGATATGATGAAGGCCTACATTAGTAGAGTGACCCTATACATAGAGAAAAGGGGAGAGATTAAAGTTATGTTGTGAAAGTAAAAAAAAATGAATTTTGGAATTGATTTAACATGAAGGCATGGATCAAAGTGAGAAGGAAATATCATACTCTTGGTGCCTGCAAGATTGGTGGTGCTCTAGACTGTAATGGAGAAATTTTAACTATGAATGGGTTTGGGAGAAACAGATAATCAGTTCTGTTTTAGACTTGTTGAGTTGAAGATGCCTAGAAAACATCTAGTTTGAAATATGTGACAGTTAGAAATACAAGTTCTTAGGTATGAGACTAGGGCTCAGAATATAGGTCAAGGAGTCTTTTGTACAAGAGTGAGAATTAAAACTGTGGAAGCAGGTAATGTCACCCAGTGAAATTATAGTGAGTGAAGAGTCCAGGGCCTTGGGTACATGTATAGGTAAGAGGTGTGACATAAAACATTCAATTCAGAGATTGTTGTAACTTCAGTAAAGCTGATTATTGCTAAAGATGTCACGAAACAAAGAAAACATAGAATTCTTTCTGTTCATATAACTCTCTGCTTGCATGATTTTAGAAATCCGAGACAGTTTGGCTTATCTTGTGTATAGGGAAGGATATTGTAGGCTGCTTGTGCAGATTTGGAAATTTCTTCTATACAGGCCAAGTTCTTTCCCTCCTCTAAAGCTATACTGGCTGAGCACTTGGCATTTATGTTCAGTGATATCTCACACAGGAGAAATAACTCCTATAAGTTCATGGTTAAAGAGAAAATCCATCAAAGGGAGAAAGTTTAAGTCATCCTTATTGGTAACTATGCTCCATCCAGCCCAAACATTTTGGTCTAACATAAAATTCCCTTGTAGGGAATTATGAATGCACTCTGCTCACAGAGTACCTTCACTTGACTTAAACTAATCACACTCACATTTCAAAGTCCAGCTCAAACCTAACTTCTGGCAGGAAGAGATTTTTTTTAAATAAAATTTTAGTCATTTTATTTTTAAGGAAGGAAGGAAACAAATCTCTATTAAGTAACTACTGTTTGCCAGCACTATGCCTTCATAATAAGGGCTATTATCTCCTTTGATACTTATAACAACCTTGAGAGGGACTTTCTATTATCATCCCTGCTTTGTATTTGAGACAACTGAGGCAGACAGAGGTCAAATAACACAGTTATTTTGCTAGTGTGACACAGCTTCTAAGTGCCTGAGTCTGGTTTGTAGTCAGGTTTTTTGGCCTCTAGACCCAGCTTTTTATATATACACTGTGTCATTTAGCTGCCTTTTTATATCACAATAATTCCTGGATAATTACCCCTCTCTTTTCCTTGAAATTCTCATTGGCTTTTTCAGTCCACATTTGATTTCTGTTTTCTAAACCCAATTGTGTTTATTCTCTTCATGGCCCAATTTATCCTTTATCATAGGCTGTCTTGTACTTAGTTCCATTTTTTTTTTGGAGGGAGGGAGGGGAAGACCTATGATTTCATGAGTGTAAGAAACAGTTTGTGAAAAATTTATTGTATGAATTCAAATCATCCTTTTATCTTTAAGTCATCTTTTTGGTTCCATGGAGTACTTTTGAAATAGGTTGCCTATGTCCCTGGAGCCAGTATGTGTTAAAGGAAAAATCTGAACCTGAGTCTTGATGACTCTGAGATAAGTTCTGAATCATTACAGTAGCCTGTCTGTTTCACAAATGTGTGTATACGCACATATGTAAATGATTTCCTTAAGCTTTATGAATGTATCTTTTAAATTTTATTTATCTATTATAAGGCCTATGTCAGAACTAGACAAAGAGTGTATAAATAATTGTTAATTTTTTCAGAGCAGTCTCTACAAATTTCATATCTTGTACCCAAAGTCAAATGTTCTGTTATGCATCTTATGGACTAACATGAAACCCAAGTTATCAGACTTAAGCAAAATCTTTGAAAAACCTTAAAAATGAAAAAAAAAGATGGTACTTTACTCCATTTAGAGATACTTCTATTATTCATTTTTATATTTTCATTTGATTTTTTCCATTAATTCCTATTCTAGTATTTCTTCATGCCACAAGAGTAAAATTATGACTATTAAAGGTTATGCCAGTAGAGCACCAACTATTGAATGGCCCTCTAATTTGAAAAGACTTCAAGGACAAGCCCAGTTATGGATATATGCTCAATGATTCTATCCAGCTAATTGCAGAGAGATTCAGATGAGTGTAAGAAGGGATTGTACTTTCTTTGTTGTTGTTGTTGTTTTTGTTTTTTTACTAGAAGGGATATGAAAATGGTAGATTAGAGGAATTTCATAGTTGCAATTTACTTTGATTTTAGCTAAGCATTTGATTAAGTCTCTTTTGACATCATCATGGAAAATATGTAGTACTAGGGAATAAATAATTGTAGATTGGGACTTTGAAGAATGAGTGGATTCAAAGAATATTTATTAATGGGTCACTGTTACCTTGGAGGTAGAAAAAGGGATTTCACAAAAAACAAAATGGTAGAAGATTGGTTAATAGTTCATTTAAAAAAAGGTTTTGACATTTGGGCAGTTTGTAAATTCAATCCAAGTTGATTCTATTGTAAATGCGAAAGAGCGAAAAAGCTCTTGCAGTCAGAGAATAAAAGGATAGTATAATTTCCAGAATAAGATGTAATATTACTGTTGGATTCTTATCTGGTTAAACAATATCTAGAAATTTTTATTGTTTTAGGTGGTATATTTTTAAAGAACATTAATAAGCAGGATCTCAAGTATAGTTTCTAGCTAATTGAAGGAACTTAGGATGGTGAGTCTAGAAAGGAGACATGATAATTTCTTCATATATTTGAAATGAAGCCATAATGTTAATTTTATATAGTTTTGTCTGAGAAGGAAAAACCAGAAACAGTGGACAGAAGATTCATAAAGGAGGGTTGCATCTTCAGTTAAGGATTTTTTCTAGTAATATGAGTAATTCCAAAGTAGGATGAATGACATCAGTAGCTTTGTGTCATGGACCAATTTGTTAAATAGGATATCTGAATCTGTATACAAATTGTTGATGAAATTCATTCCCCCTTCTTGATGTCTTCAGGTAAAGACAGAAAGATGACTTAAAAGGGACCTTGTAGAAGGGATTCTTAGTCTGTAGAGTACAGAAGGGGAATGGATCTAGGGATCATATAGAGAGATTGATAGTGGCAGGAAGAGCCTTGTCTTGATACAAAAATTGATTGAAGGAAAATATAGTTGCAGGGAGGGTGAAGTCTGAATGATGTGAGGTATGAAGGAGGAGAGAAGAAGCAGCTTTCAATAAATGTTCTCAATTTTCTTAGGGAACCATGAGTTGTAGTCCTTAACAGAAAGTGAGTGTAATAATCTGAGGAGGTAGTCCAAGGTTTTCCTTCTGGAGTATACTTTTAAACTTATTCATTTAGCTTTTTAGTGACACAGTTAAAATTAAAACAAAGACTTCTGATCCATTGTCAAGTAGAGGAATAAAAGACATTCTATTTAGGCTTCTAAAATTGAAAGGTCAGAGCTAGTGTTGTTTTCTTTGCTTTAGATAAGCTGCAAGTGACCAAAGGACTTCTACAATATTATTATAATGCTTGGGGATACATCGCCTCTTGATCTAAGATATAGTTGAATTCTAGTCATATAGTGGAGAAAAACTAAATCAATGATCAGAAGACTTAATAAAATTCTATTATGGCTCTAATGAGCTGAGTGACTTTAGTGCACCTCTCTGCTCTATCTGTTAGATGAAGGGACTGGACTAACTTAATCTTCAAAGTACTTGGCAGATCTTTCACTTTATTAGTTCCATTTTTCTAGGGGACTGTGACGGGAGGAGAGGGGAAGACAGAGTCAGAGAGACAGAGAGGGAAAAGGAGGAGGAAGAAAAAAGAACAGTCATAGGAACAGACAGAGATGCAGACAATGTCATAGTACTCTTTACACTAAGAAAATGAAGCCATTTTCTTGTAATATGGTGGTTTGGCAAGCTGATCTGACAAATCAGTAATATTTTTGTACATAGTTGCCTTAAAGACTATGATCAGTCCTTTGTCTCTTGGAAAAGAATCATTCATTTGGTAATTAAATGGTTTGCTGGCAGACACAGGGCACTAGTGCAAGGCCGGAATTTGTAACCACTTGCAAACCATTGTCTAGGAAAGCATTTGATTGAATAATGTTTAATTTTCCACAGACGCTATGAGCACAGCATGGTGGAGAAAGCCAATTGCACAATATAAAACCCATGTAGCGGTTGGGCGATATTCCTTCTTTAGGATAATTGCATTGTGTGGTGATGACTCTTCAATGTTCTCTGGAGACTACTGGCTCTCAGTGGCTAATTGAAAGCTACCCATATTTTATTTTTACATGTCTTTATTAAGTATTTGATGCTATCTAATTGTCATATTCCCCAGCTTTGGAAATGAAAATATGAACAGGTTTGATTATGATAGACACCACTGAAACAAGTTTGGCTTAGAATTAAAAGATTTACTACAAATATAGAACACTCTCTCTTAGCAGCTAAACAAGATTCATATAATAGGATCACTGCCTTTAGTATAAGAATTTCAATCTAAGAACAGGGCCAGTATAAAGGAAGGGTAAATGGTTGAAAGCAGCAGGGTAGATGGTCAAAAGTGCACTCTTAAAAAAAATCCATTTCATTAGCCTGCTAGGATGCTTAAAATTTCTATTCTTAGATGATAGATATCATAACTCTAGAATAAGTTAAAATACATAGATGTCACCTGAGAAAGGTAATATACAACCCTATTAAAAGCTTAGGAGGAATTACTTTAATTGATTGGCTTATCTTGCAAAGCATGGCCCTGAGGGAAAGAAATAAATAAGTTTTGATGGGGACTTAAAAAACCAAAACTACAACCTTCAATAACTAACTATGTCCTGCCACATCAAATTTAAATTTTTCTTAACATTCAAGATTATCAAAATATGTATTCCACATTATTCTCCATTTCTCCCTTTCATAAACCTTCTAATCTATTTGGGCTGTCCTGCCTTTTTTTGTCCATAAGGTCTTTCTAAACTGGAATGCCACTCCTCTCTTCCTTTTACATACTCAAATTGTATTCATCATTAAAGGTCCAACTCCAATTCTGATTTCTCTATGAAGTCTTCTTTGACTCTTTGGTTCTTAGTGATATCCCTTTCTGAACTCTTATAGCACTGAGCTCAGTATGAGTTAGCACAGTACTGTAGATTTTCATATTTTTTGTACTGTGACAGATTTCATTAGTGTTACCACATTCCATCAATGAACATCACAAATTCTTCAAGCTGCCCTATGCATTGAGAGTTGAACCCATGTTGTTTTTTTCCTATAAATTATCTAGAGACCCTTGGGTGTTCCTCTCTCCACAAAAATCTTTAGTAAAAGACAGAAGATTTATATGATCTGAAGAGAAACCAAATTATGTACCCATGTTTTCCCCACAAATTTTCCATAAAATGAATGCCTTCTTTTTTCCAATAAAATCTTTTGGCATTTTCATAGTATCCCTACATTATGTAGTATCTACTTGGAACATCATCTCAACTTCTGAAACCTAGGTTTCATTTATGACATTTCTGTGAATTTCCACCAGTTGTTTCTTCTTCTTCCTCTCAACATTCTGTCTTCATACTATATCCTGTCTTTTATTCAGAATATAAGCCCTTTGAGGTCAGGGTTTTTATTTTTTCCCTTACTTTGACACTTTTCTTCTTTTTTTTAAATATCTTCTAGATTTGTTTATAATGAGAATTTAAATTTGCATTTGATTATGTTCTTAAAGAAAGATCATACATTAAGAGTACCAATAGGCAAATTGATATTTATAAGTACAAAAATGTGATTCTTACTCATTTTGCTCACTTTTCCACAACTTAAAAGAATTGTTCATTGCATAAAGTCTCTCCAGTTACCTCTGCTCAAATCATTAAATTATTAGATACATCACTAGATAAGTAGTATCTAACTTTCTGCTGATGAATCTCTCTACATTTAGCAAGTCTGAGCTACAAGCATCAAACAGTTTATTATTATTACTTTGTTTAAATTCCTTCAAGCTTAAAATAGGACATCCTTATATTGTGGAAGTGAGAAATTGAGAATGGTTTGTAGCAGGAGCTTGGAGTAGCTGAGACTGATGACCTGTCATTCAAAGGAGAACATTCTGGTTTTGGAATGTGATGGGGAGAGATATTTGGAGCAGACCAACTAAAGGCTGGACTTTTTACCTTGGAAAGGCAGAAGAGGGTTGATGTCTCTTGAATTTTAGAGAATGAAGCCTGAAGGTTGTCTTTGGCTTAGAAGACAGAAGAAAGAAGGACAATGTCTGACTCTCTATGATTTGCTCTGTTGTGATAATGACTGAACTTCCAGACCTGTCAGTTATTTTCCAATTGAACTATATTTCACAATTCTTCAACCAAGACTCATCCTAGTTTTAGGGAAACCCCCCAAACCCTTTCATTTCCTTATCCTTCCCTGTCTTCCCCTATAAATCCCTTACTTAAGATAGAGAAGGGAAAGAGTATTTCACTTGAAACATCATAAATTTACCCTAAGTATATTTAAAAGACCAGCAGAAGAAGGAGGGTAAAGGGAGGCTGAAGAGAGGAAGGGAGGAAGAGGGAGGAAGGGAAAAAGAAGATTAATAGTCTGATCTGTAGTTATCAATTACCATTCAAAATAGTCCCTTATTACAATGACACTTAATTAGCTCTTTAGTATATAAATAATCTACTTTAATGCATTAATATTATATTATTAGACCTTTAAATATTTGAAATATTTCCTTACATAAGAGAAAAAATATTATTCTGTATTTCTTCAAAGGGCAGAAATACAATTACTAGGTAGAAACCAGGAGGTCAACTATCAAAGGTTATTTTTCTTTTACTTTTTTGGTCTTCCATAAATCATTCCTGGAAAATGTAGCCAACATGCTGGAGTGGTCTTCCATTGCATGTCCTAATTTTTAAAAAATTTTTGTTTAAATATTTTTCCATGGTTACATGATTCAAATAATTTCCATCTCCTTTTCCCCTTCCCCTCCCTCCCAAAGGTCCTTTTTCTTTTAAATAATTAGAACTAGACATTCTAGTAGAACTAGAATTAGATGATTTGAAGGATATTTTCCACATGATTCTTGCTTTTAATAAAAATTGAGCTAGATTGCCTCTGAGTTTTTATCTATGTTACATGTATATGTATCTTTGTGTCAATCTATTCATCCCTCTGTCTACATATATTCATACACACACATACACACATATCTATCTATCTATCTATAGCTATAGCTATATATATATATATATATATATATATATATATATATATATATATATATATATATAGAGAGAGAGAGAGAGAGAGAGAGAGAGAGAGAGTTCCATGATACTATTACTATTGGAGATTCAATGGCCATCTGCCAATGATCACTTTCTGGTGTATAAACCTTTAAACATAGAAATACTAGTAACTATTACTACTACTACTTGTTGTCACTTTCCAGACTACTTGCAACAGATACTTGTATTGAACAGAAGTTTGGACTAGATAATCTCCAAGGTTGCTTCTAACTAAAAACTTACAGTACTTGAAGACCATGTCCTCCTCTCATATTTCTTGTCCATCCTAAATATGTTCACTTCCTTGAATTGCACTTCATTTGACATGGTTGACATGGTTTCCAAAATCATCAACTCTATTAAAATGTAAGTCTCAATACTGAATATATGTGTATATTGGATTTATGAATATGTCATATATTATACATTATTATAAGAAATATTTTATGCATTATATAGAATATGTTGTCTGTCTGTCTCTCCCTGTCTCTCTCTCTCTCTATATATGTATATATGTAAATATATAAAACACTAGGCTTACAGTAAGCCTAGTGTTTATCCTGTTCTGTGACGAGAATAACCATAGTAAAAATCTATTATCTTAAATTTCTGTCACCCCCTCAAATCCAAGTTTTGGGTAGGAAATATTAATAATCTTTAGCCAAAATACCTGAAATTCTATCATTGCATCATGTACATCAATATCGTTTGTATATACAGAGTATATATAAATCATTATTTCAAGAAAGAGCAAGAAGTATTTTAAGTTTAGAAATGTGTCCCACCTTCCCTTGCCCTTAATGGATTCCTTATACTAATAATATATTGTTTCATATCCACTTTATCTTCAATATCCAGTCTTTTTGATGATTAATAAGTCAGAGGGATTCATAATTAAAAGTGAATTAGATCATTCCTGATTTTGGCATAAGTTTGTTTTAATCTACTTGAGAAATGATTTAGCTCCCTGATGGAAGAAAGAGGTGTGTCCTACATTATCATTGAAAATGAATATAAATTAACTTAATTTAATATACTCAGATCAAAGCATATGATTAGAGGAGGAAGGGCAAACAACAGTGAAAGAAAGAATGAGAATATTGTCAGAAAGGGGAAAATATTAAGACCTTAAAATACAATTTATTTAGAGTAGGTGGAACTGACTGGCGACCTTGCTAGGCACAGACATTCTTGCAAGCATTATCAATTGGTTCTCTGTGTCTTATATAAAGATTTTTGTGCTTTCACCTACTTTGTGATGTTATGGAATGATTTTTCATTTTATGGAAAGGAGTTTACCTTTTTAAAGATCATTTGTCCTTCATGCTGTAGGTGATTTAATTTGGCAAGTCAAGAAAAGCTTTAAAAAAGAGATTTATTTCTAACAGCTGCAACATTATTAAAAACATTTTACATGTTTATCTTTCTGGCTGAATGGAAAACCATAATTAGAGCAGAATATCTATTCCCAGACAGAATTAAAGTACAACTATCATCTTACTCCAAATAATTTTAAAGTTAACATTAAAATTACTTTTAACTTATGATAATTGTTAAAAATTATTATGTAAAGTTCACATTTATCTTTGTCATATGGGTGTTCTCTTCACAATAAATATAGAGAAGATTATTATTCCTGTCAAATGGCTGTAAGAGAATTAATTAGCAGGCAAGATTATCAGAGATGTATGTCCTGCATATTAGCCTCATAAAGACTTGTGCTCATATTCACAGAGATAAAAGTGAACAGTTCATACACACTTTAACAGGTAATACTTTAAGGAAGAAAGTGACTAGGTAAAGAGGGGCAGGAATGGTTTTGTTGGCAATTAGGTTACCATTTATGGTCATAGATTCTGGAAAACAATAAATAAATGATTTATTTATTTTTACTGGGACAGGGTAGGAGTCTAGCCTAAAAAGCAGGCAATTGGGTTCATTGCCTAGAACGGGTCTCTGGTGAAACTGCTCAAACCATTCAGATATATTACAAGGAAGCATGCTAATACAATTCTGAAATGTTTGTATAGATATTGATAAACAAATCACAAAAAGTTCAGAGGGTCACAGTGTCTGGAAGCTTTCCTGACTCTAATATGAACAACCCTAAGTACAAAGCCTGAAAAAATTCTTATGCAAACTTTCTCATGGGATTTCAAAGCTCTAGTTCCTTCTGCAGAAATAGAAAACTGGAAGTATCCCTTCTGTTTTTATTTAGAAACAGGAAGTGACATTTTGACACTTGAAAAATGATCATTCTAGATGGACTTTTGGTGATGAGTTGGTTTGGTTTCTTAGGTCATCTCTTTACTCTATATAAACTGTACTCATTTCTCATAGTTTCCAATGTGTTGTGCTTTGGGAAGGAAGAACCATTCCAGGTCATGTCTGCTTTTCATAATGCTATGTAAAAAGCTAAGAATTGTCCCAGAGGAGTAGACCTAAAGGCCTGACAGAATTATCAATTGATATGTTGTAGAAGCACATGATAATCCTCTTTGAGATGAATTTCAGAGTCTAAGCATTTATCCCAATTTGATCTATTAATTAATTTTATAATCTAGCAATTTTTATTTTATTTATAGAGTCACCTTTTGGGCAGTTCTTAAGAGTTCCACAAGATTACTATTCACACTGAGCAATAATATCTTCTTTTCTTAGTCCTAAATCCTCTGTCTTTGAGGAATATTCCCTCATTCAAATATTCTTGAATTTGTAAAATTTCTCTAGTTTTTTTTTTATGTGTATACGTGATTTTATTTATGTCAATAATTCCTTCATTTTAATGTTTTTCTACATTAGGAATTCTCAAACTTTATTTGTCATGACCCCTTTTGGCAATCCATTGAAACCCGTGGACACCTCAGAATATTTTAAATGCATAAAATAAAATACATAGGATTATAAAGAAAACCAATTTTACTGAATCATAGTTACCAAAATACTTAATAATCTTATAAGCTCCACATTATGAACTCATGTTTTAGATGAACTATTCAATTATCTTAGGATCTCCTCAAATGATAATCTCTTCTCCTTATTCCTTTCATCAATTCACTCATCCTATCTAAATTTTATTCACCTATATTAGGTCTTTTTTTTAGAGGTGAAACAACTGCAAATGGAGGAACTATGAACTTATTGGATAAGATTTCCTACTAAAATAAGATTTTGTTTTATTTACATTATTTCAATATTTTATTAGACTTTTTGACTATAGGAATAAAGTGAGCTTAGTTTTTCAAGGAATTGTTGGCAATAATTATTATTTATTTCTCAAAAGTTTTAATTGATAGTTCCATTTCCATCATGTTTTGGTGGAGTTTGGATTTATTTTTCCTAATTATATTTTCATGCATACATACATATCAAGAATCATCTACCACTTTTTCCCCCTTGAAAGAATTTTCTGAAATTTTGCAATAATTTTGTTAAGAAACTACAATTCTATTAGTCTCAAAAATACAAAACTTTTGAGAAAAAGAATTCATCAAGAATAATGCTTTTTAATGATTAGAAAATAATTTTTGCCGTTATTGCTACCTATGAAAAAGGTAATTTGTAAAGAGCTAATTAGCAGAATATCTCATTCTTTGTGTTAAGACTTTATTAGTCATATATACCATCAGAACCTGAACTCATTATAAAATATACAGTAGATTCAATTAGAATATTTTTGCAAAATATTATTGAATATTTTAATTATTTATGCTTTTTCCAGTATTGGTATTTTATCTATTGTTACAATTTTAAAAGATGGTATGGTCTAGCTTAAGGTTTTTCCAGTCTTTGTTTGCTTCTTTTGATTCCTATATTCCTAATATTTCTTAGAATGTTGAGATAGAATTTGATGTTTAAGTGGCAAACATTCTATATGATCATGTATGCTTTAAATGTAGCATTGTGTCTCCCTGGAAAAAATGTTGAGTTAATGAAGAAGTAGGAGCAAATATGTTTTGCAAATAGAATCCCTGGAAGAAAGTTGAATTGCAATTTTTGATTTTACAAATGATTCCTTGTGGTCTTTGATGACACCTAATCCTTTCTCCCTCCCTCCCTCTCTCTCTCTCTCTCTCTCTCTCTCTCTCTCTCTCTCTCTCTCTCTCTCTCTCTCTCTGTCTCTTTCTCTCTGACTCTTCTGTCTCTGTCTCTCCCTCTCATTCTCTTATGAAATCAATCAACATTTGCCAAGTGTCAACTGCTTATTGAGAAACTACTAGAGAATACCAAAAAAGCATAACACAGAGAATTGTATCAATGGGATATCAATATAATGTACAGAAATAAGAAAAAAGTTAGAATGGGAAAGATTGATAAGAGAAGTAAAATCAAAATAATATGGCATGATGTTCCCATTGATCAAATGAGCATAATAGTACTATTCAAAATAATAATATTTATAAGTGTTTCAAATATACTAGCCCATTTGATCCTCACAAAAATGCTGTGAGGTAGGAACTGTTATCTCCATTTTACAAACAAGGAAACTAAGACAGAGTTTGAGTGACTTGCCCACAGTCACACAGCTAATAAATACCTGAATCAGAATTTGGACACAAGGCTTTCTGACTTCCAGACCCATGCTCTTTTTACTATTCCACCTGACTACTACAGAAAATATACCTTATTTTCTTCTTTCAGTTTCCTAAGTGTTCGAATTACAGTACCATCTCCTTGGGGTATAGGATTGAAGACCAAATTTAAAGAATTTAGTCTGCTAAAAAAAGTACATTTAGAGGCAATGAACTCACTTTTATTCATCATTAAGTCAATAATACTGAGTACCTGACATAGTTGGGACTGTGAGCTTTCATAATTCATTATCCAACCCCATTACAATAGCTGGTACTGCCTTGCAGGTGCCCAATAAATAATAATTTTATGAATGAATGAAATGCTATAATAAAATAATAGACTGTTACTTCTTTACTGCAGGCAAGTAGAAAATGTCTTGGCATCTGACTTTAATTCTGCAGAGTAGAAATCAGTAAAAGGTGGGACTATTTGTCATGGTAGCCAAAGGGTTTAATTACTGAAGTATCTCAAAGCTATCATAATAAGATAGTCTCTACTAGAAGGTAGTCTTTTGTGGATAGTTTAACAGTGAAAATCAAGTGTGTTGGGAAATCATATGAGTTGAATCTGAAATGTGTTTTAAAGCAAGGGGTATTGATCATGTAATAATATTTTACTATTAAATAATTTTCCTACAGAATAGTATGCATTTAGCTTCCATAATATATGGCATTGTGTGCAATGTATTGTTCCTGTCCCCTGGGGCTTAAGAGTCAAATCTGACAGATTCAATAAGCAAAGGAAGGGAAAGCATAAAACAGACTGAAATAAAAACACAGAAGTCTTGAATGATAAGTCTTTAACAGACCTAAAATAACTAAGATCATTTTCATAGTGCTTTCACAGGAAAATCCTATTTAAGAGGGAGTTTTGATGTCTTTTATATAGAAGAGTTAAAGAGATAAAATGAACAGTAGCTATCTTTAAGGTACTAAAATTATGTCCTTTACACTAAAATAATCTCTTCAGCAAAAGCTTATTCATGCCAATGTGTATAACAGTCCAGACTGGCTTATTAGCCACATTCTTGCTTTTTCTTTTGCGTTCCTTGCATTCAGTACCTATTGTACAACTCCTACATCCATGCTCTCTCCCATTAATCATTTCTCTAATGACTTAGAATTTAGTTTTGAACTCCTTTTCACTTTCAGATTCTCACTGCAAAGTTGAAAAGTTTTTCCTTGCTAACTTTCCCTCCTTAGTAATTCAGCAATGATCTTAAAAATTTTAATAGTCTCTTATCTCATATTTTGTCACCAGCTAGTGTGGAAGTGGATGGAGTACATATCCTGGAGTTAGGAACACCTGACTTTAAATCCAGGTCCAGACTCGTACTAGCTTTGTGGCCCTGAGAATGTCACTTAACCCTGTTTGCCTGAGTATTACATCTGTAACATCAACTGGGAATGGAAATGGCAAACCAATGTCTTGGCAAGAGAGCTCCAAAGGCAGGTCACAAAAATCGAACACAACTGAAACAAATCTCAGATTTAAGAAAAAAAATTATTCTTCTTTGTGCTTACTTTTCTACTGATTTTGTGGCAGATGAATTCCTTGGATGATCCAAAATCTTCCTCTGCTATCATTTACTTGCTCTATTGCTAGCAGTTCCATTTAGGTAGCTTCCTTGACTTCTTTTAGGATTACACTCAAACTACCTTTTTCAGACTCCTTTTAGGCATTTAAAGCTTTCAAAGTTTGATTTCAACCTACCTTTCAAGTCTTATTGTTCACTATGCTCTGGGCACACCACATTTCATCTCTAGCCTTTGAACTGGCACTCCTTTCTCCCCTAGCTCATGGAATTCCTAAAGTTCTCTTCAAAGATCAGCTTAAGCCCACTTTCAGCTTTCCTAATATTACCAGATATTAGTACCTTCCCCTAAATCATCTTATATTTGTTCTTTATCTATTTTGCATATACCTGTATACATACACATTTTTACACCTGGACAGAATGTGACTTTCCTGAGGTCATGGACTATTTTCACTTTTATCTTCATATTTTCAATGCCTCCTCTAGTGCTTGAAATAGAACTTATTAAATTAACTTGATTGACTGTTATTTTTACCCTAATAAAATCATTCTCCATGAAAGGGTTCTTCCAGACTTAAAAGCAACAGTGTGAAAGGGTCAACTGGATTTCTTCTCCATGGCCACTAGTTTGTTATTTTCCTGAATTTTCTCATACTATATTATTTTTCTAATAGAAATTAATATGACTCTATGAAACATTGACATGTTTAAAATATTAACTAGTAAAATTAATACCAATCCTATCTCTCAGAATAAGATATCTACTTTTTCCCCTCAAGATTGCCTTACATTATTACAGTTATTAAAATATTTAAAATATTTTACCTCTTATTACACATTTATTTCACTCTGTAGCCTTTATCCTCAAACATTTTTAAAGATAGCTCCTATTACTAAATTTGTTTTAGGACATCTAGGAGGCAGAGTGGATAGAGTACCCATCCTGAAGTCAGGAAGACTAATTTTTCTAAGTTCAAATCTGAACTCAATCACTTAGTAGTTATGTGACCCTCGGTAAGTCACTTAGTCCTATTTGTTTCACTTTCCTCATCTGTAAAATGAACTGAAGAAGAAAAATGGCGAACCTCTAGTATCTTTGCCAAGAAAATCTCAAAATTGTTTACATTTCGAAGTGTCAGGCACTATTGAACAACTTACAGTTGGAGAGTTTCAAGATATAAGCTAAGAAGATATGATTAAAAACTCAGGATTAGCTAGGTGGTTCAGTGGATAATGAGCCAGGTCTGGAGACAAGAAAATCTTGGTTCAAATCTAACTTCAGACACATGCTAGCTGTGTGACCATGGGCAAGTCACCTAACACCTACTTTGCCTAGACCCTGCTACTCTTCTACCTTAGAGCCAATAGTAACAATTCTAAGACAGAAGTTAGAGAGTTTACAAAACAAAACAAAAACTCATGGATGAACTAATAATTGTGTAGGTTAGAAGTGATATTAACTTACATTTTATTTAATGCTTTTTACTTTCTAAATTACTTTCAGTTTATATTTGCTGGTCATACAGAATTGGTTTGAACCTGGGATTTCCTCAGAGTAGACCACTCACTGGGTAAAAACTTCCTGTTTCAATACAAATAGCAACTCAATTTTAGAGAGTTTATAGAGCACTGAGACCTTTCTACTTGCTCATGGTAACACAACCAACATAGTAAGTATCTGACACAGGCAGGCCTTGTGTTCAGGTCTTTGACTCAGATTTTCCTCATTCTAAAGCTAGCTTTCCAATCTGCTCTGCCATCAATATCAAATGTCTGTGTACATGATGAGATACATCTCAAAACATATATTAGGAGTATTATATGCCTCTCTATGATCAGGTTATATTATATTAACCACATTTATCCATAGCTCTGGAACTATTGCCCTCATTTTTCAGATGAGGAAACTGAGTCCTTGAAAGATTAATGTAAATTGGTCATGCTCATGGAGTTAATAGTAGAGTTCTGCAAAGCACCTGTTATCCTGACATGATTCTCTTTCTCCAAGACTGCAGTGTCTGCTTAGAGGTCATTACTTAAATTTCTAAAAATATTCTTAAAAATTCTCTGAAATGGGGACAAAGTTAAAAAAAAGTGGTCAGAGAATATTTTTTAACCAGATTTCATTATCTTTCTCTAATATTAATCAAACAAACAAATCTGATGAGTAATATAACTGTTCTGTGCTTGATTATGTTTTGGGAAATGAACAATTAATCCCTGCTTTGCCCTCAACTATCTACTGTGACAGGAGTATGTCATTTTAATCACAATGCCAAAATGATATCTTCCTGTTGTCATTAGCCACTGAGTTTGTGTCATTGTTTTAAGCTCCAGTGACTTATAAAATAAGGGAAAGAAACAGTTCCTGCCTAGATATGTGAGAGCTTAATGTGGCTTACATACATTCTTCACATATAAAGCAAGGAGCCATTTGGACACTATTTTAAAATTCTATTCAGTCTTCATGGTATAATGCATTTTTGCAGAACTTACATACCTCTAAGAATAAATTGGTTGAATGCCCAAGAATATTTTCCTCTTCTGCCTTCAACAACTGATATTAAATAAACTATTGCACTAGCATAGATTATCATCCACAATAATTGAATATTATTCTTATCATCTTTAAAGAAACATACACAAAATAGATGAAGATCTTATTGTTTTCCTTCTTCCTCAGATCTAAGATATAATTTTTTTCTTAAAAGGACCATTAATTATAGTTGTTGATTATAGTTTTAAATTTTCAGTCAGTGGTTTGTCTTTTGGGTTCAGAGATACTTTATTATTAAAAAAAGAGCCAGATATATTTGTAGTTGATTAGATTATATTACTTTTTATAAAAGAGAACAATGTTTTACCAAAATAAAAAAAATATTTGAGAAAGGAAACTTGATTTTAAATGTGGTTTTATTAATTGCTAATTGAATTTAAAATAAATACATAAATAAACTAACATTAATACCATGCAAAAATGTACACCTTGAGGAACTCTGACATTATGTGAAATATTCTTCCTCTTTTCTCACCTGCAGGCAGATTCCATGCTCCCTAAAAGAATGCCAGCAGCTGGCAAATAGCCAAACATCTTCTCCAATCACATGCCCAATTTTCCTGTTGTAAGCATTATTCCCAAGTCCATACTGATGCTTACTTGAGAACTATAAAACTAAAGTCCTTTCAGCCCCTACCTGCCAAGGATAGGAATTCAAAGGATCACTAAACCTACTGGACATAACACAATGATAATCAGATTAAAGGTACCATTTCTTGCCTTGGTTCATTAGCAGATATCTGTTGGATCAAGGCTGAAAGGTTTGGGGTAGGGTGGGGAGGATGCATTTATTTTTCCTACTAAAAACAGAGAGGAAAACTCTACTTCCCCTCCCAATTCCTGTCTTACTCCTTCAGTTCCTCAGTTCACAGCAGACAATAGAAACCCATACATCCCCTTTCTGAGCTCCTCTCTTCTCTCCCCCACCTCCCTCCTCTTCCTCCTCCTCCTTGCTACTCTCTCACTCTGGTTTTCTAACTCCGGCTGCAGGCACAGATTTGTCAGAACCATTCAGTTGAGACTGATTATGATTGCAGCAGATGGGCTGGATTTGACAGTCCCGATCCTAAGCAGTTTCTTGGAGGGGGTTGGGGGGGGGGAGGGAAGGCTGGGGACAGGAGGGGAGGGTAAGGGGGTAAGGGGCGGGAATTAATGGGCCAGAGTCACAGAGCAGGATCGCACACAGAGCATCCCCAGCCGGGCGCTCTCTTGATCTGCTCTTTAAGCTCCCCTCCCCAAGGAAAGTGGCACCTCAAAGCCGAGTGGCCCTCCCCAAACACATGTTAAACGTCCCACAGCCTGAGAGGGAGAGGAGAAGGGGGGTGGGGGGAGGAAAAATAAGAGCCAGTGAAGCACAACAAAGCGGAAGAGGCGAGAGAGGGAGCGAGAGGTTTCCCTGTCTGCGGTGGCGGCAGAGAGAGCAAGGGGGGCTAGGGCCGGGCCAGGCTGGGCAGCTGCTGCCAGGGCTCACTCGGGTTGCTTGCCGCTGCCGCCACCGCCTCTGCCGCCGCCGCTGCTGCCGTTTGCGGCCGTGCGCTCTGGACATGGGAAGTTTGGCAACTCCCGGCACTCCGGCCAGCGCCTGGCCTCCCCAGACTTTATAGGATTACAGTGTCTGCCCCCGGCTGGGAAGCTCCCCCACCCCGCTCCTGGCTTCAAAATGTTTCAGCACAGGCCAGGTAAGGAGCTAGATCCTTGTCCCTCTATATCCCTCCATCCTACCTACAGCTCTCCCTCTTCTTCTCTGCCTCCCCCTGTCTTCCTTCCTGCTCTCCCTTCTGGCCTGGCGTTCCTCTCCTTTTCACTGCTCCCCCTCCTCGATGGCCCTCATGTCCTCTCTTGCCCCCATCCCTTGATCCCTTTCGCTCCCACTTTGCGGACTCCCTCCCCGCCCTCCTTTCTCTCTTCCCCCTCCCCCCCCCCCCTCTCTCTTGTCTCTCCTCCTTCCCTCACTGTCTAAGAGCTTTCAGATCTTCTCATCTCCATCTCCTTGTGCCAGACTCTTTTCGCTCTTACCACGCAAGGGATAGAAATTAAAAGAGGTGGTCTCCACTCTTTGCCTTCATGATGAAAGGGTCGAGATCACAATGACAGTGTGTGTGTTTGTGTGTTTGTGTGCCTATGCCCCCAAACCCCTCTCCAGAGAGCTGTTTCCTTCTCTGCCTCCGAAGCAGTTGCCCTTCCCCTTCCTCCACCTGTGGGTCTTTGCTCTGACACAAGCAGGAATCCTACTAAAATTCTGGAAACACAAATGGAAACAAACACACGTGTGTGTATGTGTGTGTGCACTCACACATTAGCTTTCACTACAGGGAATCTCTCTCTCTCTCTCTCTCTCTCTCTCTCTCTCTCTCTCTCTCTCTCTCTCTCTCTCTCTCTCTCTCTCTCTCTCTCTCTCTCTCTCTCTCTCTCTCTCTCTCTCTCTCTCTCTCTCTCTCTCTCCTTCTCTCTCTCTCACTCACTCACTCAGCACCGAAAGGGGGTGGGGAGTAAAGGTCTACTCTGAGAGTAGAGGAGGAACTCCCAGGTGGCTGTGGTTCTGCCAAAGCAACGGGCTATTCCTTCTCCTTGGCATTACCCTTGTTTTATGAGGACTTTATAGTTTATAGGAAGATTGGACTGACTATGGGTGAAGGCGGGTCTAGAAAACGCTGTGGAGTAAAGGATCTGTGTCTTGGGAATTCCCTGCCCAGATGTTGAAGGGCCTGCTGTCCTCCCTCTTACCATGTGGAAAGCTCCTTCCTCTCAATATGTACCTCCTACACCTTCACTTTCCCCAGTGGCAGGCTACTTCCTGGGCTCTACTCTCTGTCACCCATCACCCCAGGCCTTCCTCTCCTACTCCTACTCCCCTCCCCACCTCCTAATGAGTGTGTGTCCTGTTGTTACTGGCAACTGCATGTATCGAATTGCTCCGCACCTCTAAGCAGCTTAATGCTGATTGATGGCCCAGAAATATATTTTTTCTGTTGTTGTTTTTTTTAAGAATTTTTTTTTGAGAGGGACTGAGGAGCAGCATGTGTATTGGCCTCCCTGCTGAGGAGCTATACAGACCTCCGTGGTAGGCTACTAGCCTCCTTACCTCCTGTTCTTCAGCTTTATTCCTCCCCCACTTCTTTTATACTGAGAAGGGACTCATTAGAATATTTTAATCTCTCAGATTAAATACAGTGTCTTCGTTTGATATCTGACTGGTTTTTCTTTGTGATAGTCTGCTGCTCCTGATCTTCCTTTCCTTCTCTTGATCAAAACTGCTTCTGTTGAGTCAGATAAATGTGGTTTTTCCTCACCCCAATCCTTTTCTTCCCCCCTTTCTTTCTCTTCCATTTGCAATTTGACGTCTGTGCTTCTGATTATCTCCTTACTGAAATGGACCTACCCTGTACTGACCCAGAAAGATTTTTGCAACCTTTCTGGAAACTATTTTCTAGAAATAAAGTCATTACAGAAAATATGCTATTTTCTTTTCTCTGCCTCCTCCCCCCCTTCCTTTACTTTAGAGGAGTAACTTTTTTTATTCTGTCTTTTCCCATACCCCCATGAGGATTACAGTCCATATAAGAAGATCCTTGGTGAAAAATGCTGTCCTGATTTTTTCTCCCCTAATTTTTGTCTTTTGCTGGTGTATGCCCTTCTTCTTACCTTATCTTCTTCTTTAGTTGGATTTCTTTTTAAATTGTAATGATAAAAGCACCCCTCCTTCAATCCATACCAATTTAGGAGACATTGTTACTTTTGGAGAACCTCAAGTGCAGACTTTTTAATACTGGTAGGAAGAAGTGGTGTTGTGAATCTTCCTCTTCCCCTACACCAACTTCTATATTGTCTCTCAGTCATGTAAATTAACCTGCCAAATTCTTTCCACTTTGGGAGAGAATTTGGAAAATCATATTGGCAAACACTTTAAGCCCATGTGTAGCATCTGAATCTGCCAAGGCATCTCTTGCTTTAAAAAATAATAATAACAGAGAATCTACAAAATACTTTATTTTTAGTCCATTCCTATTTAATCAAAAAGAAAAAGGGAGGAGGTTGGGATTTCAAGTCACACACAATAGCTTTAAAACAAAGAATATGCTTTTCTGAAGCCGACTAGGAGGCAGTTTCAGGACTGCTGCTGGGAGTAAGTTACTGATTTGACATATAAAAGACATTATCAGGAAAGCATAATGGACAGAGATGAAATCTACACAAGACCAAGGATGATACAGGAAACTTTCCCATATTTATAAGTTATAATTTCTTGGTTAAGATCCCTATCCAAATTCAGAGTAGAGAAATTTGAGCTGTTGTACCATCACTGGCACTAACATGGAATGAAACTTGGTACCAAAGATACTGTAAGCTGTGGCAAATGAAACAAAAAGTAGCCAGTGGTGTTTCTTTAGTCACAAGGCCTTCTTGTGAAATTTGCAAAGCAGGGCATATAGTATTTGAAAAAAATGTATCAAGTTTCAGTACCTCATAGTTTAAAAAATGATAGGATGCACTGCCTATGAGATATAATGAAGAAAGACATAGTGAGATCAATTTTTCTCCATTACATCAAAAATAGGGCATATCTCTTACTTGATAGGATCTCAAAAAAGGGTAGATGCTTCCTTTTTAGGACAAAAAAAATCTGCAGAAGACTTTCCCATCATTTTACTCATCTTCTTTTCTCTTCTTCAGCACACATATATTTCATTTCCTTCCTTGGTTCCCAGATCTGTGAATATCATTTTTGGTTTTACTTCTCAAATGGTTTGAACAATACTGGTTCATGATTATAACTTTTGACTTATAAATGAGGGTAGAGAAGTGTGGAGTGGAATGCTAATACCTTTATCATTTTGAAAAATGTACCCAAGGAATTTTACCAAAAAAAAAAGGTAGCAATTCAGAGGAAAGTGATTTACATTGTCAGAGATGGCTATATACATCACTGGGTTATAGATAAGCTATAAAAATAAACATAGGGGCCTGGCCTATTATTGTGGGAGAATATGGAGCTGTGGAGGCACCTCTCCACTGGTTCATACCATTAGGCATTGTGGGAAATTTTGGAGCACTAGTCTGTCTTTTTGCCTTTTTTTGCTCTGAAGTTTACTTAAGCCATTGAAATATACTTGGAGACTTCATATTTGCTAATGAGTTTGTTTTCATTTATTAATAGGCTTGAGAGTAAAGAGCAGTGTCATCAATGAAAATACATGTAAACTGTCAGATCTGATGAGGGATTTTCTGATGTAGTCAGAGTTTGTGGAAGAGGTCTCTCTAATGACTTCCCTTCTTCTTAGAGGCACCTAGGTCACAGAATGTATGAAATAATGGTGGATTTATGGAAACCTGAATTCAAACCCAACCTCAGACATATTAGCTGCAAGAACTTACTTAACCCCTGCCTGTCTCAGTTTCCTCTACTGTTAATAATAATAACACCTTCCTCTAAAGGTTGTTTTAGGATCAAATGAAATAATACTTATAAAGCACTTGGAACAGTAACTAGCATGTAGTAAGTGCTATATAAATTTAATTATTATTATTTTTCTTCCTCCTCCTTTTATTCCTCCTACTTATCCTTTCCCCTTCCCTAAATACTTCCTCTTCTTCCCCTTCTTCTTCTCTTCCTCCTTTTCTCCTCACCTTCTCCCTCTTCATTTTCAGGTTAATAATTTGCTGGAGGAAAGATTTCTTTGTAAATCACAGAGAAAATATAGTGGTTAAACAGTGGCACAGATGCATCTGTGATACCTAGGAGTATCTCCTGGATTCCAGGGTGCCATACTGCAGGTTCTACCATATGGACAGCATATCCCATATTCCTGATCTTTCTTCTGGCTTTTCATTCTTCTGGGTTTCTGTTCAATGAAGACTTTGCTTTCTTCTGTGTGATGGTAGAAAGTACTAGTTTAATCAGATAAAATTATCTAGGAAGATGACATAATGTCCATATAAGGTAATAAAGAGTACATTATATTTGAAGTTAGAAAGATTGTGGTTGGTCAGTGTACATTCATGGAATTGGACAGGAGGTGGGGTGACATTATTGAAGGATTGAGAGGTTAGCTTTATACCTTTCAATTCCTAACATATAGACCTAATGATTAAGATTGTGGCCCTTGGGAAAAGAGAAGCTATCTGGATTCAGTGGTATCCCTGAAAGTCAATGTTGTGCTACTAAAAGGAAATGAATTCTGATGAATTATAATGAAGACTCTAAATCCTAGGGAGCAGATGATGACACACACCCTCCAACTCTCAAAAGAGAAATGTAGGAGTAGAATGTAATATATGTTGTCACATTTGTTTACTATCTCTATTGTTTTTCAATAGCTTTTTCATTCTTAGAACAGAAGACTAAATAGAAGAGGATATATCAAAAATAAATGATATAAAACCAAAGAGACATTAACAAAACCTTTTAAAAAAAACTAGTTGGAAAAGTCTAGAAAATCTCAATTATAGATTGAAGGCTTGATTCTCCCCTTGAATGATATCCCCTAGTTTTATTTTATGCCTATAAAACAATCATCTCACCCTTTCTATTATCCTTGGCTTTGCCCTTCACATTAAGAGCAAGCAAAGAAAAAAATGCTTATAGAAGAGGAAATTCAAGATGAAAAACACCACAATAATATTTCAAGGATAATTAAATATTACATCCAGCAGAAATGGCACACATTGAGATTAGCCCTTCAAAATTTGTGAAAAACCATGATTTGGTTAAAGGATGACTAGGCTATCATCCATCTATCCAGAGGGTGGAATGAAATTCAAGAAAGATATATTAGGTCTTTCTCCTTTTCAAGATACTTCATTATGAGGGGCAGCTGAGTGACTCAATAGATTGAGAGCCAGGCTCAGATACAGGAGGTCCAGGGTTCAAATCTAGCCTCAGATACTTCCTAGCTGGGTGACACTGGGCAAGTCACTTAATCCCCATTGCCTAATTCTTACCACTCTTCTGACTTGGAACCAACACATAATATTCATTCTAAGACAGAAGGTAAGGGTTTAAAAAAAAAGATACTTCATTAGGATATCTTGACCTAAATTGTCACCATTGAACTGTTTCCTAGTCACTGATGGTTGAATTCAATTCAGTTCAGTAAGCTTTTATCACATGCCTACTATGTAGAAATTAAAAAAAAATGTTTTAAAATCTTTCCCTTCTTCCAAGGACTTATAGTACTTGGGAGAGATAAATTTGATATAAGTTAACAAATACAAAGCAACTTATGTTTCTATCCTCCATTGCTTAGCATAGTTTTTCCTATAAGGTAGTTACTTAATGAATGACTTCTGGATGAATTGGGTTGCACTATAGTATCATCAAAGGCTTTCTATAGACAAATGGTACCTGAACTAAACTTGAATTGATAAACTAAGCATCCTAACAGGTATTGCAATGACTCCTTATTGGTCACATATGGTAAGAGTCATCATGAAAAAGGATGAGGGCTAAGAAAAGACAATTAGATTCATCGGCACAGAGATATCTGATAACAGTGGGTAAAGCAGTTTTGGTGAAGATATCAACTCAGAAGCCAGATTATGAAGGGATTAGAAATGGATGGGAGATGAACTAATGAAAATAGCTTATGAAGAATATATTTATGGTAAATTGTCTTTGAAAAGAAGAACTCCCCCAACAAAGCCTGTATCCACAGAGCCTCCTTTATTTTTGCTTACCTATTTTTAAATTAATTTTTATTTCTTTAATCAACAAAGTTCTGTCTTCTCTTCATCCATTTCCAGCCACAACTGAGAAAGAAAAGGAAAAAAAGTCATTATAAGCATGAAATCAAGCAAAACAAACATGTATTGAAAATGCAAACTTCTCTCCTTCAAAACACTCTATAGGGGAAAGCTGGGTATCTCAGTGGATTGAGAGCCAGGCCTAGAGACGGGAGGTCCTAGGTTCAAATTTGGCCTCAGACACTTCCCAGCTGTGTGACCCTGGGCAAGTCACTTGACCCCCATTGCCTAGCCCTTACCACTCTTCTGCCTTGGAACCAATACTGTGTATTGGTTCCAAGACAGAAGGTAAAGGTTTTAAAAAAAATCTCTATATTCTGAATCTTTCATCTCTTTTACCAAGCTATGGATCCTATGGATCCTATGGAATAGCAATTGGCCATGATATCAGTATCTCTTCTATCAGTTTTATGGACAGAAAAAATCATGAATAAATAAGAGATCAAAAGAAGTATGATATATAAAAATAACTCTAAATACACTATGTTAAAACAGTACAAATAAAATTAGTAAAAATTAGAAGGAAAGCTATAAGTTGGGTAAACTTTATAGATTTTTTAAAGATAGAGGTCTTTTATCTAAAATACATTAAGTACTTTGTCAGATATATAAGAATATGAGCCATTCCCCAATTTGTAAGTGGTCAAAAGACATGAAAAGACAATTCTGAAGTCTTTCAAAATTGTTTGTCATTATGATAGCATGTGGTAAATTATAGTTATGCTCATTTTGCTCTGTATCAAATCATACAAAAGAGAACACAGTGTTCTCTTTTAAATTATTCCCTTAATAATTTCTTATAGAATAAGAGTATTTGAGAAGTGAAGTGATGCATTTTATAGAAAACTCATCCTGGAATCAGGAACACCTGAATTCAAATTCAACTTCAGATGCTAGCTGTATGACCCTGGCCAAGTCACTTAACTTTGCTTTAGTTTACCCATCTGTAATATGGGGATAATAATAGCATTTACCTCCTAGGATTGTTGTGAGGATATAATATAATAATTGTAAAGGTCTTAGAACAGTGTCTGGCATATAATAGGCACTTGTAAATATGGATTAATTCCCTTTGCTTCTAATTCTTCTTTTAAGAAATTAGACATACTATTGCCAGGTTTTCTTTTCAAATATAGTCTCCTACAGATGCTTGATGAGCATAGAGTTTAAAGGCCACATGTATCATTTCCCCATATTAGAAAGTAAGCAGTTCAATCTTGTCTAATCTCTTATAATTTTTCATGAATGTTTACCTGTTTTAATATTTCCCTTGATTCCTGTTTGTACTTCAAGGCTTATACACAACTTTTACCTTTTAATGAGGAATGTAGAAGTCCCCTATTTCATTTAAGATCCACTTTTTCCTCTTTAGGATTATATTTAGTTTTGCTGAGTAAATTATTCTTAATTATAAGCCTAAATCCTATATATTCTAGAATATTTTATTTTAGGCTCTCCTTTATAGAAGTGATTACCATGTCAGATGTTATCATGACTAAATCGTCAATACTTGAAATCTTTCTGGATACTTAAAATATTTTTTCTTTGGAAAAGCTTTGGATTTTTGTCTGCAATGTTTCTGTGGGCTTCCATTATGGCATTTCATTCAGGAGGTGACAGGTATATCTTTTCTTATTCTACTTGGTCTCTGATTCTGAAAGATGCATAGTTTTCTTTTAAGATTCCTTGAAATATGATATCTAGTTTCTTTTTTTTTGGACTGGCTTTAAAATGATCTTGGCTTTATTGGACTGGATTTCAAGTCTCTGCACTCTAGTCACAGTATCATAGTCATAGAACAGAAGACATTCTTCATGGCCATTCACATAGCCATAATAAAATTTTATTTTCTGAATTTTAATTCTTTGTCCATTTTATATATTTCTGTATTAAACTTCACAAGGTCTAAGTGTCAATATGTGTCATTTTTTAAAATAGTACAAATTGGTTGGACCTATTGAGTGTTTATTAAATTCCAGGATGTCATCCATACTCTCCAAAAGTCAGCTGATTTTAATTTAGTAGAGAGATTTATCTTATCCCAGGCTCATTATTACTTATCTTTATCCTACTTCTATTTTCTCTAGAATTTGTTTTCAATAATATTGAACTATATATAATTATTTTATCATAGTTCCAGTTTAACAATGAATACAAAACACTAAGATTAAACTATGTGTGTTTTACTCCTTTGTTTTGTAGACATTGAGGAATGAAGAAATAACTTTTGCTAGTTTTCATGAATTATGTTTTGATCAAAAATCTGTAAGTTTTCTTAAATTTCACAATTAGATGGGATCAGACTTGAATCTTTTATGGGCAACCATAAATTTTTTTAAAAATATGTTTTATTTCTACAAAGAAACTTGTATATCAGTGTTAATAACAGCCTGGGCTATATGTTTGAATATATATCCACCATAGAAATTGTATATTCAGAATTATCTAAATAAGAATATTCTCTTCCTCATCAAAAACACCACTATTTCATGTTCTACCTCATTCTTTTATACTCTGAACACTCTTACTAGGATGGATGCACCATTAAAAAGCCACAGCTAAATTTATAATGAGTAGATAATTCATTTCTTCTATCTAGGTCTTAGTTTTAGGATTACTGAGTAGAGTATCTATCCTTTTAAACTGGACTGAACTTCCTAAATGTAACCTGTATGTATCCTTTCCATTAGACCTAGGGCTGAGAGTAAGTCTAAACAATTCAATAATGCCTTGCTTTCATCTTGCCAGTTATTTGCCACTCCAGGCCATTGACCCCCTAATGCCATAATGACTCAATGGTCCCCCTAATTCAGAAGTCCCTTTGCATCTCAATGACCTAGATGAATCCTAGCTCCAATAGTGTTTTAACCCTTTCCATCCTTTTACCAAAAATTGTACTCCTAGTCTTTTAATGCTTGCATTTAAGGTGAGGGAAGGAGAGAAGTGAATATCTGCAAGTATCTTTTCCTCAAAGCTTCCCTTTAAAATAGGTATATTTTTGTACTTACTATTTATGTGCCAAGAGGCTGGCCATGATTTAACTTTTTGTTCATTTGTTTTGGTCATAGCAACATCTGGAACTTTTCCACTCAGGTATGAAGTGGGTGTGAATGCCCATACCCATGATACCACAGATCTTTTGAAGCATTGAAGACATAACTATCATTATACTTCAGAATAATTATATTTCTCCTACTACTGTCTGACCTTAATGCTTTCTAGGACCAATTTGTAGACTTGAAAACTAGATGGGGACAGATATTTGCAAACTACCACAAAATCATTTGTCGAGTTTCTTCATTAAGCAACTTAATTAAACAAGATGTCAACATAATACCTCCTGCATTGGCCTTTTGTAAGTATCTTAAAAATGTAATTGAAAATAAATTTATACCAAACATAGCCAGGTACTTCTGTATTTTATGATCTCTAAAATATGATCCTTGAACAAAATTAGCTCATAATAAGTGCATGATACAAAAGGGGGTAATGACAGAATTAATAGATTAAATTTGATTATATAAAAGAGCTTATAAGGAGTACAAAATAAATTTACTTGTTTAAAGTTACAATTCTATAAATATTAGAAGGCTAAACAAAGTAGAAATTATAGTTTTTGAATGAGTGGAATTAGGATAAGGTATTATCAGGTGACTTTCTGGAGGTAATATTCTGGTGATTATTATTATCATTGCTTTAAGATGAATTTTTTTAAATTATAAGTCAATATGCTCATCATTTTGAACTTCCTCACCCTTCTATACCTTGATTACTCTGCTTAGGCTCCTGAGAGAAAGAGCAGTAAGTCCAGACTGTGGAATAGTTGAAGATTGAGAGAATGAAGAGAAACATATGTATATGGCTGTCACAGAAATCACAATACAGAGCAATGATTCTTAAAGTGCAAACTGGAGATCCCTGCATCTCTAAGACCCTTTCTAAGGGTCTACAATATTAAAAAATCATTTTATAATAATGCTTAGACATTTTACTTTTAATATATTAAAATGAATTGATATAATCCATATGAAAAAGCCTCTCAGAGTGGTCTTCAATATCTTTAGAGTATAAATGTGCCCTGAGACCAAAAAAAAAAAAAGGGAGAATCACTGTT
This sequence comes from Monodelphis domestica, assembly GCF_027887165.1. Taxonomy (NCBI): domain Eukaryota; kingdom Metazoa; phylum Chordata; class Mammalia; order Didelphimorphia; family Didelphidae; genus Monodelphis; species Monodelphis domestica. The sequence goes on along the minus strand of NC_077230.1, from coordinate 130,437,722 downwards.
CTAGGAACTGAAGGGGATGAGTTTGCAGTTATAACATTAGAAAATAATTACTAGTCAGTTTTAAAATCTGATATCTGATACTTTAATTCTAAATTCTAAACACAATGTAATTTTCACTGCTCTCATGGAGAATCAACCTTAGGTTCTGTCCATTATGCTACAATGTCTTTCATTGAATGTACTGTTTATTAAATTTGCGTATAATTCTAAACATAACAGGGTCAGTATAGTATGATGGAAAGAACATTAAGAAATCAACTATTTATTTGGCACATATTTGTTGACAATAATAACATGTTGGGGGAGGCTATGTTGCTCAATAGATTGAGAGCCAGACCCAGAGATTGCAGGTCCCATTTTAAAATCTGGCCTTACACACTTCCTACTGGTTCTGGGTCAGTCACTTAACTCCCATTGCCTATTCCTTACCACTCATCTGTCTTGGAACAGAACACAGTATTGATTCTAAGATGGGAACTAAAGGTTTAAAAAGCTACAATAACTGTGTATACATTGGAAATACAAAAAACAACATGAAGGAACTTATATTCTACTGATGTATATAACACACAGATAAATAAGTACAGTATAATTTCAGCAGGGAAAGATTCAAATGACCTAAATTTTGTCCTACTTTCTCATTAACTAATTATGAGAATATAGTCAAAATCACTTTTATTTTTTGTGCCTTAAAATCAGCATTTGCAAAATTTAAATAAATCTGTACAAAATAGGGCTATCGTGACACTAAAATTTAACAACATATAATATAGTAATTTAAAAAGTAGAGATTACTCTATGCAAGGAAAAAGAAACACATTTGTACTTAACCTGAAATTTTTGTAATCATTTCTTATACATATTGTTCTCTAATCCTGAATTGTCATTGACAGTTGAACAATGTCCAGATTTTGCAGAGCAATGGACAGCAGAGTTCATTAAAATAACGTATGAACTGAATTCCATCAAGTTAATGAAGATGTCAAACTAGGCCATCAACTTAATGTTGATCATGCTTGTGAGCAGGTCAGAGACTTATCAGCCTATTATTCTTGCCTTTTTTGTAAATTTTTTTACTTATGTGAAAATCTTCCTAGAAAGAGCAACTTGAGGAGATTTTGGCAACAAAATTTCACAATTTCACTAGACATTACCTCATTTACTTTAGTGAAACTAAAATATATTAACTCCAGTTCATTTCATTCTGATATTCAAAGGTTTACACTTCTCTGGAAAGAAATAAATCGAGCTGTTCTTTGACGATTCCTCTCATCTTGCTATAAATATGAATTAATAATATATTCTTTTTTCGATAACAGTACAAGGCCTGGTTCTCCCTGTATTGTGGCTCAAATATTTGTGGAGTTTATGGGGGAATATACAGTATATAAAACTAAGTATAGCACCAAGAAGCCATATTGCAGTCCATAAATGAGAGGGATACTTGATAGTTGCCTTTTGTTTGTTAGATTGGAGTGCTTCTGAAGGATAGTATTTTTTTGGTAATTGATAGATCTACTGATCATATCTTCCAGATCTTTTGGAACAATCCCATTTTAAATATTCTTTCCCACCCCCACCCCATTCTAAATCCATGTTAACTCTAATATTTAGCAAATGACCAAATGACTTTGGTTTTAAAAATGTCTTGGCACCCATAAAAGGCATATTATCTGATATATTATGTGGATATGTGTGTGGTATGCATGTTCCATGAGACATACAGTGGGTGGGATCTTTATTCATGGTATTTATTATTAATAAGTCATACAAGCAACATGTAGCATATTTTCCTAACAGAGCTTGAACAATTGCAGAAATAAGGCAAGTTGCCCTGATTTTTTGTTAAAAAATATATTCACCATCATTATAGACTAAATACAATTCTTTAACAATTACCGTAAAAGAAATATGTTTCCAAATTGGTCATCCTCTTATTTCAAGTGATATATTAGGTACAGAATAATCCCAAAATAGAATACTCAATGGAACTCTGGGTATGGAAACTCCTTCTATGAATATAAATGACACTTTCTTTATGACTTATTGAGTAAGTCCTATGAATTGGCTTAAGGGATATGAAAGTTAAGTATTCATATTACTAATAAATGCCAGAAGTAGGATTTGAACTCTGGTCTTTCAAATGTTCATAGAGTCATAGATATAGTACCTTTAAAATTCAAGTATTTTAAACCTCTCATTTTACAGAAAAATAAAATGAGGCCCAAAGAGGATTACTTTCTCAGGTTTATGCAATAATGTTAGAATTTGGGCCTATATTCTCATACTAAAAATAAGTTGTTCTTTCTACTATATCCTATGGCCAATAAAACAAAAAAAAAACTAGAATCTCTTTTTGAAGTTTGCTGTTAATGATATTTATCTCATATATGGTAAGGAAGGAAGGAAATACATATTTATTAAGTGTTTTTTTTCTTTGAGTCACCATACTAAGCACCTTACAAATATTGTTTGATTCTCATAACAATTATGTGAGATAGGTGTTATTGTTATCTGTATTTTACAGTTAAGGAAATTAAGACAGAGATTAAGTGACTTTGTTGAGAGTTACAACCTTGTAAATGTCTGAGGCTATATTTCAACTCAGATCTTCCTAATTCCAGGTCCTGTGTCAACCCTGGGTTTTGTGAAGATACCAAAGTGACTCATCATTGCCCTGGTCTGTAATTTAATGACACTAGAATTTTTACAATTCTTGCTGAATTCACCTTCAGGCCTCTCTGGGGACAGGATCAAAGTTTAGATCATCAAATAACTTGGCACCTTCACAAGGTTCCTAAATCAGGAATCTCATCAGGAATGGCAATTGGCATACAGGGGAGATCTCTCAAATGTTGTTTCCATTAGTATCAAATCCATTCCTTCCCTAGAGGTATGGAGCTTATAACCCAATATAATAGGACCAGCCAATTTGTGTGGGCCAGCTTTTGTGTGTGCATATTCCCTAAGGATCTCATGCATATTTGTTCTCCAGCTCCTTATTTGACTTAATCTCTGTTAACTCATCCAGTTTTTCTGTTGTCTATGGACTGAGTCGCATAGGGACATAAAATTGATAATTCCTCTTTTTGTGAATCTTAAATAATGGGGATCATCTTTGTTCCATTTTATTAGGAAATGTTCTTTTTAAAAAAAAACATACATATAGAATAAATTCCCAAAAATTACTTTGGCTTTTCCATAGCCTTATATAAACCATTTAATCTGGTAATTTTTACTTGGGTCATTTTTGATAGTCAAGCTTTTTGTATGTTTAAACACCCTAATATCACCTATACTTCAACTTTTTTAAAATTCCTCTGAATTTTCTTGCTTGCATTCATATTCCTTCACAGTTTACTATAACATGAATGAGACAACTGATTCTGTTAACACTGTTGATATTTCTGATAATATTCTTTTTATTGTTTAGAATTACTTGACTTGACCAGTTAGATTCTATTTTCTCTTAACATTAACTATGTTCCACATGGCCTGTAAATCTCTTAATGATTTGAATGTGCATTTTTATTTCTTTAGCCAATTCTGAAAATTTGTATCTTGTAACATGTCAATATCCTTGCTACATGCCTACCTGATATGGATTTGTCAATGTTGACAGCTAGATTGAATAATATGGGTTTCTAGATCGGGGCTGGTATTATTCAGATTGGCTGTCCATAATGGTAAAATCACTCATATAATTACCAGGACTTCCCTTGCTTCTGTGTTTCCTACACAAAGTGACAGTAGGAGCCTAATAAATGTTGCTTGTTGACTATAGAAGGTTTCACAGAACATGTCCTTTTAAAGTCTTTCAAGTTATAAGACCGACCATGTAATTAATGCTCAATAAATGATTAGCTGCAACTACCTAGTTCCTTAGTCCCCAAGTAAAAATAAGTGGAGGTGACTATTATCATGAGGGAAAAGATAATGGGAAGGAGAGAGCAGAAAATGCATCTGCTTCTCCAAGGGATGTGTGGCACAGGTGCCTTTGAATGACTTCTAATGGTTTAGAGTTAAATCAGAAGTTGTATTTGTCTTTAATTGACTTGCTATGCTTTTGCTTCATTATATCCAATAATTACACCATAATAACCAATGGTTATGTTGTAATTAAATGTCTTTGTCAATTTATTTTGAGTCACATTCATGTTTTTTTTTCCTAATAAGATAATTTAATGAGTATATTTTGCCAAAAACAGTTTCTTTCTTCTTTTCTTCTTGCCAAAAATTCTTTCTTCCCCTTTTCAAGAAAAAAGAGAAAGTTTAAACAATTCATTTGAAATTATATTGAGCATGTCTTCTTCCATTTAGTGGTCAGTACTCACCACCAAATAATAATTGGTTAAGTACTTGCACTGGGTTAAGGACTGTATTAGATTTTGAGAATACAGAACAAAATTGGGGGTAAAATTCATCCTTTCAAAACAACCAATGTGTAAAAACAAATGTATATAAAATAAGTGCAAGATAATTGGTAGGAGTTGAGGCAGCATCAGTTTCTGGGGAGATCAGAAGGATTTATGTAGATAGAGGCACTTGAGCCAAGCTTGGAAAAAAAGATTGAGATGGAGGTAAGGTGGGAGTACGTTCCTGGCATGGGCAAAAGCCTGAGCAAAGGTAAAGAGAGGAGATGGATTTTCATAAATGAAGAGAGCAAGTAGGTCAGTTTGAATGGATTTTTCCCGCTATTTACAGAAAGTAGAAATGCATAATAGTTTGGAAAGAAGCTGGAGACAGACTGACAAGGGTTTTAAATTCCAAAGAGAGGAAATTGTTTTTTATCTTAGAGGTAAAAGGAAGCTAACAAGACAAAATACAAACTTCTCAGTTTGTCAATTAAAACCCTTCACCATCTAGATCCAGTAAGTACAGTGATCCCTCATTTTTTCAGGGAATTATTTCCAAAGACTCATACAATAGGTAAAAATCTGTGAAGTAGTAGTGTTATATTTATTTTATTATTCTTTGATGGTAAGCATCTTCTTCTGGTGGTTGGGTTCACTGCCAGAAGCCTTAGAAGGCGCAGAATGTTTGGGTGGCACAGGACTTAAAATAAATTCAAACTTTTATGAAAACTTCACAAAAACACAACACCATAGAAAAATACTATGTGTAGAGATCAGAGGTCAACATGAAGTGGACAAGGAGAAATGCTGAATATATGGGCACAGTGTGGAAAGGCTATCAAACTAATGCTACAGTCACTGAACCAATCAATATTCAGGATCAAGAACAGGGCTGCTGTTGGCCAGCTTCTTTCACATCAGCCAAAAATGTATGTATACAATCTCACATTGGCAAACTTGCGCAAGTGGTAGTGGTGTACTGCATTTCCACTGTGTGCAGTATGACATTCATCCACAAAATCCCACAATATAACAAAAACTCTGCAATACAGAATTTTATGTATATATATATATATATATATATATATATATAAACCCACAATACAGTGAAGCCACGATACGTGAATCATGATACAGCAAGAGATGACTATATTAATTCGTTGCTAGTTTTTAAATGAAGGATTCATTTTGGATGCTGTGTTCTAAGACTACACCTGAAAAAAGAATAGTGGTCAGGATATCCCTTTCGTGCATTATATAATTGAATAAAAGATGTTATACATATGTGGGTTCACACATTTTTCAGTCCAGTTTGACTTCATGATCCCATTTGGAATTTTCTTGGAAAAGATACTGAGATGGTTTATCATTTCCTTCTCCAGCTTCTTTTTTTAATATATGAGGAAGCTGAGGCAAATAGGATTAAGTGACTTGCCCAGACTCACAAAGCTAGTACCTCTCTGAGGCTGGATTTGAATTCAGGAATATGAGTCTTCCTGATGTAGGTTCAGTGCTCTGTTCATTGAAACATTTAGCTGCTCCTCTATATAGGTATAAGTAAGCATGTATTTTCTTATATATAAGTTATATATATATATAACATATATAATATATATTCTTATATATAATAACTATCTACCTCAGTCCCTGAGCCATATGTTCTAAGTAAGAAACCTGAGTTATTTTCCTAACCCTGCCTCTCCTCTCTATAGAAAATGTTAAATAAGTCACTCTACTTTCTCTCAGAGGAGGCATTTTTTTCACTTCTTATCCATGTACCCTCAGAATAAGATAACTATTTTCTTCTTAGACAGCTAGATGGCACAGTGCTCATCCTGGGGTCAGGAAAGCTCATCTTCCTGTATTCAAATCCAGCCTTGGACACTTAATAGTTGTGTGATATTGGGCAAGTCACTTGATGCTATTTGCCTCAGTTTCCTCATCTGTAAAAATAAGTGGGAGAAGGAAATTGCAAACTGCTCCAGTGTCTACCAAGGAAACCTCAAATTGGGTCACAGACTCAAGACATGATTGAAAAAAAGAATGACTGAATTGAATCATGTTCCTATTCTGTTGTGAGACCTTATGAGATCATTCTGGGGAGAAGGAAGGGAGATCAGTAGGTATTTTTGAATTTACAAGTGGTAATGAATGTGCTTTGAGCTCCCTGGAAAATGTTCAGGTTATCAGTAGAACTCTTTAAAATGAAACAGTTCCTATAATGTTTCTTCTCTGTGGTCCAAAATCTGAGTATAGGTTGCTTAATAGTAGAACTACATTTGAAGTTTAGCTTTTAGATAGCTGGCTGGTTTTTTAAATGGCTAAGTTAACTAGTTTGTATTTTCAAGATAGGCATTGTCACTGCTTCAGATGGCATGGTTGCTGACATAAAGTAATAGCTGCAAAAAGGAAGCTAGAAAATTGTTAAAAGAAAATAGCAGTTTAGAATTCACAATTCTTAACTAATCATCATGCTTATGAGAAAAATAAATTTATGTTTATCATCACTTCAGAATAATTACTGCCAGAAATTTTAAGGAGCCATTTTACATTTTATTCTGTCTTCCAACTTTTCTCAGTGTTCTATTACATAACTGAGAGAAGTGAAAGCAGATTCAACAAGTATTGTCAGGATGACAGCATTCACTGACCTCGTGACCTAAAGATTATTAGCCATCTAACCTATCAGGAGTCACAGTGACCAAGTCTTCAGGCAGAAATCTGACATATATCGTTCTCAGGGAAAAAGGAAAACACAATAAAAAACAAACATGAAAGTCACCAAGGAACCCAAGATCCCTGCATTTCTTTTGTGTTACTGCAACAAATTTTAACCTGGTTCTCCTCTCCAATCTCTCTTCCCCTTTCATTTCCCCCTTTATCTCTTTTTCTCACATCCTCTCAAGTATGCTAAAGCTAGCTCATTGACTGCAAGGGAAACTCTAGTTCAATTTTCATTATGAACATTGACATGGAAATGGAAAAAAAATCACGGCTTCATTCATTATTTTGTTGTTTGGGTAGACTTAACAAAGTGATGGAAAAATTAATGAGACAGATTAAACTTCAATAGTATATTCTGTACAGATTTGTTGGGGACCCATTTAATGTCATGTGTCTGATTCTGTTGTATCTTGTTGGGAATGTAAAGGTCTACAAGTCAAACCTCTAAGCAATCTTAACTTGACATAATACTGAAGTCTGCCTCTTAACCATACCAACTTGTTTATTTCTTACTCTAACCAATGGTCTTTTAACCCTTGCTCTAAGGGGAAATTTCATCCCTTCTTACAGGTGTGAACAGGAAATCTTTTGTTCTATAAATTCAAATTTGTTGTCCTCCTTGTGTTCAGATCAGCATGTCTTTATTCAGTGTTTAATACTTTACTCATCCTTTCTCTGAGAAAAAATCTAGAGAGATCACTACATAATCTGAAGATATTTTTTCTCCTTTCATTTTCCTTCATATAGTTGATAAGTTCTCCATGGTATTTAACAAAATAGCCCTTCCCTGGTATCAGATTATCCTTCCACAGAGTTCTACCATATATACATTCTCATTCAATCAGTTCTGGTTCAATACTGAAACAAATAATTTCTGAACTTTCACATTTATATGTATACAAAGTATAGTATAGATAAGATCCCTACTTCCATTGGAAAGTGGTCTTGGTGGTGGTGGGGACAGGATCTACATTAGTATAAGACTATCTATAGATACACTGGTGAGTAGACTTTGTAACTAGTACTCTTTATGGTCTTTATTGGAGGGGAAGGTGCCATGCAAGAACCCCTGATCATTTGTCTGAGAGTGTCCCTCTAGGAAAGGACTTAGTACAATTAGTTCTGTGAATGGGAGAAAATCACTTAGTCTTCCAGAGACTCAATTTACCTGCGTAGCAGGGTGGGGTAAATTCACAAAGGTTGTGAATTCAGCCCTTTCTCTCTGCAGATTATGTAATCTCCAGTACATAGCAATACAGTGTAGGTGGTCCTTGGATGATCCCAAAGGTAAGACAGCAGAGGAAAGAAAGTCTTTTGACCTATGAAGTCTTTTAGACCCACTGCACTGCCTAGGGATAAGAAAGTCTAGGGAAACAGTGGCTAGTCAAAATCTTATTGGTAGCCCAGAGAGAAAAGAAAGTATATTAAAGAGAATGATCAGTGGGACCTTTTCATCTACAGAGAGAAACAGGGGATCTATCTTTGTGCATTTGTTCCTTTCCCATGACATCTTTCTCAAGCTGGAGCTCTTCCTCTCAGCTGGAGATGACATTAGGTAAGTTTCCTGGGACCCTTAGGTGAGAAGCTGGTAAAAGCTCCCAGACTTTAACCTGCCCCCTCACAGTCTACCACCTGTCAAATGCTGATTTTAATTCTTACTCTTCTAATCCCTCCTTCTAACCAGTTGTTAATTTGTCTGACTGTATTATCACATAATCCCCATCTTTCCACATTCTCTAGGAGAATAATGTAAGATATTTTGTCAAAAGCTTTTTAAAGTCATTATAAACTATGGTCATGAATTTCGCCCCCCACCCCCCATCTGGAAGTTTTGTATCCTGTCAGAAAAGGAAACTCTGTTTGTTTGGTGTGCTTTGTTCTTGATGAAGCCATGCTAGCTCCTTGTTATCACCATTTCTCTCTCTAGTTGTTCACTTACTAGAAATCAGTCCTAGAATTTTCCAAGAATTGAAAATTGAAGTCAGTTTTACTGGCATGTGTGTGTGTGTGTGTGTGTGTGTGTGTGTGTGTGTTGTGAGTTTTAAATTTCCTCCATCTTGCTTGGTCTAGCACCCTACCCACACTACATAGGCATGTGCTAGCTAATGACAAATCAGAAACAACTAACTGCCCCCCTGGGCTGTCCTAAGCCAAGCTTGAGCCACCATTGGCACGTGTGAGGTGCAGGAAGTGAGGTAGAGAACTCTACCTTTTTAGCCTCTGCAGTTCACTCACTTCCTGTGGACAGGGCTAGGCGCAAGTTTGTGCCTGGAGCTCGAGCTGGGAGGAGACCCGCAGGCAGCTTTCCTTCAGATCGGTCATGTGAGTGAAAGGACTGATTCCCTTCCCTGCCTTGGCTTTCTAAGGCCTAAACTCCCTCTGGTTCTGCCAGAAGGTTGAGTTAACCTCTTTTCTTCTCCCCTTCTTTCCTTCTCTCCCTCTCCTTCTTTCTTACTCCCGTTGTGATTAAAACCACCAAAAACTCTATTCTGCCTTGAGTGTTTCATTTAGGATTTTCATAAGTAAATTCCTTGACGACCTTAAATATATATATATATATATATATATATATATATATATATATATATATCAGTCTTTAAACATGATTTCCATATCACAGTGTGTGTATAATCTCTTCTTTTTTTTTCTCTTTTAAGAATACCATGACATCCTTTTCCTTTCTCCAATCTTGTGAAGCCTCTAGTTGTTTTCCATGATAGTTTAAGTAACACTGAGAGTGAATCAGTAATGACATGCGCCAGTTCTGTCAGGAAAAGAAAGTGACTATAGGATAACATTAGATCATACCTACCTGTGGAGGCAGGCTGAGGCAGAGGTCAACGTACTTTGAAATATGCAAAATGCTTTTGTCACACAATAAGGAAGTTAATATCAAGAGTAGGATATAGGTTATATAAACATTATTCCCAATGTAGAGATAAGAAATTGAGGTTTAGGCAAGGAACTATTATACATTATAGCCCCAATGTAAACCCATATCTTCTCATTCCAATTCTTGTGATCTGTCCATTATATTACACTTCAGAGGGATGAAAGGTTCACTTTGTCATTTCATCTAGGATTGGCTCTACCTGAGAGGCAGTTATGAATAGAAGCCTGTACTGTGGAGGAAGGGGAAAGAAACAAATACATGAGCTTTTTTCTCTTTAACATTCCATCTAACTAGAGAGAAGAGCAACAAATGAAAATAGAGCAAAACAAAATATGGTCCTTTCTATATTTTGGGGTATTATTCAGGGGTATCTAGGGGATAGATAAATCAAGGGGATTTGTTGTTAAGGAGTCCTGCACTCTTCAAGATTCATCCTTACAGGGATAGACCCAAGAGGACATAGCTTTCCATTAACAGCTATAAAATGGACACAACAAAGGTTGTGCAGAGAGCTAGCACAGAGTCATCATCTGACAAGTCTGTGACTTTGGAGGGGGGATTATCAGCTAGGGGTTATTTAAGGAAGGGATTTAGCAGCCATAAGCTATTGATTTTATCTAAAACTGGTTGGCCCCATTTCACCATCCAGATGATGTTATCACAATCAGAGAGAAAAGACCCTGAGTCTGTAAGGACAGGAAGGCAGGCTTCTGCCAGTAGTCTAATAAAGCCATGCTACTTACATCTGGAGGCTGTATGCAAGCAGAATAAAAAAGAGAGAGAGAGAGAGGGAGAACCACAGGGGTCAGTGTATTATAAGCTGGTCCATTATACTGTTGTTGCAGAATTATGTGGAAAGGAGGGGGACCCAAAGAACCAGGTGAGACTTATTCATGGCAAAGTAATGAGACACTGGATGCCTGGTTTTCCTAGGTGGTTTTACTTTTTTAACTTCGTTATCCCATTCCCATGTGTTGTATATGTGTCCAGAAGAAAAATCACGGTACAGGGGCAAAAGAACTTGCTCAAGAATAACCAGATTGAGGCCAAATGGTACCTCTGATTAAATGTATGAGGATTTTTGGCATATTACTTTATTTCCATATGTCTTGTCTCCTCATTTTTAAAATGATCAGATCGAATGAAATGATCTCTAAGATTCTTTTCATGTCCAAATCTAGAATCCTAAGTCTTGTGCTATAGACTATGGTGAAAGATGTGTGTAAATAGAATTTTGTACCCTTGGACTTCATTTCCCAGTATCCCTTTCCCTTCATCCTGTGAATGTTAAAAACTGTAAATGCCAAACTCTGTAAAGGTTTTGGCCAAACTGGAAGGATAATAAGTGGTCGCCATGGGAAATTCCCAAATATGAAAAATACCCAAGTCAGCTGGGGATTTATGGAGATTTTAATTAATATAAATGAAGGAATTAAGGGAAGGAGAGAGAGAGAGAGAGAGAGAGAGAGAGAGAGAGAATAGCCAAGCAGTAGAAAATGGCCTAGTCCAAAAATGGCCTAGGCCTGAGCCTAAGGGAGAGCAAGTCAGTCTTTATCACTCACACCACAAGATGATCTCCAAGCAAGCTCCAGTCCTCCACTGAACTGAGTTCAGAGTCTAACTCCACACTGAATTCAATTGCGAACTCCATTCAAAATGTCCTCACTTCAACTCCAAACTAAAACTACTAAATTATCTTTTACCCCTTCTTTTTAAAGAAATTTTCTTTTATGTAACCTCCCCTAAATTTTCACTTCTACCAATCACAGTTGACGCTTTTTCCCATGACTGCCCATTCTTAGTTCTCATCTTCTTTGGTTCTCGCCTTCTCTAGGTTAGATTAAATACTCAGAGTATTTCACATCTCTTTTGTTAAGCTTGCCTTTTGTAAGTTGTTTGACCTTTTAGGTACTAATTTAACCTTTATAGGTACTTAGCACCCTTTTGTATTAGATCTAAAAATAGACCTAGCTTAAGGTTTTAGCTTTACTGTAAGTATGAGTTAGGGACTTTTCTTTGTTCAGTCAGGAGTTTGCAACTTTATCTTCCCCTAAGGCACTGTCTGAGTTTGGTAGAGTAATTTTAAAAGTTCCCAATACATTCCTGATCAAGTATCTTCATTGTTAAAAATTGGGAATAGCTTAATCAAATCTTCTAAAGTATAGTCTGAGTAGTTCTAAGATTCACAATCCCCACATTACATGCTTATACTATATCAATTAAGTTGTGTATAAATCTGCTTATCCTTTATCAATTAAGTTGTGTGTAAATCTGCCCTCTTTCTCTTCTCTCACATATGAGATCTGAGTAAGCTTCTCTTTAATGAAGGTTTTTTTTTTCTTTCCTCTACTTCAAGTAAGTATTAATAAATAATATAAAAATATAATACTTGGAGTATTGGATATTAAATTTTAATCTAACACTTCTGGCAACCACAAAGAAAAGGGATTCTGGGAGATGAAGTCCAAGAGTACAGAATTCTATTTACACAGATGCCTCAAGGGTTGGTCAAAGAATACAATGAAGGAGAGTATGATGGTGATTGACAAGAGGTCAGTATCTACTATGTATTTAACTAAACATCCTAGACTTTACCATTTTGTCTTAAGTGTGCCTATGAGGTGAAAAAAAGTCTAAAGAGCTCTCAGGTAGTCAAACTGCCACTGTCAAGGTAGGCCTTCAAATCCTATATCTATTTCCTTCTGTAGAGATTCTCCACCCCGTAATACAGAGTTTTTCAATCAGAAAGCCTATGGGAAGCACACATGTTTTGTGTACCTGTTTCTGATCACATATAGATAAATTTAGAAGATAGAACATAGAGAATGAAATCAGAAAAATTCATCTTCATGAATTAAAATTCTACCTCAGATACTCACTAGCTTTGTGACTTTGAGCAAGTCACTTAACCGTATTTGCCTTAGTTTCCCCATCTGTAAAATGAACTGGAGAAGGAAATGACCAAAAAAAAATAGTATTTTTGCCAAGAAAATCCCAAATTGAATCGGGAAGGGTCAGACATGACTGAAACAATTGTACAACATTCCGATCTCAGAAGGAACATTTGTCTCATCTTTCTGGGGTTGTAGAAACCAAAAAAATATGCGGAGATTAAGGCCAAGCACACACTGAGGTGAATTAACCCATGATGAGAAAAACACCAGGAGATCCATCTACCTAATACTTGGTTGAAGCTTCCCTACTGAGACCATTTCTTTGCCCTAAGAGGTAAATTGTTTCAGAAGTTTATGAATCTTATTTCTGCAAGTCCAAAACTGAGAACCAGCTCATTCGATTTTCCCCTCACCCACAGTGCAAAGGAATCAAGTTTAAAACAAAGTAACTCTGAAATTTGTTTTTTTAATTGTTAGTGAAAACAACTGCTTGAAAAAATACACTACATCAGATGTTTTTGAAACATTCACCTGTATTGATGTAAGTCAGCAACAACAATGATCAATATCTTTCACTATGGTTAGATAGTCCACAAAAATCAATTTGGACAACTAATGTGAGAAACATTTTTCAAGATTTTAAGGGGAGATCAGGAGGGTCTATTCAGTAAGAACTTAAGTTACACTTTATTAGAAAATGTAGGTGAAATCACTATGCTAGAAAAAATAGTGTAGGTAAGTTTTGATAGAAATGCATATTTCTGCTTGAAAATAATAAACCAGAACTGTTGATTGAATGAGAATTAAAAGCATTTTGTCCAATCAATATGCAGAAAAGAATTCCCTTTGTAACATGTCTGATAAGTAGTAATGTAGTTTTTGTTCTAAGATTTCATTTGAGAGTGAACCCTCTGTTTCAGTTACTTTGGTACAGTTATTTTTGTTAATAAGGATGTTTTTCTTACAGATTCACAGAGATTCAGAGTTTGAAGGGACCACAGTGGCCATCTAGTTTGACATGTTCAAATAATAATTCTTCACTAAAACACAATCAATACTCAGTCAACTGGCTTCTGCTTGAGTTTATAATTATGGTGACTTTACAGCCTTCTAAAATAATCCATGCCAATTTCAGGTAGCTATGTTAGAATTTTTTTTCTCAAATCAAACCTAATGTTTTTCTTTGTAACTTTTGCTCTTTGATCTACATTCTTACTTGTATGACCAAACAGAATAAATCAGATCCTTCTTTCCTATGACAACGTTAAGGATACTTGAGGACAGGGATCATATACCAAGTTAAACACCTCCAATTCCTTAAATTAACTATAATGTGGGTTGAATTCAAGGCCCTTTGCTATTCTGTGTGCCCTTTTCTAGACATTCCTTAGATTATAGATTCCTTTTCCTACAATGTGGTTTCTGTAACTGAACAAATATATACTCAAGGACTAATTATTTAAATGATTTAAAATGCTAAAAATTACACAACCTCAGGAACAGATATTTTGTGTACACATCCCTGGTATTTAGACTTAACACTCACCTATATAAAGCATCAGTTTTGTTTCTGGAAGAAAAAAGAACCCCAACATAATTTCTTTTTGCAAAGTTCCAATTTAAGGAGTATTTAATTTGATGATGAGAAGTATGAAGTATAATCTAATAATGCCCTCCCAGCACATAAAAAGCCATTAAATGTAGACTTATAAAAATCTCTTCTCTATGCTTTCCAATAGGAAAACAAGAGGGAATAAATCTAGTCCTAATATTAGAGATATTTGCCATAAAAATGAAGATTAGTGACATTGATGGAAGTTTCTTTGTTTTTCCCATCTCCTCATTGGGAATTCCTTAAAACTAAAAATTGCTTTTATTTGCTCCAACTGGCTTAGATATAACCCTATTTAGTAGGCTGTGACTACCTTGAAAGTAGAGACTTTACATTAAAATATATACATGTGTATATGTATGTATATATACATATTCATTAATTACATATAGAATACTATCTATGTATGTGTATATGTCTGCATACATTTATATACACACATACACATATATGTATAATATTTCTCATATTCCTTGCACACAATGTAGATTATATGCATTGAAATAGTTGAATAGTTTAGTAAATAGAAGCCTGGGTCTAGAGTCCGGAAGACCTGATTTCAAAATTAGCCTAAGATACTTCCTACCTCTGTGACCCTGGGAAAATAACTAAATAACTAAATAAATGACTGCCTCATTTTCCTCAGTAATAGCACCTCCCTCCCAGGATTGTTGCAAGAAACAAATTATTTGTTTGTAGAACACATTGCATAGTTTCTAGAACACAAGAGGCATTTCACAAATGTTTATTTCTGTCTTCCTGCACTTAATGAAGTTTTCCTGACCTAAACTTAAAGAGTGTGATCCAGTCAAAACTGGACTAGTTCTGGAAGCAGAGGCTTTGGTCTTTCTGCCTCTCTGCCTCTCTGATCCTTAATATCTGTGTGTTCTAGAACAAGTCTTAATTTCTCTGGGCTTCAGCCTTTTCATCAGTAAAATGAGGAATCTGGATTAGATGGCCTTTAAGGTTCCCACTATCTATAAACCTAGGACCCTTTGATTTCTCAACTTCCTTCCTACTCTATGATGATTTGTAGGATTTTGATAAAGCCGATAAAAAGTCATATATACACAGCATCCAGTGTTGCTTAGAGATCACATTTCACTCAGCCTTTTCTTCATGGATCTAACCAATAACTCCAACAACTTGGCATTTCCAAGTTAGGTCACTGAATAACAAATGTTCTGCTATTGGAAAGACTTAATTTTAAAACTTCCAATAAAACATTTCTGATTCTTAGGGTTTCCAGAAGGGTAAAATTTTCCCATAAATAACCTGAGCCATTTTCTTAACTGACCAGATAATTTATGCCAGAAGCAGATTGGGCAGGTTACCCAGAAGCCCACAGAACAAAAACATCTTCTATAGGATATTAATAAAGTCTGGAAGAAAGGGGGGAAGGGACCACTATAGTTCCCTTATTCTAATCTCTTTATTTAGAAAAGAAAAAGTGACTCACTAAAAATCACATAAAATTATAAAGTAAGTTCTCAGACTAAAATGCAAACCTCTTGATTAGCCATAACATTCTCCCCACCAAGTTGTTTCATAATTTAATTGTTTTTCCTCTAGAAATTAGGCATGTTATCTAGTCTAATGGTGGTGAGGGATTGACTTTAATTTATGTTATTAGTCATCAGAACTCAGTTTTGGTATACTTAGAGTATGGTGTAGCAGAAAGTGCCTAGATTTATAGTCATAAAGGCTTGGGTTCAAATTTCAATAACCACTTGCAACTTTGAGTAAGTTACTTAATATTTTGAGACCTCAGTTTCTTTACCCATCTGTAAAACTGAGATGGACTAGATGTTCTCTACAGGCCATTCCAGTTCTAAATTGCTTTAGTCTTTTCTGCTGTGATATGCTATTTTAAGATACTACCCAGAATGACTTAACAATGATAAAATATGGATCAAAGGAAAATACTGTCAGAATATAAATTGTCTGTTCGTATAAAGGGATAAGTGGTTCCAAACATATGCAATGCTATAATAATCAATCAACAATATTTAATATATTTTATTATAATCAACAAAATATAATATATTTTATTACAATCTCAAATATCAGTATCTCATCTTTTCTAAATAAGGGTAAAATTGACAGTTGTCATGTGAGGCAAAGTGATTTTTTGAGAGGTTCAGATGAGAATGACAACTAACTTCTTATTGACTAGATTCCACTAAATTAGTGGGCATTCTTTCTTTGGTTCTGCACACATAAATGGTTAATTTTACCCTTAATTGGCCACTTATACCCTTTAAGCCTTGCAGAAATGGATGATTATTCCTTTATACTGAAATACATTCATAACTAGCTATTTCTAAGTATTGTTTGTGGTTGAATTGTGTGATTGTGTCTAATTATAAGAAAAAATCATTCAGTTCAGAGAGGAAAAGATTGAATATTTGTCCCTTACATGACAAAAGTCAGCACTTCAGGATATTGCTCAATACCATTAAACAAAAGTAGTCCCAATTTTATAGCATGATTAAAAATATCAGTCCTATTAGCTGGTAAAATATCTGATATTTTCATAAAGAATCTATATAATATTGATATTTCAAAGATTTTTCTGCTCAATTTGGATTATTTTAAAAAGGAGCAAATGTTCTCTCAGGAAGCATTTCAAGAAATCCATTTCAATTTCATTATTATTTCCCTGAAATTTAAGTAAATTAATGAGGCACATTGGGGTTTATATCTTCCCTCTGTCACTTGTAAAGCATTATGTAAAATGCCTAAACTTTCTTGACCTCAGTTTCCTTCTCTGATAAATGAAGGAATTGGACTAGATGTCCTCCAAAGTAACTTTCAGCTCTAAAGTCCATGAGCTGGTGAAGCTATGAATGTTGGTCACATTGGGCTATTTAAGTTTCACTCTAGACCAGCGGTTCTCAACCTCTCAATTTGTAGCAATGAGAATACATAATGCATATCAGGTATTTACATTCTGAATCATAACTGTAGCAAAATTACAGTTTTGAAGTAGCCACCAAAATAATTTTTTGGTTTGGGGTCACCGCAACATGAGGAACTGTATTGTGGGGTCACGGCATTAGAAAGGTTGAGAACTTCTGCTCTAGGTATTTTAGTACATGATATTAAGAGGTCAGATGAGGCATTTGACTATTTTAACTAATTTGGAAAAAGTCCATTTGGAAATACATAGAATGTCACTTTTTTGTAAAAAAAAAATGGCAGTACTGCAGTGATTACATCAACCTAAGTTTTTACATGTATGGTGCTTAGGAATGGAAATCAGTCTTTTTAAAAAATATTTTCTGACTTGTTTTTGAGAAATGTGAAATTTGACTTATATGAATCTGGTAAGCCATGTAATCTCTTTGGGCCCTCTCTCCTTGTTTTTTTTAACATGTCAAAATAATTTCTAATAATAGTTTTCTGATATTTCACAATTCATGTCCTTTCTCTCCCCTTCTCCCTTCAGCCCTCAATGTCAGGTAATATGATATAGTTTATACATGTGATATTGTGCAATATGTTTTTACATGTTCAACATGTGGTGAACAAAGGCACATATCACTTATACTAGAAAAAGTAAAGGAATCAAAGGGATGCTACATTTTACATTCAGACTCTATGTAATTTCTTCTATGGCAGTGGGTAGTCTTTTTCATCATGAATCCCTTGGAGTTGCCTTGGGGTCTTGTCTTTCTGATATTAGTTAAGTTGTTCACAATTGGTCACCCTCCCAGTTTCCTCATCTGTAAAATCATGACATTGGATTTTCCCTCAAAATTTTCTTCCAGCTCTAAGTCTATGATCCTATGATGTCAAGAATTGTTCTGTGTCCAGAGAGATTTTCCTGTACAGAAAAACTTGTACTTAAAAAAAGTTTTACATTTATAATTTTAGAATTTAAGAACTAAGATGAATTGTAGAGGTCATCTGGTTTGACCCCTTAATATTCACACATCTTAAAATTCCCAAAAGCTTCCCCAGGTTCACAGCATTCTTGGGGTCAGCATAGACTTAATATCACAATTCGTGAATCCCCACATAGGAGCTTTTGCCAAAAGACCAATAATGATTCAGAGCAAAATAAATTGAATTAGATATCATGATAAAATAATTGACTAGCAAAACATCTCATACATATGGAGGCCCCATATCTTATAGATTCCCCCTTGTCTCCCCTGTAAATCACCTGATTTTTCCAGTTATGTGTCTAGTACCTGACCCCTGGAATTTTCTTATTCGTGTCATGGGACAGTTTTCAGTCCTATTCAATTATTTCATTTGATTCTACAATCGTCTCATTGGGAACTAGATACAGATGTAATAATCTTCAGCTTTCTCCATCCCAACTCTCTTAAAAAGACTCCAGTGCTCAGAAACATCTTTATTATGCCACTCTTACACATAACATTTGGGATCTGATATTGGGATCCTACTTTCAATGGATAAAAATCATACTTTAAAGCCTCATCCAGAATTAATGTCGGGAAAGACTGTGACTACACAGACATGGGTCTCTTTTCCACAGATTAAGAATTTGGTGTCTAGAGAGGTAAGAATAGGATTTATTGCTGTATGACACAACTAGTCAGTGTTAGAGCCAGAATTCATAATTAGAAACAAAATTTCTGGACTTTGTAATATTCTCATTCCTACATCATCCAGCTGATAAAGATATTTGAAAAAATTACCTAACAATGTATTATTTTTCATTCGTATTACATTCAGAATTTTATTTTTAAGTCTAAATTTTTTGTGCAGAGAATAGGTCTTGATTTCATCAATGTGGAAACTTCCACCTCCAATTCATACCAGTAAACCATCTGTAACTTATATTCTTAAATTCCTTGGGATATTAAGAAGTTAAATGACTTACTGTGGCCACTCAACCATTAATCATGGCATGAACCCAGATCTACCTTACATATAGATCAGCCATTTCTTCATTATATCACAGTGTCCCTATTTTAGTGTTTTGAAGTAGTTTTCTCTAAGAAAAGAACAATAACTCATTTGTAGGTTAGCTTTACCAAAAAGAATAGTGTCATCGTTTGGACAGAATTTCTTTATTGTTTTGTTTTATTGTATTGCAGCAAAATGGCTCAGTGGACAGAAAGCCAGGCCTAGAGATAGGAGATCCTGGGTTCAAATCTGGTCTCAGACATTTCCTAGCTATGTAACCCTGTCAAGTCACTTCACATGAATTGCCCAGCCCTTACCACTCTTATGCCTTGGGATCAATTCTTATTATACATTCTAAGACTGAGGATAAGGGTTATTTAAAAAAAAGAAAAAGAAAAGAAAATTGCTTATATGATATTTTACTGCCAGAGAACTTATATAAAAGAACTTATAAAAAAGAACTTATATAAACTGAGTTTCCCTTGCTAATGTAGTGATAACCTATAGGAGACTCCTTTGGATTCAGGTAATATCAAAGTACCATCAAACAAATATGACACCAAATTCTGCAGTAATGAATAAGAACATGAGCATTCATGAATGTCTGGAGAGCTAGCACATTTTGGTAGAAGAGAATCCTATGCAAAGGAGCAATTGTAGGGAGAGTTGAGACATTCTCTGCCATACTACTTCCATGTCTTTAGGTTTCACAATGAATGAAATGCATCACCGGTTTCAGAATACTCATTTCATACTTCTAATGTTAAAATGTTATCTCATGATAAATGTTTGGTACAAGAATTACAAATCTTCAAATCTTTTATAAATATATAAATCAGTGACAATGTCATCTTGCACTGGAAGATGGAGTTTCCTCATTTTCCTCATCTGGGAGTTCCCTATGCTAAGGAAACCACAAGTCCAGTCCTTATTCCTTATTAAAAAAAAAAACAAACTCCAAAATAAAACCATTTTCCTTCCCTAATTCAGTAAACCAACTATAGTAACAAAGAATTGAATAAGGAGAGGAAAAAAGCAATTATGCAAAGCTATTACATTTTCCATGTATCACAAAATATGCAATATTCCATATTTCTTGTTCTTTATTCCATAATTTAAATTCCACATTTCCATTCAATAGATCCCTTTTTCTCCAAACAGTAAGAAGAATATTTCTTCAACCATTCACTGAAACCAAAGTTGATCAATATAAGTTACTAAGCATTTAGTTTACCTTTTCTTATTGTGTTGTTCTAATTTAAATTTTTGCAATTATGCTTATATTCATGATAAATGTTTGAGTTCATATAGGTTGTCCTATGCTTCTTTCAATTATTTTATAGTTGTCATTTATAATAT
The DNA here is from genome assembly GCF_027887165.1 of Monodelphis domestica. NCBI lineage: Eukaryota > Metazoa > Chordata > Mammalia > Didelphimorphia > Didelphidae > Monodelphis > Monodelphis domestica. The sequence goes on along the minus strand of NC_077230.1, from coordinate 130,417,001 downwards.
CATAATAATATGCCATATAATTAATGAATATATTAATTTGGTTTTATCCTATTGATGGACATCACCAAAGTAGATTCTCAACAAATGCAGTTTTCTTGGACTTTACTGATATATCTTGTTGATTTTCTTACGTTATTGTGAATGTATAATTATGTGTTTGTATTCTGTCTTACATTCGATGGCTAACTCTTTGAAATCAGAGATTATGTTATTAATTTCTAAATCTTGAGTCAAATAAAGCTTAGAAAAGGGATTATTTATATGTTGGTACATAGGCAAAATACTATAAGTACAGCCACTGAGGAAAAAAGTGCTTTATACATACTGGGAGGATATAACTATTGCTGTTAATTGTATTGCTTGTATCTATCTATATAATTTTCATGCTTTAAGGGTTTCAAATGTTCAGATAACAACTTTTCAAAAGAAGTAGATTTTGAGATAGGATTTGAGTCATTCAAAAAAGTCATGAAATTGGAGTGTTTACCTCTGCTACTTGGAGTATGAAAAAATCTAGAATGAATAAATACATTTTTCAGAGAAGGTAAAAAGGGACATAAGGATCAATATAGAATAGGAAAATAAAAGCGTAACTTTTCAAGCTCTATGAGGGCTAGAGTGATGCTGAATCTAAGCTTTCTATCAACCCAGTACCTATCTTGGTTATAGCCACAATGCTTGGAATTCATTTTTGGAATGGTCGTCTGAAAAGAACAGATTCATACTCTTGTTGAGAGGGAAACTAGATAAACTATAGAATCAATTTTTCCATTTCCCCTAACCCCCATTTCTCTATTTAGTTACCACAAGGGTAAAATTACTATTAGACTTCAATGATCCTGAATTGGTAGCCTCTCTTCAATGGGAATGACCTACATGACCCATTGCACTCAGAGTGCAATTAGAGAATGGGAATTAGCAAAATAAATTTAATTTGGAAAAAAGTGGAAAAGTAAAGAATTTTGAAAAAAATAAGCTGGGTTTGCCCCCTTAAGAAGAGTTCACAAATATTTGCTCCTTCTATAGGGGTGTTGTGAGTTCTTGCCTCTTTATATGCAAACACTGCAAAAGGCTTCCTATTATAAATCAAAAGGATCAAACAGATATGATAGCTTTAGCTTACAGAGACTTGAGCTAAAGGAGAAAAGGGCTTATACAAGTTGAACTGGTTAAAAACAAATAAAGGTACCTACCACTAAATCAGTAAGAGTAAGTAATAGTTTTATTTTTATTTGATGCTGAGATGAGGGCCAGTTGGCCTTTAAAAAATAGTTTCCATAGTTACCACACTGAATCAAAAGAAATGCGGTGACAGCATTTTTCCCCCATTGGTACCTTTATAGTTTTGTGCTACCCATCAAGTCATGTACTTTTGAGTAGATTCAGTAGTTGTGTGTAGCAGAAATTCTGTGAAAAGCTTCAAACTAGCTTCAATATAGACAGTCCCTTTGTTGTGATCCTCACATCATGAATACTGCCTATGATTGCTGCTGTCAATCCATTCAGAAGAGACAATAGGGAAGGTTCTCACCAAATGGAACTGTTGATCTCCCCCAAAATAGGATTACTATTTTTGTTGGAAAAAATGAAAGCACTCTAGTTAAATTACCAAAGAATCCACCCTAGGATAATCTGACTTATTCTGCTATAGGAAAATGTAAAATTCAGGGAATTTTTAAATTCCTAGTATAACATGATAAGTATGATTTTCTCTATTTTTCAATACATTTTAAAAATAATAGCACCATATATCTACTGTATAAGAGAAGAATGAAAGAAACATCACTGGGCAGTAGTCATCTTTGTTTTAAGTAATACAATGAGGCATTAAACATGTTGCTTAGTTAATTATCCCTTCATTCGCCTCCATAGAATTATGCTTGTACCATGAAGTTAGATATTATAATCATTCATTATTTAGTATGAGGAGGCATTAAAACTATTATGCAGAAAAAGTAATATAAATATACAGTATCTCCCTTCTGGAAAAGTAGGTCAGAGGTTAGTTAGTGAAGCTCCAACTTCCTTTTGCGAATAAAAACTGTTTGGGGAGCCAGCAATTTAATATGCTAGTTGTATGGAGAATCAGAGGTGCAAATCAGAATTTTCACAGCAGCATATTCATCTTCCTCATTAGGAAAAAGAAATCAAAGCAAAAATCTTTAAGTGCCTAATGCTCCATCAAGGGACTATTTCAATGTGTTAATATGGATTGGGTTTTCAAAGACTATGCCAATAGAACATTATCACTGGTAGGCATTGCCAACATGGAAAAGTTTGGGTGGTTTTCTGCAGTCTTGCAACACAAAGCTATAGCTCACAAGATATGGATGTATACCTTGTTGCAACTATAATAATACAGACTTTACATTCATGGATTCCCATTTCATGGATAAATATTATTCTATCTTCCTTTTTGAACATGATCCTACCAATGATTGAAATGCCTTCTGTTCAGTAAAAACTCTTTCTCCTTCTACTTGGTGGCACATTGCCAATGAAATTAGAGATCCTTGAATGGAAAATCACTAAGTTATCTCTATACAATTCACTATCAACGTTTAATTTCCTCATGAAACAAGTTAATAATGACTTTTGAGGTCCACTGAAGATAAAAAACCCCAAAATAGCAAGCACAACCACCTGATCCTCATCAAAGCCTACTTCTTTAAGATGCCAGTGATCTGGGTAAAAAATGAAACATCCATTTGGTGATTCACCTATTTCCACAGGCAAAATGTTGGATGCTGTGTGGAAAAAAGTGCATGGATGTTAAATTTAACTATTTAGTTTTCATTAATTCATTTTGCTTTAGAAGACATTTCCCAAAAGTCAAATGCCCCTACCAACTGGATTTGGAACTCAGATTATGTGTTTCACACTTTCCATTCTAATTATATACTAATATTTAATAGTTTCCTTTCACCCTAAGATTTATCTTTGACCTACATATGTACACAAATGCACACACACTTGTGTGTGCACTTATTATCTATAACATACAGGTTTAACATTTTTATTTCATTGTCTGTGTTTCTTCCTTCTTTCCTTGCTTCCTTCTTCCCTCCCTCCTTTTCTTCCTTGCTTCCTTCCTCCTTCCTTCATTTTCCTCCTTCCTTTTTTCTTCCTCCCTTCCTTCCTTCCTTCCTTCCTTCCTTCCTTCCTTCCTTCCTTCCTTCCTTCCTTCCTTCCTTCCTTCCTTCCTCCCTTCCTCCCTTCCTCCCTTCCTCCCTCCCTCCCTCCCTTCCTCCCTCCCTCCCACCCTTCCTCCCTCCCTCCCTTCCTCCCTCCCTCCCTTCCTCCCTCCCTCCCACCCTCCCTCCCTCCCTTCCTTCCTTCCTTCCTTCCTTCCTTCCTTCCTTCCTTCCTTCCTTCCTCCCTTCCTTCCTCCCTCCCTCTCTCCCTCTTCCTTCCTTCCTCCCTTCCTTCCTTCCTCCCCTTCCTTCCTCCATTCCTTCCTTCCTTCCTTCCTCCCCTTCCATCCTTCCTTCCTTCCTTCCTTCCTTCCTTCCTTCCTTCCTTCCTTCCTTCCTTCCTTCCTTCCTTCCTTCCTTCCTTCCTTCCTTCCTTCCTTCCTTCTTCTTTTTCTTTCTTTCTCTTCCTCTTTTTTCTTTTCATATTGACATCATTTCTTTACATCAAGTTCCAAAAAAGGATAAATACTATGTCTATATTGTTCTCTTCATGTGGTGCTTAACTTAATGGCAACTATAATTAAATACTTAATAGATGCTTTTATGACAATATTGGAATTGTACATTTTTAGTTGTTGATTAGCAAGACTCCTCTACTTATTTTCATAGGTTGGTTATTCTGTCACAGGGCAATCTGACTTTAATTTTGGTAGAGTGTGATTAAGGAAAATGTGTCAGGATTGATTCATCTTAATGTGGCAAGATAGCGATTGTTTTGGCAACATATAATAATTAAATCTAGTAAGCAGAAACTGAAAGAGAAAACCAGATGGTAACATTGTTAAGGAGTGTGTATGTGTGTATGTGTTTGTGTATGTGTCTTTTCTCAGGAAAAGTGCCAATGCAATGTATAATAATTTTCTAGTAGTCACAACCAATTTGGATAAGCAATGTTTCCAAGACAGCACAAAATTATATTTCTTCAAAACAACCCTGAAAATTAGCTCGTGACCAAGCAAGGGCTAAAGAAATAAGGATTTAGAAGCTAAAAAAAAATAGGCAACTGGCTGTACACTAGTTATAATCTGTGTCTCTTTTCTAATCTCATTCTAGTTTGGGATTTTGTGGTTCTCAGAAAACTAGGCATATATATTATATAGGCAGATGCTGTCTTAAAATTCTGTTAAGTTGGAGAATAGTAAGGTGTGCTCAAAAGAAAGTACATGGTAATAAAATATTGTGAGTTTATGTTCTAAGGTGCTACAAGTACATTCCTTTGAAAATATGTCATCAGTAGTAATGCAACGATATAGCAGTTGGTAACCCTGTGAAAGAAGGTGTCTTCTGCATCTTTCATGACACTATGTTACCTTGGACTGATCATTGTCTCTTTTCATTCTATAAAATTAGAGATAGAACAAGATGACATTTAAGGATTTTACTGGCTCTAATATTCTATGATTATATCATTTCATACATTGTTGTTGGGTTGAAGGGTAATCAGTTGGAACTAGCTTCATGAAAACCTACCAAATTTAGGAGCAGGGAAGAATAGAATAAGGGTACTTTGCCCTCCTAGCAGCCTGTGACTAGGTGAGATAGGAGGTTCAGAAGATCCAACTTACTCAGATACTTGAGGCAAGTTATGTTATCAGGAAGGGCCGATCATTGTTATACTTAATCTTTGTTGTTCCAGAGGAAGGACAGCAGGGAATTCTACTTCTTACCTTCTTACCAGTTCCCTAAGTGACTAGCTACTACTCTGAATGAAGACAGATTCCTTGTCATAAAAACATACTAGCAAATATGGGGGGGGGGTGCTTTTGTGTGTGTGTGATACTACTCAAGAGGTAAGAACAAAGTCATTTATTGTCTGACCTTAGAAAAGCCTGAGTGTTTCTGATGAATCTGCTAACCTTTACATAGAGCTTTAAAGATTGCAAAAACTAGGACTGAGATTCCACATTAACCAACCTCATTGTCCACAGATATCAGAACCATTTATCTATTCTCCTTTCCTAATCCATGTCCTTATAACCTATTGTATATATTAACCTTATGATGTTTGTGGCTACTCTTTGTGTGTGGTTAAGCTTCAGAAACTGGCTTAATAATGCCCAACTTTGCTTGCTGTGGCTAATCAGTGTGGAGAATTTAAGGATATTTTAATTGACTGACCAGCTCTCTTTGTCAGTTTAGGGAAGTTGACTCTGGTTTGTTACCTCTTTGGTATGCTAAGAACAAAAGCTATCAAAAAATGTAATGAAAGTGAGATTCAGAATCAGAAAGGTATGAATTCAGATTATGGATTAGATATTTTATGACTGGGCAAATCATTTCCCCTCTTTGATCTCATGTTTTACACGTCTCATGTCATTTTACATGTTTCACTAGTAAAAAAAGATAACTCTAGCACTGCCTACATTGTTAGTGCTGTAATAAAAGAACTTTATAAATCCTAAAGTGTTATAAAAACAAAAACTTAATATTCTTTTGATATGTTGACAAGATGGTAGATTTTCATATGTGATGCTCTTTTCTTCAAGTGAAAATGCACAAGTGCTCTCAACATCCTTTAAATTTCTGTGTTCTTCTCAGAAGTTTGGTCTCCACTTGTTATATTTCCAGTAGGCATGATGGTAAAAGAAATTAGAGATAAGAAGCTTTTTTTTTCTGCTAGAATAAAGGTTCACAATTTTGTGGGGTAAATGAATTAAATTCTATTCTTCCTAAACCTTAAATAAACTGGCATTGAGAGTTGAATTATGAAGCTGACTGCTGAATAGCTGAATAAACCTGTTCAGGGGCCTTACCTGAGTGGTAATCTATTTAAACTGTTGAGAGGGATATGTGGTTGGCAGGAACTAACTTAGGGATAACAATAATAAGAGTTCTGAATTACATTGCTAAATTGTGGTAGCAAAGCACTTTGTCATTCATTCAGTTATCTTCTTCTCACAAATCCTGGGAGGTAGGTAGCAATGTATTATTTGGATTTCAAAGAGGAAGAAAATAAGAATCACAGAAGTTCAGTATCCTGCCTGCATTTATGCAGAAAATATGGGCCAAAATCAGGATTTGAAGCTTGTTCCTTGGCAGTTCATTGACTTTACTACTGTACTGCCTAGGTGCTATTATGGATATAGAGTTCTGGGCTTGGTATCAGGAAGAGCAGAGTTCTCATTCTGACTCTGATACTTACTAGCTGTATGTCCCTAGGCAAGTCATTTAACCTCTGCTTTCTTCAATTTCCTTATCTATAATATAGGGCTAATAACAGCACCTACCTCCCAGGCTTGCTTGGATGATAAAATGAGATTATATTTCTTGAATTCTTAGCCCAGTGAATGGAACATAGCAGGAACTAAATATATGTGCATTCCCATTGACCTTTTTCATTCATTCCACATGAACTTGGATATCCTGATCTATTGAGGTGGTGATGCCAGTTTTAGGAATTCGAACTCAAAAGTATCTAACTGATGCAGATGCTTGATCCTATAAAAGGACTTTCACCCTTAAAAGAATGTGATTACATGAAGAGATGAAATGTCAAGACTCCAGTATATACCAATTACATTGAAATGTTAGCTTATGTAAGATTAGTTTTGGTTGATTTGCTGCCTCTAGATTACCAAAGTCATATACCTATCTGCCTCAAGGAATACATTAATTCCTATGAATCTATATTGATGGTGTAAAGCAGAAAAGAGGCATTAAGTGATGCCTTCTGATCAGTATGATAGAACATTGTCATGGCGAGAGTACCAGGTTTGAATCTTGGTTCTACTTCTTGGTCCTTTTGTAATCTTATTTAAGCCATTTCAGTTCTCTGGGTCTAAGGGTAAACTGATCTAGGCAATTAAATAGTTGAACTAGATGACTTTGAAGTCTCTTTATAGCCCTAAATCAGGATGTTTAGTAACTCAATAAAAGTAATTTATTAAACACTATTTGTCAGACACTGTTTTAAGCACTAGGGATGCAAATACAGGCAATAAGAATATTTTTGCTGCAAGAATATTAGACTCTAATGGAAGAAGAACAACACATAAAAGGAAGATAAAAAGTAGGGACAAGTGTGGCATGTTGTTACTGGTTCTGGGCCATGGTGGTAAAACTCAGAGAATGAAGAATTCTCTGTCTGAGTTCTTCTCACAATGAAAATAACAGGAGAAACGTTAGTGTGGGAAGGCAACTGAGACATAGTTAAGAAGAAACTTCGAGTTGGATAATAAAATAAAACCTCCAAAATTCATACTAACTGAATGCAAGGCCATTTCTAAGTAGTGAAACATGTCTTTCTTCTTTAAAAAAATGAAATGTATTGTTTTCCAGGAAACATAGTAACTAGAACTAGAATGACAAAGCAATTGAAGCCTTCTTTGTCCCATAGACCTTTCTCTGGCTTTCCAGCAAAGCTTATGGGAATCTTTTCATACTTTTAAAGGTATAATGTAGAATCCAAAGGACTACAGAGGAAATTTATTATATTGACATAGAATGATCAAAATATTTGAAAAACCAGCTCTCAGACCCCATGCTAAGAATCATATTAGTAGAGATTTTTTCTCCTAATGAATAGGTAAAGAATGTTTTGCAATTAGCCTTTAAAAATTTGTACCAACACATAATCTTAGTTCATTTTCTTTTATGTACCACATTTTGAAAGATTTAATAACATTTTGTACTTTTATTGAAAGTCTGGATGGCCTAGGTGAAAGAATGTGGAATGTGGAATCAGAACTGCCAGTTCTGAAGTCTCAGCTTACCCACTTCTTAGTTCTGTGACCTTGGACAACTAACTTTACTAAACTACAATTTTCTCATTTTTAGAATAAAGATAATAATGTTAGCAATAGGGTTATTTTGATTAAATGTATGTAAGGCATTTTGTAAATGTGGACCCTACTCTAGTATTTTAATAGAGGGGGTCTTGGGTTCTTTAAAACTATGAAAATTTTGCCAACTTCTGGATTGTAAAAAAACAAAACTTGAGTATGGGCTTGATGAGCATTGTAGGTTTATTAGAAGAGGAACAGCTTATCTATGTATGTAGATATTGATCATCAAGTTGTCCATAAAATAATTGGAGAACAGGAACTAAGTATCAAATATTGGTATTTCTGTGGGTGGAGGGAGTAACCATACTTTCAAAATAAAATATCATTTAAGTCATGAAATATTATCGTGTCCAAAAAATTGATTACAGAAATGCAAATTAAAGACATTGTGACAAACAACTAACTGGCTAATGTGAAAGAAAAGTGAAATGTGAAATGTGAAAAAAAAAGGAAAATGACAAATATTGTAAGGGATGTGGGAAAATTAGGACATTGAAACACTGTTAGTAGAGTTGTGAACTGATCTAGCCATTTTAGAAAACAATTTGAAACTATAACCAAAGGTCATAATCTCTAACCCCAAAAATACCAATACTAGGACTATGTCCCAAAGAGACAGAGGGGATAATAAAAGGAAAAGGACCAAAATATACAAAAATACTTATACTAGATCTTTTTTGTGGTACAAAGAATTGGAAATTGAGGGGATGCCAATCAATTGGGAAATGGCTGGTTAAGCTGTAGCATGTAATTGTGATGGAATACTACTGTGCTATAAGCAATGATCAACAGGATACTTTCAAACAAATCTGATTTATAAAATTTATATGAACCAATGAAAAATAAAGTAAACAAAACCAGTAGAACATTGTATAAAGTAACTGTAATGTATAATGAACTGTGAATGACTTAGCTATTACCTTGATCCCAGACAGTTCCAAAAGACTTATGATGAAAAATGCTATCCTCCAGTGAAAGACCTGATAGAGTATGAATGCTGATCAAAGCATACCTTTTTTTTACTTGCTTTTATTTATTTTATTTATCTGTATTTTCTTTTACAACATGACTAATAGGGAGTATGTTTTGCATGATTAAATATGTGTTATCTAAACCAAATTTCTTTCCTTCTCAAGTACCAGGGATGGGAGGGAGAGAATTTAGAATTCAAAATTTTGAAAAATAAACATTAAAAGTGTTTACATGTAATTGGGAAAAATACAATATTTGTTTAAAAAGTATTTAGTATAGCTGTGATTTTAGTCAAATCATTTAATTCTTCTGAACCTTAGTTTCTTTAGTTGTAATATGGGAGTACTGGAATATATGGCCTCTGAGCTCCCTTCCAGTTTTCTATCTATAATCCTATGATTTTATGAATCTTACTTGTATGATTAAAGTCGACACAGAGGCAACAATGACAACAGTAGCTCTGCTTATGTAGAGCTCACTAGATTTGTTGTTACTGTGGCTAAAGAGGAAAGAGGTTTTTTTGTTTTGCCAGCAATTATATATCTGATGAACACAGAATGCTGTTACCAATACACTGGGCAGGAGACTATGTTTGGTGTATTTCATGTTATGAGAACCTTTCATGTTGAAAGGAAAAATTAGTTACCTTTCAGTCTAGCTCTGTTATCTAGGCATATGTCTGTGATAAAATTGTTACTGATGTACTAGTTTGTTTCATTATTTTAATTGGTTAGGCACAAACACAAAGGTTTCGCATAAAGGACTCCTTGATTTCCTAATTAGTAGAGTTGACAGTGCATTTTCAGCTAACAATAACCCAGTTTGTAATTCAGATACTCTCTGATTAACTCTAAATAATAGACTTTGTTGCCTTCATCTCTCAGTTTCTTTGTTTTGGGCCAGTCATAGATAATAAGCTATTTGAAGCAATTTCCCTCCCTATTCACTCCCTTTTCACAAATTTCAGTGAATCCAAGTTTGATATTGCTAGTTACCCATCTAATTTGTGAAAGCTTGTTGTCATCTAAAAGACAGTGACTTTGGCTTGCCTATTTTTATGCATAGTGGTGGGATAAACAATTACTACATGCCATTAGCTTGCAATTATTTTTAATGTTTGAGACTATATGAACATGGATTTGAAGGTTAACTTAGCAACATATACTGTCTAATGTGGCAAAATGGTTTTATTGCTGTTCATTTCCCTTTCTGCTTTATACTGGATCATTTTATTGGGTTTTACCATAATGCTCCTAAAAGCCCAATTCATTCATTTCAACTGAGCAATAATGTTTTTAAAGATAAAATAATTTGAATGTGTTCCTCTTATTTTGCAACTACCTTAGGCTATTTTACTGAGTGGATACAAAAGCAATCAGACCTGCAGGGTGCTGTTTGGGTAGATTTGTAGGTATTTCTTATATGTACAATTTTTTTTTTTAACAAAAGAGCATGCACTACACAAAATCCAGCAATTAAAATATGGTACATAGTATATCTACTGAAAGAAAACTTTTAAAAGGATTTTAGATTTAGGTAGAGTGGCAAAAAGAATTAACTGTTACCTCCAAATCCCTTTTAAGTTGATATATTTTATTTTAGTGTAATGTATAGGTATGCTGTCTTGCTTATTAGTTTTCTAAGCACATGCTCATGTAAAGTAAGTTTGTAGTGTACAATGCATTTTCAAATATTCACCAAAGTGAGTATAGGGCAAAAGAAACAGTGTACAAAAGGAGACATTGGCAGATGACAATGACCACTAAAAGTCATCAATATTTTACCATTCCTTTAACAACTGTTTTTTTAAAACCTTACTTTCCATCTTGGAATCAATACTGTGTATTGGTTCCAAGGCAAAAGAGTGGTAAGGGCTAGGCAATGGGGGTTAAGTGACTTACCCAGGGTCACACAGCTGGGAAGTGTCTGAGGCCACATTTGAACCTAGGACCTCCCATCTCTAGTCCTGACTCACAATCCACTGAGCTACCCAGCTGCTGCCTGTTTTTTGGAACTTTTATAATTGTCAAGTTTTTCTATGAATTGTGGATATTTTAGAGGGGAGTTAAAATATTTGGCTATTTCTTAGTAAAGATGAATTTCTTAAGAAATGAAAAGTTGTTAGTTGTATTGGGGTTTTGCAACAGAATTTCTATTCTCTGATTTTACCCATAATGGAATGTAACGATAGTAAGTGTCTGACTCAATGTCTGACTCAGGGGGCTAATAGGACAGAGTAGAAAGAAGCTGAGCAGAAGACTGAAAAAATTATTCACTGGCACTGATTTAACGGAAATTTTCGGTAATTGAACAGCTCTTGGAAAAGAAATAGGAGAATTAAAAATGAATAGAGCTCAAGCAAGATAATTTCTCTTTCTTCATTAACACAATTTCTCCTATTCTCTGACTTCTGTCCCTTGTTTTTCTTGCCATCTACTCATGGGTAGAAAGGGAAAGAAGAGGACTAGGGTTAAGTTAGGCATAATAAAATGTGTCAAGTTCTACCGAATGTTATGTGGGTACATTATTGGTGGAACTGTGAAAAGGTATAGCTATTTTGACAAGCAATTTGGAATTATGGAAATAAAGTGACTAAAATATCAATATCCTTTGAATTAGAAATTGAATTATTGGGGTTATATCCCAAGGAAGCTATCAATAAGAAAAAAAGTTTTCATGCACTCCAAAATGCTTAGAGCAGTAATTTTTGTGATAGCTAAAAACTGAAACAACGTAGTTAACTATTAAATGAGAACTCTTTAAACAAATCAAAATGCAAAAATATAAAAGAATAGTATTGTGCTATAAGAAATATGTGTTATGAATACAAAGAAGCAAAGAAAATTCTATATAAAGTAATGCAAAATGAAATAAGCAGAGTCAAGAAAATAACATATACAGAAACAAAAACAATGTAAGTGAAAAGAATAGCTCTACCACAAAATCCCAAAAATAAATGTCACAGAATTACTAAGATCAATGGGATCTCAAAATGAAGTGATAAGAGAAGACCACCCCAACCTACCCTTTTATGGCACTGGTAGGTCTACACATTGCACATATTTTTGAACTTTATGTATTAGTCAGGTTGTTGACTCATTTTCTCTCTCTCTTTTTTAAATGGGATGGCTCTCTGGAAGGGAGAAAGGGGGTGCTAGATGGGATATTATGATGTGAGAAGAAGAAAAACATCAATAAAAATTTTAAAAAGAATCCTATCTGGATAATTGTTGAATTTTGAAGTTAGTACAGTAGTTTTTATCAGGGTTGCTTGAGATATTTTCTATGGGAACTGAAGGATTGGTTACTGTGAAAGTCTTTGTTCTAAAATGATATTTCTGTTCTTGTTCTCTATTGCATTGATAAGATGAAAGACCAGGGATATATACAAATGACTTCTGGGTAAATTGTCCAAATGATCTATATGTTTTTATTAAGGAAGCTTCAGCAAAAAGATGCATGAAGAAAGAGGGCTCTGAGAGTAATTTAGAGAGTATAGACTACTTCACACAACAAATTGTATGCCTAGGTTAAAAGGTCTGTGATTCAATAGTTACATTTGGAATTCAAACATGTCAGTTTATTGATCACATTCTTTTGATTGAAATACAAAGTAATCCCAATACAACTGGGAGTTTAATAAGATAAAAAAGACGATGCCCTTGTGCTCATTCAGTATAGTCTTTTGCACAACCAATGTAATTTACACATTATTTCAAGGGTTATTCAAAAAATATCTACTCAGTTTCCTGAATGGAAGAGAGCCCAGTGAGCCTCTTGGTAAAGAGGAAATAATTAACACTTTGCTCATTGTTTGCTGAGAAAGGGAACTATGAGTTGTAGTGAGTATAGAAAATATTAAGGGTCATGGAATCATAGAATGAGAGTTTGAAGGCACCTTTTAGATCATCTAGTTCAATTCACTCATTTTATAATTGTGAAACTGAGATCCATAAAAGTCAGGTGACTTTCTCAAAGTCATGAAGGTAGTAGATGTCAGAATTAATGCTTTTCCCACTGGCCCTTGCTAGCTCCCCAAAGACACTTTGTTCCTTATAATATACTTATTAACATGCCTATTCTTATCTTTTCACATATTTTCTAATATTCTGACTAATCTGAACTACTTACTACACTGCAAACTTGTCTTTCATTATCATGCTTTCCTTGTCCATCCTTTATCTTGGGCCTGGAATGTATTTTTCTAAGCTTCATCTATAGTTTTATTATTATTTGTCTCAGCTAGATTTCCCCTTTCTCGGTACTCCCATGAAAACTTGGTTGCTCCTTTCCTAGACACTGATAATTTAGTTAGGATTGTGATATTTTTATGTTTATGTATATTATATAATGTGCTTCATGAGGGTCAAATTTATTGTCTTATTTTTTCTTCATATCTCCTCTAGTACCTACCACTGTATTTCAAACATAGAACTTAATAAATATTTCAAGTATAACTGTAAGAATTTGATAAATTGCTTAATGGATAAGAACTTGGGAAAGCATGTATTATCAATAAGAAATGAACATGAGTTGTTTTTTTTAAATCACTGACAAAATAAATTTGCTGAAATAGTAATTACTTATTTGTTAAATAGAATTTCTCAGAGAACTTAGTAGGGTTGTGCCTTGTACTCATTAAATGTTAAATGCAGGTCTTCAGCTACACTTTAAATCTGCTACCTCCTAATTTTTGTTTCTTTATGTTTCTTTAATTCCTTCTCATTTTACAAGGCTCAAGTCAATTCTTCCCCCATTTTAGTATCCCCTTTTCCTTTGGGTATCTCTTCATTCTTTAGACTATTTTTTTCTTTCCATAGCTCTTTGACTCTCTACTTCAGTTCCATAATTCCATTGGATTCTGCCTTGTATACTACTTTTTGTATGTAATCAGGGGCTTCTGAGCTAGAACAAGGGGGCTACTAATCCTGATATATTTGTTTATATCATCACCACCACCCCCAGCTGACTTTATTAATCTCTGTTTTGAAGCCATTCCTCCATTGTATCTGGTATCTCACTCAAATGAATATTCCATTCAAAAATATAGGTTATAACCCATCCAAGTCTTGCCTTTCTCTGTGACTTTTATCTTCATAACCTAACACAGTGCCTTGGGCTTGGTAGTTGAATAATAAATGCTTGAATTAAATTGATTTAATATTTATAAAATGTTAGATAAATGAAAGCTTCCCCCCTTTCTATCCCCATCATACCATGATTCCATCTTACCATAACAAAGTATAATGAATCCTTTTCTTCATTGATGAGCTTTCAGAGTAGCATTTTTATCAAAGTACATTATTTGTTGCTGATGTTGGACTCACCTGATAGAAATATTATTATGAGGGATTGAATGAATTGAGACTCTATAGGGAAATATTTATCTTAATAGGCTATATTGAAATTACTTTAAAGAAGAATTTCATTTTTTTTCCTGCAAAAACTCGATTATTGAGAACGATTCTCTGCTTTTGAGGTGTATTTTTACCAGGAGATTTTCTTTCTTCTTATATAAGCCATATTAATATTAAAAATAGATTGAGGATCTCTAGCAATCAGTGCCAAATAGGACAATGTCAGTTCAATTTTATTCAAGTTTTCTAACAATGGACAATGCAGTATGAATCTGCTTAGCAGCTTGTGTTCTACATATAACAGCTATCTTGTTTTTCTTGGTCCTGTTTAATCAGCATTGCTATTCACTTGCAACTTTCTTATCAATCTTTTATTTATTCTGCTTGGGAATTTTCCTTCCTTTCTTTCCTTTCCCTTTTGTGAAGTTGCTTCTGTTTTTGTAACTAAGCAAGTTTTCACATAAAACAGGCTTATTGTATTGTCCTGAAGACATTTTCAAGGGACCTCTCCATTTTATTTGTGAGAACCTATTTTTACTAGGCTTCTTTTCTCTTGGGCTAGCAAGGACACTGCTTATTATTCTCTCATTGACATTTTGAATTTGTTTCTGCCCCTGGACTCTTCTAGGTAGGTCTCTTCTTGATTGAGCAGTTCTTCAAAGTAGATAGATTCTCATTCTTTAATAGAATTCCCATTTATAACAATCACATTTTTTTTCAGGTTTTAAATGATCAGACCTTCTTGTATAGAGATACCAGATAAATCTTTTTTTTTTCTTTTCTTTTTTATTTAGAAAATGAGAACTTAGAAAAAGCCAGAGATGAAAGAAAGCACATGATGCTTTTGTGAACTGTGATCAAGAATGGCTTTGCTACAAATCTCAATATTGCCATCATCCACTAGAAATCCATTCTTTTTCTTTCCTATCTAGTTACCGGGGAGACAATCTTGGGATGGGGCACAAAAGGCTCTGGAGAATTTCTTTCTCCCTGTCTTTGTGAAAAAGGTTGGAATCAAAACCTAAATGAATAAATCCCTCAAATAAGTATAGATTCTATTTATCTTGAGATTTATTTACTATGTGAGTAGTATGTGCTGTGGAAGTCTTAAAAAAAAGCTGTTTCTTTTTTGAGACGTGAAATTGGAGCTCATTATAATCACCAGCCCTGAGACTATGCTTTCCCCATCCTTTCTTCATGCTTATTTCTTTCTTTGGTGTCCATGAGAAGTCAAATTAATAGCAGTCACTTTTAATAAACTCCTTCCAAAACTCAGTATGCATTCTTTTTTTTTTTTGTCGAGTCACAGTTCTTTAGGTCTAAATTCCACATTTTAAAAATGAGGGATATTGGATACTATGATTTCCATATTGCTCCACACTTCTAAATTCCAACATTATAATGACTTCAGGTATAATGGTGTTAAGATATTTGTCTTGCTTCCTTTGGCACATAGCAAATGTTCGTTTGTTTTTCCTGCAGTGAGGGTAAAATTGGACTTACATTGTTCCCATGCAGCTTGTCAATCTAGGCAGAAATGCCCAGGAATGGTGAGTTCACACTCAGCTAACTTATATACCTACTTTAGGGGAAACAGGACTTTTTTACCTTGCTTATTTTACTGTATTGGAAATGACAGGGTTAGAGTTCATTGGGTTTTCATTGGTTCAAACAAATGAAGCCAGGATCTAACATGTCATAACTTTATAGAATGTTAAGAACTAGAAGTAATAGCACTCTCATAAACAAAATCAATCTCTCTCTCTCTCTCTCTCTCTCTCTCTCTCTCTCTCTCTCTCTCTCTCTCATTCTCTCTTTCTACATGAGTAGAGTGAGCAAAGACAAGGAAATAAATGGGAGACAGGTAGAGGTAGAAATAATTTGTGTCAACTGATTGTTTATCAGGGGTAAGAGAGATGAGGAGTAGGTAAAGGTGACATTGAAGTTGTGAATATGAGTGACCAGAATGATGGTGATGCTTGTAACAGTAACAGAAAAGTTTGGAAGAGAGATGGATCTTAGAGGAAAGGCAATCTAAACAAAAGCTATCATGTCTCAAACCATCCATGCATGTTCATCCTGACTACATTGTTCCATACAAAAAGAAAATAGGCCAAGCAGAGCTCTCTCTAACTGGACACAGCTTTAAAGAGTAAAACCTCACAAATAAAAATCCTCTGAAAGGAAGAGCAGGTTAGAATTGTCCTAGTTGAACCTTCCAGCATGCTGCTGTGTACATTCAGTGTTGGCTAAATTTTCCTTGTCTACTGACTACTTCCAAAATGCCTACAAACAAACCCATGTCTCATCCATCACCAAAAACCTCTGCCTTGATCTGTCCATTTCTGTTATCTTGTATATTACTCTTTCCTTTTCCTATTCAACTCTTTGGAAAGACCACCCACGATCTGTATTTCCATTTTCTTTCCTCATACTTGATCTTCTTAATTCTCTATGGTGTGGTTTCTTATGTCATTATTTGATCAAAACTGGTTTCTCCAACATTATTATCAATCTCTAAATTTCTAAATCTAATGGCCTTTTCTGACTCTTCATTCTTCTTGACCTCTCTGCAGTCTCTGGTTTGTTGGTCACCCTCTTCTTATTGAAACTCTCATCTCTCTAGGTCTCCATGACACTAATGTCTCCTAGATATTCTCCTCTCCATTCTTTAAAGATCAATTCACATCACTTATTCCATGATCCCTTCCTTAGAATGCTCATAGCACATTTTGTTTTATTTTGTCTATATAATTTACCTCCCTTATGAGAGTTCTAGTATTTTGATGACAAAGATTATGTATTATTTATGTTTATAGCCTATTTGTGCTCTAGGCCTTACTAGAGTATTTAATCCATTAGTAATTATTGAATTTGTCAAATTAACAGACTACTGTATCATGAGTTAGGAGAATTCAGTTATAATCTCAGTTTTGCCACTAAGTAGCTGTATGACCTTGAAAAAATCATTATCCTTTTTGGAATTTATTTTTCTCTTCTATAAATTGATAGGAGATGGTTTCTATAGTCTCTCTCATTCCAAAATTCCATGATTTCTGGGATAGTCTGGTATAAGTTTCATGGCACACTTCCTTTTCTAATACATGGTCTTTGATTCTAACTCTATGGGGACTGCAATAATCTATAGACATGACTTCTCTGTAGAAAATGGGTTTTTCTCTGATTCCATATTCATGGTTTTCACCCTCTGTACATGGAATATAGGGAGTAAAAAGCTACAATAATGGATGACAGTAGCCTCATGGTCATATTTTCTGTAACTTAGTCTTTTAAAATGAAATACTTGGCAAGGAGTTTTATGTCAGCAGTAATGGGAACCCTAGATTACTGCCATTGAGATAGAGTTGATAGAATGAGAAGAGGAAACTGAGTAGATAAAAACAGGAATAAAGTGGTAAGTAGGCTATCTAGTTTAAAGAAGAGATCAAATCCAAAAGGAGATGGGGAATGAGGAAAAATATGAACAGTATTTTCAACACTTTGTAATTTTTTAATCTCTTCCTCAGCCTTGCTGACTGCCCTACTTTCAATCAAATTATAGCTCATGTTTCTATTACTCTTTAAGGCTTTCAAAGTATTTTAAATAAACTTCATTTAATCCTCATACATCCTATAACATATCTACTATGATTCTTAGAGATGAAGCAATTTATGTTAAGTGACTTTTCCAAGGTCACAAATCTAGTAAGTATCTAAAGTGATATTCCATCCTAAAGTGCTGACTCCAAGTTCTCTGCTTTATCTACTATATAACACTGTTTCTCTCCTATGCCATATGGGCCACTCTACTCTTTCTCTTAGAATATTGGAGGAATAGCTGGAACCGGAAGCATCCAGTTGTCAAAGTGAGTGTTTAAAGATAAGATCAAAGAAATCATATTAAATTCTTGGAAGCAATTCTCTGCCTACATGACAGCCTTAACTACCACATCTATGTAGAAAGATACTCAAGAATGTCTCTGAGCATCTTCCTCCATAATAATATATATGTTTTCTGAAGCACCATTTTGAGCCAAACCTATTTCGCCTATTGTTCCATCTCTAGCTACCACTCTTTCTTAGGCAGGTAGACTACTATCATTAGACAGTCTTTTTGTAATTTCTCTGTTTAATCCACTGGACTCATCTTCCTTCCCACTTTCCATTACACAAAGGATGCCTTTATTTCTTTATTTTTGTTTCTCCTCACCGTATCCCAAAAGCACATGATAACTTTCAAGAATGCTTAGATGTACTTACATATAAATAGAAAGTTACAATAACCTCTCTTTTGACAGAATTCATTTTTTCTGCCTAGCTATTGAGCTATTATTATCCTAAGAAAACATCTGTTGTTATTCCAATCCAAGTTGCTTTTTTCTATCTTCTGTAAATTCCCTTTTGTTTCCACCTTGAGGATACCCTAGATCATGTCATGTTTTGATGCTTTTTGTTTCTTTGCAATTTTTGTCCTCTTCTTAGGATCTCTTCGAGTATAATGTACATTAATCTATTTCATAGTCTAGTTTTAATTCATCGATCATCTGCTTGACATTAGGATCTTTGTTTTCTTATCAGGTACTTTCACTTCTCCCTCTGAGGTCCCATCATTGACCTGTTTTGTTGCTTTTCAGCCAACATTCATACTTTAATGCTAATTAAACCTCATCTGTCTTTGAAAAAGGTTAGACTATTTTAAAAAGAACAGAGAAGTTTAATTTCCCCCTGTCTATCTACATATGGATCTTATAGAAGCTTCTGTAATATGTGAAAGCTATATTTTTAGGCATTTATCTGATAATACAGGTGGGAATATAGAAGAAAAAAGATACATAATATAAAAATAAAGAAGATTTCTAGTTATACATCTAAGGATACAACATACCGAAGTCAACAAAGTGAACATTCCTAGGAAGGAAAGAGGAAACTAGAATTAGTATGAATGTCCTTTGTGTGAGGCACATATACTAACAATGAGAAAGAGGAATGTGGTAAGTATGAGTTAGTGTGGAAAATGCGCTGGATTTGGAGTCAGAAGCCCCAAGTTCAAATTTCACTTTTGCTAATTACTACTTGAGTAAACTACTTACCCTTTCTTGGATTCATTTCCTTATCTATAAAGCGAGGGGATCGAATGAAATGATTCCTGATGTCCTTTCAACTCTTAATCTATGACCCTATGATATATAAGACATAAATAGAACAGGCAATATCTATTGAAAATGAAAAAAAATTGGGATAGAAAATAAATGATAGTTAAATGTTTTGAATAGGCAAAATGTAGAATTATAAAAATACTTTTTAGAAAGGAACATACTTATAATTTGTATATGTATGTATATTCTTTTATCTAATATTAAATAATTAAATGATGATTAATTAGGAAGAATGCCACAATGTCAAGCTAAAAAATTCTGTAGAATATAAAAGTATTTCAGTCACAAAGAAGGATAAAAATACAAGTACAGATGGGTGAAACATTGAACAAAATGGGGAATTTTGAAAGGAGCAGAAAAGAGAGAAAACATTATCCATCATTTTTCTGAGGTAAAAAGAAGTTGTTGTTTTTAAATGGATTCTACAGAATCAAGACCTAGTATATTAATGACTTATACATGTAATTTTAATCATTATCTTAGAGTCTTCTTCCTCTAGATATGGACAGAGACTGGATCTATAATTTCATGGATATTGAGAACTAATTGGGGAAACTACCATTGTTGGAAGGCCCATTATCTATTATTTGTTGGTTTAGAGATTTGCCTTGAGCCCTGAAAAATTATGTGATTTGCTAAGGGTCACATAGTCAATTTGAATCAGAAACAGGACTTGAACTCATTCTGAATTTGAAGTCTATTTTCTAGTCATAAGTAATGCCCCATTTTTTTGCCCCAATTCAGTTAAAATCAATAAGCATTTAATTAAGCAACTACTAAATGCCAGGCATTGTATTAAATCTAAGAATAAAAATTCAAATGGAAAAATATTCCCTGAATTTAAGTTGAGATAGTCTATGAGGCAGGGATATAAAATTTCCAGAGATGCACATAAAGAAGACAATTTTAAGACAGAAAGAGGGTGGCACCTGAATTGAGCCTTGGAGGAAATTTGAGATTTCCTTTTACATTTTAGGCATTCAACACATCTTGGGTAAATGTGTGGTGGTCAAAACATTTTGGTAAGGAGTCTAAGATTACAGGTTGTTTCTATGCAAGTGAGTTAGTTTGATTGTATTACTTTTACCCACCAGTTTTATGGTAAATGTCTTGGTCATAAAGGTACTGGGTAAAAGTGAATATGTCTAAGTAAGTTTAAATTGTTACCACAAATAGGAGAGGGTGAGGGAGAGGAAGTACAATTACTAATTATTGTGGGTCATTAATGAGATCTTTACTTGCAAAAATAACACATTAAATTAAATTTAACTACATTTTGAAGATTACATGAATGCCAAAATATGGTACCAAGGACATGTAGATTTTTCATTATTAGTTATGCCATTTGCATTAATTAGTCTTCTAATTTTATGAGTTGTTCTTAAGAGTGAATAAATCTTTATCGTTTGTATACCACTCAGTACTATAGTCCAGTGTAGTTGTACATATGAGCTTTTAAAATATTTTTCAAATGAACGAAGCAACATTTACAAAGTCAATTCCCATGATATTGAAGATAATTTGTAGTTAGTAATCATTTAACTCAAGGGACAGTATTATTTCATGAGAATAGGCTGAGCTTCAGATTTTGACTTTGGCACTTACTACCTAGTTAACCTCACACTAATCATTTAACCTCTATAGAATTGCCCCATATATCTGGCAGAGTGACAAGGACTAAATTTGATAATATTAGTTTAGACCTTTGGAACTATGAAGTAATGTGTTAGTTGACTCTTTCTGACTCCTGACAAAAGATTTTGAAATTTAAAAAATTGACCATAGAATTTATCTCTAGATTTGTGAATTAGTCTATACCAAAGAGAATTTTAAGAGTATTTTTTTATTTTTGATCTACTTTAATAGTAACTTATACCGAATATGTTTTATTAAAAATTGAATTAATAAATTATCTTTGATAGATTTTCATTTTGCCAAGTACCCATTCACTAGATGTCACTAATTCTTTTTAATAAAAATCAGAAGTCATCTGTTTTTCCTCTGGACAGATGGCTTGATACTGCTCACAGCTAGTATCTTGGGGCCTTCATCATCAAAATACAGCCAGAATTAAATTTCTGGGCCACTGACCATGGAAAGCTGAGGACTCTAATTAGTTGCCATATAAGGACTGCTGCCACAGGTGTGTGGTGCTCCTTGTGAGATAGCTAGAGATTTGACCAAAACATTAATTTACTCTTTATGAAGAAATCTCTCTTTTTATACGATTTATATGTAGTATATACCCTTGATGATGAATTAACAATGAAAGATGGAAGACATCTTTATTAAGAAAATTCTATGACATTCCATAAATTCCCTTTGAAGGCCATATTTCCCTAGTGGGATTTTCATCTAAAAATAAGAAAGACAGATGGGAAAAAGAAATGTTAGACAAATACTAGACAATGAGCTCTGCATTGTTGAATAACATTGTGTCTATTCTCATCTTTTAAGAGGCTCTTCAATAAATAGAGGAAAACAAATTGAGGGAAAGAATTTGGAAGGAACATTTTGAATCGATTTTAAAACCAAGAAAGAAAATTCTGGTTTAGTCACTAAAACCCATTTAACTACATTACAGATAGGAGTTTATTTTTCTCCCAGAGAATGCATTTGGAGGGATTTTGAAGAAAAATGTTTTTAGTATATTGCAATGACTCAAATAGGCAAGAATAAAAATGAAATCCTCATTCTTTTTTTTTACTGTTTTGAATTTGAGCACATAAAAAGAAACATTCTGTGCACTATACACATATAGAAAAAATTACTGCGTTTATCCAAATAAAGTTAATTTTTTAATTGAATTGAAACTTTAATTGAAACTAAGCTAGTGAAACTTGTCAATTTTAGAGGACAGAGAAGGTCAAGGAAGCCATAGGATGTGCTTTTTGATTCATCTATTCAGACAATAATCAATGATTCACATCTATTATGTGGATTATAATACTTTACATCGCCATGTCTGTCCTAAAGCTTGCAAAACACTTTGTCTTCTATGATTCTCACAAAAAAATCTTATTACCCCCATTTTACAGATGAATAAATGAGGCTCAGAGAAGCTTAATGCATGCCTATGGCTATCCTGTAAATAAGTGTCAGAGATAGAATTTGAACCTAGTCCTTACTGACTGAAATTTCAGCATTTTACCTACTATGCTATATACTATCTCCATAGTAATGTCCAAGTTGTTTCCAGTGATGACAAACAAAATATAGGTAGAATTTAGTTCTTGTAGCTCCTCTTTGGGGAATTTCTTGGAACATCCTTTCACTTATATTCTCAATAGCTCACTTGCACTGTTGGTTAGAGGCTCCAGTTGCATATTTTGGCTAGACTTTGAGTTCACTCACTTTACCATGACTTTGACTCAGCCAATTCTGATTACCCTTATGGAGCTAAAGCAGATGGTGATCCACCCTCGTAATTAGCCCTATCCACTCCTCTTATGGTTCCCCACCATGCCACCATGCTTTTGGCCCTGAAATCTATAGGACTGCATATACTCTGAAGCATACTCATGACATCTGGCAAGAAAGAGAATAACAAGCTTTCAAAAATGGAATAAAAACCAGAATAGGATGAGATCTTGCAATCCTGAAATGGACAGGGAACAAAAGTGAAATAGATTAGCTACTGTGCCGGAAGCAGCAGAAAGGTCAGGAAGGATGAAGATGTGGAAAAGAGGTCCATAGCGATGGCTAAAGGGCAAGCAATTGAGATGAATTCCATTTTCTGGGGTCCCTTTTCAAGCTATTACCCTGGAGTTCTGACACATGGAATTCTTAAAACAGCCTCCATGCTAATCTCTTCTTTTATTTCTTAATCAGCACAACACAACATTATTAAGCTACAGGTCTTGAAGTCAGTGGGGTGTATATGTCAACCCTGTTTTGTTTCATGCTGACTATTGGTTATTGCTGAGCAAAATTGTGTAAAGGTCAACAATTTAGAAAGCACTATAAACTTACTGACTTTTATACATCACTGAAGTTAATAGCTTCCCCTAAAGCATGTAATAAAAGTGTAATTTTTGGTATTTTAAAGTTTTAGGGCAACACTAGCTTTATTTGTTGGAAAAAAGTTTAGAGAAAACCGTGCTAATCTATCTAAAACCTAAAGTTTCTTTCAAATCTCCACACAGACTAAAATATCAGAAGGGACTAGTAATTAAATGATGTGCTTAGGAAAGGCTAATTAATTTAGGCATTACTTTGAAACAGTTGCCACCAGTCCTTCCATCTGCACAGTTGACAGGTGCAATTGGCACTAAGCATTGTTGTACCCTCTGGCGTGTCTGGCTCCCCAGTAGGCCTTAGTGTGAGAAGAGAATGGTTTGTAACCCCTCAGTCAGCAGTGGTCTTGCATCAGTCAGAGATTACATCCTTACTGTTCTTCTTTTGGTTCATGATGGTAATGGGAATGATGATTTTTTTTTAATCTTGCCTTTGCCATTCATTCATCAACCTCTCAAGGTGTTCCTAACAGTCCCTGACATATAAAATGAATGCTTAATATTTAGATTTCCTTTTTGCCATTTTGGTTTAACCAATACATAAGAAATCAGAAGTTCATAATATTTAGAACTGGTATAGGATTGGAGGACAGGAAGTTTCAAAATTCTCCAGTCCAAACTCTTTATTTTATAAATGAAGAAATTAAGAATGAGACCAAGAAAGTAGAAGTTCCTTGCTCAAAGTAATAGAAATTATATATAGAAGTTCCAAAATTAAAACCCAGGACTTTTGACTTCCTATGTACTTTTCCAACTTAAAGAGAAAATTCAAAACAAAATATAATTTCCTCACATAAGTGTAGTTAGGTTTTCTTCTATTTTCCTAAAAGATTTTGACCTAAACAGAAAATTTGAGTCAAAATCATCCCAGTATACTCGCACATTTAGCAAAGAATGTGGACATTGGAACTTTTTAAAAGGATAAATTGAAGGGTGGTTATTTGCAAGAACTTTTCACATCACTAAAGGGTCATGCATAATATTATCAGTGCACTTGATAATACACACATAACCCAATTAATTGTTTACCTAAAAATGACACTGGGTGAGAAATTTTACACATAGCTGTTAGTTTCATAGAAGAAACATTTTTATATAAGAAATAACCAGTATGGTAAACTACAAGCTAACTGACCTTCATGCGTATCTTGCTAACTCTGTTCATCACTGAATGTACAATGTCTATCCTGTACAAAATGCCAAATGTTACAATATGATTTCATGAGCTCATACTGGGGTTTGGTTATAGTGGATTAATAAAGGTAGTGTGAGTCAGTGTTATCTGGGACAATGTGTTGCAGGCTATGTATTCAAGCACTTGATTTACAAAAACACAAACAGATGATTTACATAAATCATTTTTAGGGACAGGTGTGTTGTCTCAAGTAAAGAATATCTTGAAGAATTGTGGAAACAATGATAAATGAAAACAGTCATGATAATTCTTTAAATGTGTTGGCCATAATTAAAATTTTTATTTATAAACATGGGAAATAAAATGAATAAAACCAGTTTTGTTCTATACAAGACACTTTTTGTTTTTTCTAGACAATATAGAGAAAGATAAAACTCCTCAAATTATAATAAAAGCCAAAATTCCTAGTGGAGTTGCATTACCTCACTCTGAATCTCAGTTTCCTTTTCTGTAAAATAGAATTTGAGCTACATTCTCTCCCTGGTCCCTTTTGGCTCTAAAATTCATCAAACATATTAAATAATTGTATTGTATGAGGTATTTTGGCAGTTAGCTTCCCTAGTGGTTTTTATGCCCAAGGTACTTCTTTCTATAGATAATATAACAAATTTGTATGGTAGAACACTGATCCCCACAGATCAGAGGAAGGAGGAATGGATAATTTGAGGAGAGATGTTTTAGGAAGGTCATTCTAACTATATTTGTAACTATAAAGACAAAAATAAAGAGTTGATACTACAAAATGGATAATATTGACAATTCCCCTTTCCCTATCCCACCCTATTACTAGATTCAACAACATAGTACAAAGAGGGAAAATACACATACCAATAGCAAATAAACTAATAGGCCCAAAGGAACTGGGGCCAGCTCTGCCCTTTATCACCTCAATGAATGTATATGAGTTGTTCCAGCTCTTTGTATAAAGGTTTTATTTTTGATTTGTAAAAGTAAGGAATAAGGTGGCATGTTTCCTTCTGACCTTAAATTTGATAAAATTAGAGAACACTAACAAGAACCCCATTCACTATATAAGGAATTTAAATTAATCTCTTGGCATGGAATATATGAAAAAGTATCCCAGAACCAAAATCAAATATAACAAATACTATATAATTCATCAATTCATGTACCTTAAAAATTTTATGTTACATGTAATAACAAATTTCCACATGTTTTCCTAAAATATATGATCAAATTTATCTCTCTCCCTGCCTTCCCTTTCTCTTTCTGATGCTGACAGCCAATTCTATCTGAGTTATACATCTATTATCATGTAACACATATTTCCATACTGTTCATTTTTATAAGTAAATGATCTTATAAAACCAAAACCCTAAAACATAAACTCAAAAAAAGTTAAAAATTACATGCTTTCATCTGCATGTTGACTCCAATTCTTTCTCTGGAGGTGGGTAGCATTCTTTGTCATAAGTCATTCAGAATTCTCCTGGGTCATTGTATTGCTGATAGTAGCTAAATCTATCACAGTTGATTATTCCACAAAATTGCAGTTATTGTGTATGATATTTTCTGGGTACTGCTAATTTCACTCTGCATCAGTTCATGAAGGTCTTTTCAACTCTTTCTGAAATCATCCTGTTAATAATTACTTAGAGCACAATAGTATTTCATCACCACCATATACCACAATTTGTTCAGCCATTCCCCAATTGATGGATATCTTTTTTGATTTCCAAATCTTTGCCACCACAAAAAGAGCAGTTATAAATATTTAGGTACAAGTTGGTTCTTTCCCCTTTTTGTTAATCTCTTTGGAATTTAGTGCTAGTGGTGGTATTATTAGATCAAAGAGTATGCATTGTTTTATAGCATTTTGGGCATAATTCCAAATTGCCTTCCTGAATGAATTGGATCAGTTCACAACTCCACCAAAAATGCATAAGTGTCCCAATTTTGCCACATCCCCTCCAACATTTATCATTTTCCTTTACTGTAATATTGGCCAATGTGGGAGGTGTGGGGTTATTTTAATTTGCATTTATCTAATCAGGAGGAATTTTGAACATTTTTCTATGACTATTGGTAGGTTTATTTCTTCATCTGAAAAGTGCTTATATGTATATATATATATATATATATATATATATATATATATATATATATATATATACACATCCTTTGACCATTCATCAATTGGAGAATGGCTTTCATTCTTATGAATTTGATTTAGTTCTTCATACATCTGAGAAATTAGACCTTTATCAGAGACATCTGTTAAAATTTTTTTCCCTCAGTTTATTGTTTCCCTTCTAATCTTAGTTGCATTAGTTTTGTTTGTACAAAAACTTTTAAACTTAATATATTCAAAATTGTTCATTTAGTGTCTCGTAATGTTCTCTATCTCTTATTTGGTCATAAATGACAGGTAAACTATTATTTATTCCCCTGATTTACTTATATCACTCTTTATTTATCAATTATATACCCATTTTGACCTTATGACTTGGTATAGAGTATGAGAATTGATCAGAACCTAATTTTTACCATATTGTTTTCCAATTTTCCCAGCAGTTTTTGTTGAATAGCGAGTTCTTATCCTCAAAGCTGGGATCTTTGGCTTTATTAAACATGAGATTGCTGAGGTCTTTTACCCTAATATATTCCATTGATTCACAATTCTATTTTTAGTCAGTAATGGATTATTTTGATGACTATTATTTTATCCTACTGTTTAGTGCTAGGGCACCGTCCTTCACAGTTTTTCCCATGAGTTGTTGTTTTTGCAGATAAATGTTGTTATTATTTTTTCTAGTTCAATAAAATAGTTTTTTTGGTACTTTGATTTGGTTGTTTGGTAGTTTGATAGTTTGATTTATAGCACTGATTAAGTAAATTAACTTAAGTAGGATTGTTATTTTTACTATATTAGCTCAGTTTACCCATGAGCAGTTAATAGTGACATTACTACCAGCAACAAAGAAGAAAACTCCATCTACATTTTAAAGAATCATAAATCTAGAATTAGAATGAATCATAGGATCATAAACTTAGAGCATAAAGTGACTTTATAGTTGTCTAATCCAACCTATCAATTTTATAGATAGGTAAATCAAGTTCCAGATAAGTTAAATGACTTGCCCAGGGTAACAAAGCTAATATCAGTTCTGAGACTGTTTCAGCTTGGGTATTTGTTCCTGGAAGGGCAGAATTCTAGCTGCTATATCATACTAGTTCTTGTCAATCAACCCCTTTGAGGGGTTGGGAGGGCATATGTGAAATGAGAATGATTTGAAATCAGATTCTTTGTCTCCAAGTTCAATATTCTTTCCACTGTAACATAATGATATATTGTCTAAAATTGCAGAATTAAAATTAAGAAAATTATATTTTATTGATTCCTTATTTTCTAACATTGTAACCATTCCAACTTACCTTCTGCCATCTCTTACTTAAACATGAATCTTCTCTTACAACAAAGATAAACAAGTAAGTAAAAAAAAACCAAGGGATAATAATTACTGATATCTGATGATATTTACAACTTTCTGCTTGAATTTTTTGACTCCTTACTGAGAGTAGGGAGGTATATTTCATTACCTATTCTCCAGAACCAAATTAGTTGTAATTAGTTTACCTTAAGTTTTGCATACTTTTCCTTTATATTCTGCAGTTGTTATGTATATTGTTTTTTCTGTTCTACATATTTCACTCATTATCCATTCACCGGGATAGCTCCAAGTTTCCTATATTATTTCTTCATCAACTATATTGTATTGCATTCATATATCTGAGTTTTTTCTGCCATTCCTTGGTCAATGGGTACTGCCTTGTTTCTAGTTTCTTGCTACCACAAAGAAGTACTAGGAACATTATGGAGTAGTGTAAGTTCTCTTCCTATCTTTATCCTCACTGAGATGAATTGATAAATATGTGGATGGATAGATAAATATTTCTCTTTATGACAAAATATACTATATGCTCAATATTTTGGAACTTGTCAGAAAGCATGCACAATGTAGCTACTTTTTTTTCTTATTTTATTCCAGCAGTGTAGTATTGTGTTTGTCTTCACATGGCCCTTCCAATATTGACTGTGAAAGTGAAATACAATAAGTAAATGATAGACTAATCCATACCACTCTTAATGATTACATCATATGTGTTTTTGATAAGGTACAAGCAGCAAGGGTAATAACAGGCTTTATGAAGATCCTAGGATATACAGAACATGCAGATTTAATTGAATAAATGAGTTACAAATTTAGAAAAAAGTACAGTTGAGGTAAATTTATCTGAAAGAAAATATTATCTTCTTTCTACTAATGTCAATGGAGACTTTATGAAGAAGAAATGAGATTTCTATGAGTCTTTGAAAAACTAGAATACGGAGCCTTTTAGTAGAGTCAGAGACAGCATTTCCAACTCTGTCACTAGCATGTGATTTGGGACAATTTCCCTGGGTCTTAATTTCTTAACTTGTGAAATACAGAAAGGTTAAATCAGATAATTTCTAAAGTGTCTTCAGATTCTAATAATGTGATCCCATGATCCTGTTTGATATTCAGTGAAATGTGCTGTTCTAGCCTGGGTGTGGTATCCTGAAAATGGCAAAGAGCCTAAGGAAACAAAGACAATAGAGATAATTTAAAAGTCAGCTTAAGGGGAATAGGAAGTGGGCACTATAATAAGGGGAGAAGCAGAGTTAGGGTAGGATTTAGTCATTTGATATAAAATCTTGAAGTAGGTGGAAAAGAATGCTGATCCAGTTTAAAGGGTAATTAAAAGCCACATTTTCTTTGGTGTCTATGTTAGAGGCATTAGATTTGTTTTCTTCTCTATTGTTTAATGAGATGAAATGATTCTTCTCTTTTCTCCTCTGGATTCTTTTCTGTTGCCCTTTCTTTTCTCAAGCCAGCATGAACCTGGACAAATATTTTATCTAACATCATCTCCTTTCTACAAATACTTTTTATAGTTTTGGGAGGGTTAATTTTACTGTTGTGGAAAATTATGTTTTAATTTTTTTAAATTTAATTTAAAATTAAAAAAAATTAAATGTCTCTTGTGTTCTACACTAGTCATTTCTTGAAAGCTACTCTATCTTGTCATAGAACCCTCACTTCTAACAAAGAAAAATAATTAAAAAATTATGTGTCCATATTTTAGGCATATTATTTATAACCACATGCTCAAATAATAGAGGTCATATTTTGATATATTTTCATCTCTATGCTGACCTAGAAATATCCCTCAAAATCCATGTGTTTACAAATATCTTTTAAATACTTTCTCTTTTTTATTTTTAGGAAATGTTTTGGTTTTTTCAGTATAGTTCAGCTTCTTTATAGAAATCTGTTTTTAGGAGATTTTAAGAGTTGCTGGGATGAATGGGTTTCAGTTGCTCTTCTAAATTCTTTTTTTGTAGCAATATGGCTTTTAAGGTTGAAGCATACAATGCCTGAAGCATCTGCAATAGAGTTCAAGTAAATGTTTCTGGTCTTTAAAAATGTTACACTTTTTGTGATGGATATTGGCTTAAAAGTGTGTGAGCTATGTGCTAATATGTTGATGAATCTTGCATCTCCCCTTAAAATTAAAAAAAAAAATTAACTAGAGAATTTACTAATGAAAGATTTTCTAAATTAAATCCTTTGTTAAAATTGTCCCTTTAATCCCTTTTTTTTTTACAATTCAGGCTTTCCTACATATTAAACTACTATTGATTCAGAGTAATTGAATATTCTGGTTATTTCAATATGATTGCATTAACCTTAACACGCATAAAACACAGAGGGCATCCATTCATAAAATTAAAACTATTCAATATTATTCTTTCATTGATTTGGAAGGTTCTTCAGCTTTTGCACTGCCTTAAGTTCATCATGGATATTATCAGTTATTTTTGTCAAAGGTTAGAAATGTAAAAGGTGGGCCTATGGAAGTTCTAGCTACCTTCCATATCAAAAAATCCAGGGTTCACAAGATTAAGCCAATTTGTTGAATATTTTAAAATTCTGAATTACTTTATTCACTTAACAGATTATTAATAAAGGTGTAATATATGTGGAATAATTTCCTCGATATGGAATGAGATTTAAAGTTCAATCTATTTCTTGGTTCCTGTCATCTAGAAAGTGGAGGTAAAAACAGATGACTATAACATTTACTACTATAAGTGCTATAGAGGAGTGTCTCAAAAAAGTACTATGTTTTTCTTGAAGGATGTAATTGTCAGCTGTAGAGGAAGAATGATTAGGAAATGTAGCAAAAAGAAACATCTAAATTGGTCTATAAAGAATGAGCAGAAATCCAACAGGTTAAAAAAAAGGAGGGAAGGAGAGAGGAAAGAGATTCCAGGTATAAAGGAACAGAATTTGGGTAGTAGAATACAATGTTCAGGAAGCAAGTGTATAAAGGTAACAGAGTCTAATAATATGAAGGTGAAAATTATAGAGCAAAGATTCTCAACTTTTTATTTACTTTTAATGTCATGGACTCTTTGGAAGTCTGCTAAAGCCTATGAATCTCTTCACAGAGTACAGAATTATTTTAAATGCATAAAATAAATGCATAGAATGAAAAAAATTAAACAATTATATTAAAATACATTTATTCAGACAAAATATTTTTGAAAAACATGTTCATAGAACCCAGGTTAAGAATTCCATGTTAGAGGACTTTGGTTATGAGGCAAAGGAATTTACATT